>NC_087296.1:4207857-4518214 GCF_015220805.1 Pogoniulus pusillus
GCTAGCCTCAAACTAGCATAGAAATGAAAAATATCAGATAGGCCTTTGAAATGCAAAAAAAGAAGAGAGCTAAGAGAAATGGGAGGAACATTTTTCATTGCATCTGAGGCCTGGTCATCTTCAGTCAAATCTTTGTTTGCAGGGCAGATACCCAGTATCCAGAGCTGCAGAAGCTTCACAGTGCACAGGCACTTAGGCTCCTTGCAGACATGAGAAATGTGGTGTGTTGCAGCTGTGGAATGAAACATCTGCAAGTCCATCAGCTGAATCCTGGTCTCGCTGAAATCCCAAGCAAGTCTTTCAGCTCTGTGATGTCACTCAAAGGATTTGAGGTAAAAGCAAGCAAAACTCATCAAAAAGTGCATTAGGTGATCAGCTTTGTAACAGCTGCCTATGGATGTCTCTGGCAACTGTGCTGCAGGGCTGCATTTTGTGCTTCTTACAGTAAGAACCTGCTGAAGTGCCCAATGGGAACCCTTTCTGGTAAATGGAATGGTTTGGGTTGGAATGGACCTTTCAAGGCCCATCTAGTTCAGCCCCCTGCAGTCAGCAAGGACAGCTGCAACTAGAGCAGGTTGCTCAGAGCCCCAGGCTGACTTGGAATGGTTCCAAGGATGGGACATCTTCCACCTCCCTGGGCAACCTGAGTCAGGGTCTTGCCACCCTCAGCATCAAAAATCTCTTCCTTCTCTCCAGTATGAATCCCCTCCTTTTAGTTTAAACCATCACCTCTTGTCCTGTCAGAACAGGCCCTGCTCCAAAGTCTATTCCCAGCTTTCTGAGGGGCTCCTGTGCCTAAGCCAAAGCCTAACAGTTTAACAGTGAGTAGTGGCAAACCAGAATCCAGAGTAAATGCCTTGCCCTTGGTTACTTTACCGGTATGTGAATTGTTCCAAGTGTGAAGTGCTGTACTAACAGGAGCTAAAAGAAATACTGGGAGGGGGTGGGTTTAACCCCTCCCACCTAGCAGTGTTGATTTCATCTGCTTCTCACAATCTATCCTACCAAATATGCCTACCTTTCAGAACTACTCCAGCTTTGGAATGAAGGTGTCAGCAGCTGCAAGACTCCGTGGGGTGTGATCATTTTATCTCCTGCCTGAGGACGATGTTTAAACATATGCCAAATGAGAAAGGTTAATTCTTCTAGCATTACTCTGGAGTACACTTAATGGTAGTCTTGTTACTGGCTGACCTCCTGTACCTACAGAGATTAAGCATCTTGGACAAATTTTCATTGCTTGAATCTGTGCCAAATCCTTTTTAATGTGTGAAGGACTTGATCACTTTTAAACCAGTGGCGTCGAGCAAACACATCTGGGTCATTTGATGGCAAGGAGCCTGCTTGGTTTGTGCAGTAAGGGAACAGAAATCCCTAACTACCACAAGGACACCTAAAGAAAATGTATCTACACAGAGCTTTGTCAATAGTCTAATCTGATTGCTAGGTACATCCTGCCCGGACCAGGCTGAGTGATGCTGCAGCAGCCAGCAGCACTGCTGCCTTACAGGATGGAAACACAATTATCTGTGTCCAGGGCTTCCCATCAGAAGCATAACCTCAGCTCTGAAAAGAAGGGATATACTTTTAAAGTATTTATGTTGTGGAAATGAAAATAAATTAGATGATGTTGTAGCACTGGTTTTAGCAACTTGCACTTACTCCCATCATTTTTAGACTTAAAATGTAGCTGAAAAATGTTGCTAAATCTATAATGGGGCTATTTTTAGGGCTTTTTTAATGCAACATTGACTATTAACATTTCACAGCATCTGGCAGCTTTGGCTTTGCTGATAATATTGAACCTTGCTGAATGGGAATCTTTGTATCATTTAAGAGCAGCAATTTGCACTGCCTGATTCCTCTGTCTTCTGCTCACTAGTAGGGATGATGACAGGTGATGGCTCAAAAGGTAAGTCAGCTTCCATGCATACCCTCTGTCTACAGTAAGCACTCTAGATGTTGGACATGAGGTTCACCAGGAAAATTCATCATGGCATGTTACCTACTTTATTTATTCATTGTGCTTGATACAGCTACTAAAAATAGCTGTTCTTAGATGAGTGAGTCTTCTTCTCTCACTTGTGTCAGTTGGCTGCTTCTAATAATGTAACTCATTTGACAAAACTGAACTCTTGAGATGAATGGACTGCACTCATCTGCTAACAAAAGGTGAAACTGTGTCCTCAAGGAGTATTTGGATAGTTAAAAAAAATCCTTAGCGTTGATGTCAACTAAAAGGAAAAAGAAAAGGGAGGTTATTCTGCCCCTGTACTCAGCACTGCTCAGGCCACACCTTGAGTGCTGTGTCCAGTTCTGTACTCCTCAATTGAAGAGAGATGTTGAGGTACTGAACATGTCCAGAGAAGGGTGACAAAGCCGGTGAGGGGCCTGGAGCACAGCCCTGTGAGGAGAGGCTGAGGGAGCTGGGGGTGTGCAGCCTGCAGCAGAGGAGGCTCAGGGCAGACCTCATTGCTCTCTGCAGCTACCTGAAGGGAGGTTGTAGCCAGGTGGGGTTGGTCTCTTCTGCCAGGCAAGCAGCAACAGAACAAGGGGACACAGTCTTGAGTTGTGCCAGGGCAGGTCTAGGCTGGATGTTAGGAGGAAGTTGTTGTCAGAGAGAGTGATTGGCATTGGAATGGGCTGCCCAGGGAGGTGGTGGAGTCACCATCCCTGGAGGTGTTGAAGCCAAGCCTGGCTGGGGCCCTTAGTGCCATGGTCTAGTTGACTGGATAGGGCTGGGTGCTAGGTTGGACTGGATGAGCTTGGAGGTCTCTTCCAACTTGGTTGGTTCTGTGATCTATCCCCAGATAAGCTTTCTGCCACCAAATTAATGTTATCATTTTGTATGTCTTTTCTGGCAGGCAGAATCCATTGGTGGCTCAGGATAAATCCAGACCATGACACTAACCACCACTGGCTCTGAAGCACTGCATTTAGAAGTTTAGGCAAGGCACTAGAAAGGAATGTAACAAAGCAAAAAAGATGATGGTAGACACATGGTTGTGTGTTTCACATGCACTGAGCTCTCTTAAAATAACACGGAAGGAAGAAAGAAAAGCCAGAAAATTATATATCAGCAGTACTATTTCTAAAAATAATGGTTTTCAAACTTTTCCATGAGGCATTAACAGCTCTTTAAGGGATAATCTTTATTGCTTTGTAATGTACAAAGCCATAAACAGCTGCTGAGATTGATTAATAGCCAAAGGAAAGTTGAGGCATGTAATCAATCTAAAAAGCCATTTATTGTGAGTATACTACAAAGCAATAGAGATTATTGCTGTTGCACAACAACCCATAACAGGGAAAGCACACAGCCACACACAGAGTGAAAACAGTTGCTTGCTCTTTGAGGCTTGCAGTGCTGTGCTCTCTCCTGAACTTCCAAACGGCAATGTCTTTGCCTAAGGCAGGTCTAGGGAGGTTCTTCTCCCCCTCTGCTCTGCCCTGGTGAGACCACACCTGGAGTATTTTTGGATCACCTAGCTCCAACCTCCCTGCTATGGGCAGGGACACATCTCACTCAGGTTGCTCAGAGCCCTGTCCAGCCTGGCCTTGAAGACCTCCAGGGATGAAACTTCCACTACCTCCCTGGGCAACCTGTTCCAGGGCCTCACCACTGTCATGGTGAAGAACTTCCTGACATCCAATCTAGTTTTGCTCTATCCCCCCCAGTCCTATCACTACGTGACACCTTAAAGAGTCCCTCCCCAGCTTTCCTGTAGCCCCTTTCAGATACTGGAAGACCATAATAAGGTCTCCTTGGAGCTTTCTCTCGAAACTGAACAATCTCAACTCTCTCAGTCTGTCTCCATAGGAGAGGAACTCCAGCACTCTGATCATCACTCTCCTGGCCCTTCTCTGGACTCACTCCCATACATCCACATCCCCTGGTAACAGTGGCTCCAGAACTGGTTGCAGTGCTCCAGGTGGGGTCTCACCAGAGTGGAGTAGAGGGAGAGAATCACCTTCCTCAACTTGCTGGCTGCACATCTCTTGATGCAGCCCAGGATCAGGTTGGCTCTCTGGGCTGCAAGTGCGCACATACAGGTTCTCTGGAGGGCACCAAGCTCTAGAGGGGCTCTCAGCACCATACTTGCTCACACTGTCTGCTGGAAATGTCTCACCTAGTAAATCCAAGGATCAAATTTGCCTTTTCCACATCCCCTAAACATTTGAAACCAGCAGTTAAGTTACACTTCCAAGCACAATGTGCATATTTCTGTTTCTGAACTGATGACCTTGTGACTGAGGAAATTTGTATGAGTTCACATGGGCACAAGCCTGCAATCTGCACTATTAAATTTCATTCTATTTCTATTACTGTAGTTCTCAAGGTTATTCAGGTCTTCCTGTATCATATTGCCATGCCCTTCCATATTAATGATGTCTCCCACTTCCATGTCATCAGCAAATTTCATTAACAAACTCCATCTTCCTATTTTAAGGTAATGAATAAAAATACGACTCAAGATGTATCCTTGAGGAACTCTGTTAGTAAAATATCACTCAAAGCCAAGTATCACAATTTCACATTTGCAGGATGTGCAGTTTCAGCTCACTGAAAATGAAATTTCAGATTCTAGTGGGTAAAAAAAATCTTCCAAACTCTTGTCCTTGCAAATCTGATCTATTTCATACCTGAAGGTACCTAAAATTTTCATAGAATCATAGAATCAACCTGGTTGGAAAAGACCTCCAACATCATCCAGTGCAACCTAGCACCCAGCCCTATCCAGTCAACTAGACCATGGCACTAAGTGCCCCAGCCAGGCTTTGCTTGAACAGCTCCAGGGACAGCAACTCCACCACCTGCCTGGGCAGCCCATTCCAATGCCAATCACTCTCTCTGCCAACAACTTCCTCCTAACATCCAGCCTAGACCTCCCCTGGCACAACTTAAGACTGTGTCCCCTTGTTCTGTTGCTGCTTGCCTGGCAGAAGAGACCAACCCCACCTGGCTACTACCTCCTTTCAGGTAGCTGTAGACAGCAATGAAGTCACCCCTGAGGCTTCTCTTCTGCAGGCTGCACACCCCCAGCTCCCTCAGCCTCTCCTCACAGGGCTGTGCTCCAGGCCCCTCCACAGCCTTGCTGCCCTTCTCTGGACACCTTCCAGCACCTCAACATCTCTCTTGAATTGAGCAGCCCAGAACTGGACACAGCACTCAAGGTGTGGCCTGAGCAGTGCTGAGTACAGGGGCAGGTTAACCTCCCTTGTCCTGCTGCCCACACTGCTCCTGATACACTTGTATTTAAAAACACCTACATAAAGCATTATAATAAGGATTTTTTCCCATTTCCTTGCCCATTCCTCTTTACAGCTATAAAAATGTGAAGTCTTAAGAATTGTACTCATGGCATAGTGGTTACTTTGTTTCCAAGCATTTGACTATGGTAGTTAAAATACTGTTTTTAAAGGCTTTTTTAAATCCTAGCAGTCAATTTTCATCCTGTAGCCATTTTTACATTTGATTTCTTTTCACTTTCATACTATTCCAGCAAATCACAGCTTCCCTGGAGAACATGATCCTCATGCTTGAGACCACATTCTCTGTGATTTCCTGTTCTCTTTGGCTCTGGAACTTCCTACTGCCTTGTTTTCCCACTTGGGACAGCCATTGCATTCTTCTTGCTTAAATTCACAACCTTCATGCCCCTTCCCTACTTTTTTTTCCCCCCTCCCCAGTGATAGCAAAATAAATGAAAATCTTTCAGTAATCATCAGTGCTATTTCTATGCTCCCTGTTAGTATTTTATTTGCCAAGTGATTGTCACTGCAGGCCATGACCTTTTGTTCAGAATTTTAAAGAGTTCTACTATCAGCAGCCAGACTGAAGCTCATTCCTGTCTCAGCTGCATCTAATACTACATTTGTGCTGCAGGTCAGTCGAAGAGTGAAAGAGAGCTTGCTTTTTGCAGCTGGGGTTGCTGGTGAAGCTGGGTGTGCTGCAGAGGGAGGACTGAGTGGTAAGGTATAGCAACATGGGCAGATGCTAGGTATAAGTGCTGCCAAGGTAACTGGACCTGCAAAGAAGTGCTCTGCAGATCAAGAGTTCCTGCTAGCAGGACTGCTGCCAATAACAGTGTCTCATTCAGGGCCAGCAACAAGAGTGTACAGGAGATAGAAGGTGCAGCAGGATGCTGCTGTGGTGAGCAATCTGCTGTGACCCTCGGTGTCTGATGTGATCCTGGCCACTGCCACACCATGCCTGTGGAAAACTTCTTGTGTCTCTGTTTCTGCTCTGTAAACCTGACCTTAGAGAGAATGTATTGCAACAAGCCACAACCAGCCCCTGCAAACTGAATACTTGTATCAACCCTAATCTGGGATTTTGTCACCTGCTGTTAAACCCTGAAGGAGAGCCCAGACCAGCCAGAGGAAGTATGCTCCTCTAGAATCACAGAATGGTATGGGTTGGAATGGGTTTCTGAAGAGCATCCAGTCCAAATCCCCTTCCAGAGCGGAATCATCCAGAGCAAATCACACAGAACATGTCCAGGTGGCTTTGGAATCTTCAGAAACAGAGACTCTGCAGGCTCTCTGGGCAGCCTGGTCACCCTCAAAGTGAAGAAGGTGTTTCCTTATGTTTATGTGGAACTTCAGTGCCCCTTGTCCTGTCACTGGACACCACTGAGAAGAGTCTGGCTCCATCCTCCCGACGCTCACCGTTTAGGTATTTCAAAGTATTAATGAGATCCCATTTCAGCCTTCTCCAGGCTAAACAGCCTCAGGGCTCTCCATCTCATGCGGTAGGTGTTTAGGGGCTTCTCCACTGGATTCTTCTTTACTTGTTTCTTGTCCCTCTTGAACTGGGGAGCTTGGAACTAGATACTGTATTTGAGGTGAGACCTTGCTAGGGCAGAGTACAGGTGGGGGAGAACCTCCCTCGACCTGCTGACCACACTCTTCATGATACACCCCAGGATGCCATCCACCTTCTTGGCCATGAGGGCACATAGCTGGCCTGGTCATTCTTGTCCACCAGCACTCCCGGGTCCTTTTCCCCAGAGCTGCTCTCCAGCAGGCCAGTCCCCAGCCTGGTGTTCTTCCCTAGAAAACCATCCCCCATGGGGCCAGCGCTGGGGCAGGACTTTGTTAGGGCAGAGTACAGGTGGGGGAGAACCTCCCTCGACCAGCTGACCACACTCTTTTAATGCAGCCCAGGGTGCCATCGACCTCGCTGCACCTGAGGTGCGGCGCTGCTCCGGGAGCGGCTGGCACCCCCGCGGCGTTATCCCAGCTGCCTCCCCGCAGCGCTCTCCCAGTGCCCCCCGGCCCCCGGGCGCTGCTCCGCGGTCGGGCTGCGCATGCGCTGCGTGTGCCCCGCTGGCGCTGTGGCCGCTCGGCGCTGGCGGCCCCGCGGCTGCAGCTGGGGCGCGCACGGGGCACCAACGGCTCTGCTGCGCGGCACTGCGCGCTCCGCGGCCGAGGGGAGGGGAGGGCAGGTCCGGAGGGTCCCTCCCGAGGCGGCAGCACGCCGTGCGGGGCCCGGCGGCCATGCTGCGTAGCGTTGCCATAGGAACGGAGGGCGCCGGTTCTGTCGGGTACGGGGATCGTCTGCAGCGGTAAGGGAGGAGGGAACCGGCACCGGAGACGAGCGGAGGCGGCGGCGGGCCCGCAGCCACCATCTCTGCAGAGAAGGGCTCGTCGGTACCGCCGAGCAGGCAGGGCGCCGTGGCCAGTGCCCCGCCGGTCGTCCCGCCCGTCGTCGCGGGCTGGGCTGTGCGGTGAGTCGGGCGGGAGGTTTTGCAGCCGTGGCCGGAGGGAGAGGGCCCTCGGTCCGTTTGCCGGCACCTTGCTGTCCGCCGGGGCCTGCGGGCAGCGGGCGGGCTTGGTGCGTCAGAGGCTTTTGCTCCGCAGGTGCTGCTTGTTAGGGGAGTGCCCCGCACCTGGGGCCGCACGGGAGCCTGCTCAGCTGCGCGCTCCCTGCCTCCCAACTTTGTTCTCTGGGCTTTGGCACCGCCATTTCTCTTGCAGAATTTCACCGAGCCGGCAGCCTACCGGTTGTGACTGGTAAGCTGCTGGTGTTTAACGTTGTATCTAATAACGCCCAGCATCAGTTCACTCCTGCCCAACCTGACGGGAGGTTTGGGTTGGTAATTTATCTCGTATTAGCGGTAAGCTTCGTTTGCATGTGCTGGGAGATGGGCTGGGGAGGCATTGCTCCCAGATAAAACAACGGGTGGCTTGTTCTGTCTTACCTCTGCTGATAACTGTGCTTCCCTTGCTGATAGTAATAGCACTTTGGCTGAGTAAGAAGCTGCCCTCGGTAAGATTGATAACTGCTATTGGGTATTTCCCAAGTTCATTGGACAGAAAGTGTCTCTTTACAACACGTTGTTGAATCCCTCTTTTGGCTGTGATGTTCTTTATGTAATCAGGTGTTAAGGAACAGCTTTTCTCTAGTGTTGGCCCAGAAAGCATCGTGCTACTGAGTGTGGTGTATTTTAGCTCCTTCTAAGGGATTGAAAGTCCTTCGTGTCAGATGCTTTTTGCTCTTCGGTGTTTGCCTACAGAAGTGAGAAACAGCGAGGGAAATGCAGCATCGTTGAGCCTTATTTTCCACTCCCTCAGCCTTACCTTAGGCTTCTGTTATCATGTTGTTTGTAACTACACTGTGGCAGCATAAACTTTGATGATTGAGTAGTTAGCGATTTAAAACGAGCACCATGTTCTGTGCCTCCCCTGTCTGTTGTACAGTGCTCTTCCCTGGAGTACTCTGCAGAGCAATGCAAGCTGCAAAGGATAACGATTCAGGAGAGGCAGAACCATTCTACAGCCTTTCAGTGCCAGGGCACAAGACCAGTGCTGAGATTGTAAATGAAGCCAGAGTTGCTCTACGAACGCTAAGAACTCAGAGGCCACTTACACCTGCAGGGGACCAAAGGAAACTTTTTGGATCTGGATCCTCACAAACTCCTCAAAGCAGGCCTCCTTCAGTTTTCAGGTACTGTGGCTTTAAGATTTCCACAAAACCCCCCCCCCCCCCCCATATATCCTGTAGATAATTTTTTTCCTCAGATATTCTTTAGCAGCAAGAGATTTGGTTCTGTAATTATGGTCCTGGGGTTTCTTATTAGGGCTGGGTGCTAGGTTGGGCTGGACGATCTTGGTGGTCTCTTCCAACCTGGTTGATTCTATGATCTGTGTTCCTAGTCCCATCGTTTGCCTTCTTCTAATGATCTTTTATGGTGTTAATCTACATGTCCAGGAAGTCCCCATGGATTTAAAGCTACCAGAAGCAATCATCACAGCAGTTTTGTATGTGAAGAATAGCAGAGGAAAACAGTCTGTAACTCACCTTTTTTCTTAAGGCAATGGTATGCTTTTAGTTGAGATAATCATAGAATCAGTCAGGGTTGGAAGGGACCACAAGGAGCAGCCAGTTCCAACCCCCCTGCCATGCCCAGGGACAGCCTACCCTAGATCAGGCTGCCCACAGCCTCATCCAGCCTGGCCTTAAATACCTCCAGGGATGAAGCTTCCACCACCTCCCTGGGCAACCCATTCCAGGCTCTCACCACTCTCATGCTCAACAACTTCCTCTTCATGTCCAGTCTGAATCTCCCCACCTCCAGCTTTGCTCCATTCCCCCCAGTCCTGTCACTACCTCATAGCCTAAAAAAGTGCCTCCCCAGCTTTTTTTTTAAGCCCACTTCAGATACTGGAAGGCCATAAGAAGGTCACCTGGAAGTCTCCTCCAGCCTGCACAGTCCCAACTCTTTCAGTCTGTCCTCACAGCAGAGCTGCTGCAGCCCTCTCAGCATCCTCATGGCCCTTCTCTGGACATGATCCAACATCTCCACATCCCTCTTGTAATAGGGGCTCCAGAACTGGATGCAGCACTCCAGGTGGGGTCTCAGCAGAGTGGAGCAGAGAGGGGAATCACCTCCCTATCCCTGGTGGCCACATTTCTACTCTAACCCAGGCTCTGGTTAACTTTCAGGGCTGCAAGTGCACACTGCTGGCTCATGTTGAGCTTCTTGTCCAGCAGCACCCCCAAGTCCCTTTCCTCAAGGCTGCTCTCCAGCCACTCACTGCCCAGCCTGGATTATATCTAATATAATCTTTAGCTTTCCCCTAGACACTCTGACAGCTTGCTTGTTTCCATGTAAGCTGTGTGATAGATCTTTGGGTTTTTTTTCAGAGCTTTCTTTGTTTAAAAAAAAAAAAAGATAATTACAGATCTTGAGGTTTGAAATGCTCACTTCTAAACAAAATATATACTACTTCAGAAGTATTTCTGTGTGGAATTCTGTTACAAATTATGATTCACAGAGCTCAATGGATCTCTCTCTTGGGATAAAGAGGGAGAAAAAAAACATATTGGGCTTTTAAAATCCATTTTCCCAGTAATTTTTTTTAGCTCTCTTATGTTCCATTTCTGTAATAACTGTAAGGAGGAGATATGAGCTGTATCTATCCTATTAGGTGTCAGGCATGCCAGAAAGGATGCTAAAACATGGTTGAATGGCTCTACAGGTTGGTATCCATGTAATTTTCATGGCAGCATGACCCAAGGCACTCAATGTACCCCATACAGGAATGTTATGCCCTTGCAGGGAGTGAGATCTTGAGAGTGCCCTTCCAGGTAATGAGGTCCCTCTGGCTGACATCCATGCTTGTTCTGTGTATGGGAAGAAGCATGCTCAAGCCTGCACAAACTCCTGCCCTGCAGTGTTATGCATGTTGTGCTTGGGCACTAACCACAGTTGGATGCATGAATTTGAACTTGTATTTGAGAATCTTTGTAGGTGTGTATGGAATAAATTGTGTCATGGCAGGTGTGCCATGTAATTCATCTGCCTCCATGCTGCTGGAGTCCCAGACACCAAAGTTAAACAGCATTCATGGAAGAAGAGTAGTGGTGTAAAAGTGCTGTCACTCTTCTTTCTCCTTTCCCCCATGTTCATTGACAGAGGGAGAAAGCACACAATCAAAAACCCACAGTCACTGGGTCTGCTTTATTCATGCTATGTTTGCTTTCTTTCTGCTAGTCTTCATGCATCCAGTTTTGATGTGACTGAGTCAAGACCAATGCCTGGCATTCGCCTTAGCCCACTGGATCCTGTGAGTACTCTGGAAATCTGTGCAACACTGAGATAAGAATCACTGAGATAAGAATGTCAGGGGCGGGAAGGGACCTCCAAAGCTCATCCAGTCCACTCCCCCCGCTAGAGCAGGATCACTCTGAAACACAGGAGGTTTCCCTCTGAGCATCAGCAAACACTCCTGTGAGGGTGATGAAGTCCTGGCACAGGATGCCCAGAAATGTTCAAAAGCTTCCTTCAGTGCTGACAGTGGTACAGATCTGTCTGGCTTGGTGAGGAGAATGCTGTGATTAGAGGCACAGAACGCTAGGGTCTGGAAGGGACCTCCAAAACTCATTCAGTCCAACTCCCCTGCCAGAGCAAGATCACCTCTACCAGATCATACAGGAACACATCCAGGTGGGTCTTGAATATCTCCAGAGAGAGAGAGACTCCACAACCCCTCTGGGCAGCCTGTTCCAGTGTTCCATCACCCTCACAGGGAAAGAAAAAATCCCTCATGTTTCCATTCTAGACATGAAAATGAGAATTCCTTAATGAGCAAACTCTTACCTGTTCTGAACTTAACCTTTGGCAGACATCATTTGGTCTTCTTTTTAATTGAATTTTAGCTTCTATGAAAGTGAGATCATCTCTGCTTTTATTACAGTCTCTTCTTTGTCTTTGTCACAGAAACCAATGCTCCCTGCTTTTGCAAAAGATGAAGATTCTTCCCTTCCCAAACCTCCTGCTGATGCTGCAGAGGTTAGGAAAGTCAGCAGTGCTCGGCCATGCTTATTTAGAAGACCTCAGGGAAACTTCCTTTCTGCTGAAATGGTTCCTCTTGACCACAGTAAGAATGGTTTGAAACATATTATTGCCTACCAAAACAACTGCTTGATGGGGTTTAACACCATTACACAAATCCTGTGATTAAAAGCACCTGCATGTGCTTTCAGAGTCAGTTCTGAAAATGCTGGATTGGCTTTAGGCACTTTTGAAGATGTCAGTTCCAAAAACTGTGTTGGCTTTCACTTCTGAGAGTGAATGGAAAGCTCCTCAAATGCCTTTTTTTTTTTTCCTTATAAGTATTTTTTTTCCTGTAGGTTTCCTGGTTTCATTTTATTTCCTATAGGTTTCCAGGTAATTTGGTGTTTTTAACTCCTATAGGTTTCCAGATTGGTTTTTCCCTCCCTGTAGATTTCCTGGTTGTTGTTTTTTTTCCTATAGGTTTCCTTTTTTGCTTCTGTTTTTGGTCTTTTTTTTTCCCTATAGGTTTCCTGTTTGACCCCCTCCCACAGGTTTCCTGTTTGTTTCCCCCCCCCTATTTTGTTTTTCTCTGTAGTTTTCCTGGTTTGTTGTTTTTTATCCTATAGGTTTCCTTTTGTTTTTTGGTTTCAGTGGTTTTTTTTTCTATAGGTTTCCTGTTTGAGCTTCTTCCACCCCCCATAGGTTTCCTGTTTGTTTTTACCCCTATTTTGTTGTTGTTATTTCATTTTTCTCTATAGGATTCCTGGTTTGTTGTTGTTGTTTTCTTTCCTATTGGTTTCCTGTTTGTTTTTTCCCCCTATTTTGTTGTTGTTGTTATTTCATTTTTCTCTATAGGTTTCCTGGTTTGTTGTTGTTGTTTTCTTTCCTATAGGTTTCCTGTTTGGTTTTTTTCCTATAGGTTTCCTGTTTGACCTCCTCCCACAGGTTTCCTGTTTGTTTCCCCCCCCTGTTTTGTTGTTGTTGTTTTTCTCTGTAGGCTTCCTGATTTGTTGTTTCTTTTTCTATAGGTTTCCTGTTTGAGCTTTTTTTTTTCCCCTATAGATGTCCTGTTTGTTTTTTTCCCCCTATTTTGCTGTTGTTATTTCATTTTTCTCTATAGGTTTCCTGGTTTGTTGTTGTTGTTGTTTTCTTTCCTATAGGTTTCCTGTTTCTTTTTTTCCTATAGGTTTCCTGTTTGGCCTCCTCCCACAGTTTTCCTGTTTGTGTACCCCCCCCGTTTTGTTGTTGTTGTTTTTCTCTGTAGGTTTCCTGGTTTGTTGTTTCTTTTTCTGTAGGTTTCCTGTTTGTTTTTTGGTTTCAGTGTTGTTTTTTCTATAGGTTTCCTGTTTGAACTTTTTTTTCCCCCTATAGATGTCCTGTTTGTTTTTTCCCCCTATTTTGCTGTTGTTATTTGATTTTTCTCTATAGATTCCCTGGTTTGTTGTTGTTCTTTTTTTTCCCTATAGGTTTCCTGTTTGATTCCCCCCACACATAAGTTTCTTGTTTGTTTTTCACTCTATTTTGTTGCTGTTGTTTGGTTTGGGTTTTGTTTTTTTTTCTCTCTAGGTTTCCCATTAATTTTCTTTTTTTCCTACAGGTTTCCTGGTTGTGAGTTGTTTGGGGTTTTTTCCTCTATAGGTTTCCTGGTGTTGAAATTGTTTTTCCGCCTTTAGGTTTCCTGGTTGTGAGGTTTGGTTTTACCCCCTTTAGGTTTCCTGGTTGTGAGGTTTGGTTTTACCCCCTTTAGGTTTCCTGGTTGTGAGGTTTGGTTTTACCCCCTTTAGGTTTCCTGGTTGTGAGGTTTGGTTTTACCCCCTTTAGGTTTCCTGGTTGTGAGGTTTGGTTTTACCCCCTTTAGGTTTCCTGGTTGTGAGGTTTGGTTTTACCCCCTTTAGGTTTCCTGGTTGTGAGGTTTGTTTTTTTTCCCCTCTAGGTTTCCTGGTTGTGAGGTTTGGTTTTTTTCCCCTCTAGGTTTCCTGGTTGTGAGGTTTGGTTTTTTTCCCCTCTAGGTTTCCTGGTTGTGAGGTTTGGTTTTTTTCCCCTCTAGGTTTCCTGGTTGTGAGGTTTGGTTTTTTCCCCTCTAGGTTTCCTGGTTGTGAGGTTTGGTTTTTTTCCCCTCTAGGTTTCCTGGTTGTGAGGTTTGGTTTTTTTCCCCTCTAGGTTTCCTGCTTGTGAGGTTTGGTTTTTTTCCCCTCTAGGTTTCCTGCTTGTGAGGTTTGGTTTTTTTCCCCTCTAGGTTTCCTGCTTGTGAGGTTTTTTTCCCTCTAGGTTTCCTTCTTGTGGGTTGTTTTTTTTCCCCTGTAGGTTTCCTGGTTGTGAGTTGGTTTTTTCCCCTGTAGGTTTCCTTCTTGTGAGTTGGTTTTTTCCCCTCTAGGTTTCCTGCTTGTGAGTTGGTTTTTTCCTCCTCTAGGTTTCCTTCTTGTGAGTTGTTTTTTTCCTCCTCTAGGTTTCCTTCTTGTGAGTTGGTTTTTTCCTCCTCTAGGTTTCCTTCTTGTGAGTTGTTTTTTTCCTCCTCTAGGTTTCCTTCTTGTGAGTTGGTTTTTTCCTCCTCTAGGTTTCCTGCTTGTGAGGTTTGTTTTTTTCCCCTCTATAGGTTTCCCACTTGTGAGTTTGTTGTTGCCCTCTAGGTCTCTAAGTAATGTAATTTTTCCTGGAAGTTGTCTTCAATGGGTCAAATTTAACGTTAAATGCTGAGATGCTTAAAGAGATAATGACATGACATCACCTAAGGAGATTCCCTGGTGGATTGTTGAGCACAAAAGGAGGAGTGAAAAGGAATGATCTGTCTTGACAGGCCTCCAGCTACATTGTATTTATTGTAAAGAGTTTCATTAGCGGTGACTTAATAGAGGTCGCTTAACGTGGGATTTAAAAGCAATTTCCCTGCAGATGGGAAACGATTTGACATTTTGTTTTCCTGCATGTTGGCTTGTAACAAAATGTGCCGGAACTGTGTCTTTAGTGGAGAGTCACTGGCCATAAGGACAGCTCTGACTTTGTCTGGGACTGCTGCTTTGCAGATCATCCATCATTAACCAGAATTATCCCACTTTTTACCTTACTGCCAAAGAAATTGGACACAAAAAGTACTGAACCTCATGATTATGTGCATAGTCTAGAAACAGATTTCTTTATGCCATAGAATCATAGAATCAACCAGGTTGGATGAGACCTCCAAGATCATCCAGTCCAACCTAGCACCCAGCCCTATCCAGTCAACCAGACCATGGCACTAAGTGCCTCATCCAGTCTTTTCTTGAACACCTCCAGGGATGGTGACTCCACCACCTCCCTGGGCAGCCCATCCCAATGCCAGTCACTCTCTCTGCCAACAACTTCCTCCTAACATGCAGCCTGTACTTGGCACAACTTGAGACTGCATCCCCTTGTTCATGTTCCTCTATGCCTAGTTTAATCCATTAGCCCTAAGTTGATTTTACTAATTGGAGAAGTTGACAACCTAAGTTAACTACAGCCTGGGTTTGCCTCTTCTCCCCTTTAGGGATCCTACAGATATTTGCAAGGTTTTTTTGTGCAGGCTCTTAGCATGTTTACATAGCAAGGTTACAAGATCAACAGCTACCTTTTTGCTTCATAATATTCAGATCCTGAAATAGAATCACTTCTTCCTGTGTGATCTGTTCTAGGTGATCCTGCTCTTGGCAGGGGGGTTGGACTGCGTGAGCTTTGGAGGTCCCTTCCAGTCCCTGACAGTCTGTGATTCCTTCCCAAGGTGCAATCCACCTATCTGGAAAAATGAAAGAAAAAGAAAATCATTTTTAGTGAAGGATTCAAATGTGAAAACAACAACAACAAAAACAGCCTGCAGAAGAGGAGGCTCAGGGCAGACCTCATTGCTGTCTGCAGCTACCTGAAGGGAGGCTGTAGCCAGGTGGAGTTGGGCTCTTCTGCCAGGCAAGCAGCAACAGAACAAGGGGACACAGTCTCAAGCTGTGCTGGGGGAGGTCTAAGCTGGATGTTAGGAGGAAGTTGTTGTCAGAGTGATTGGCATTGGAATGGGCTGCCCAGGGAGGTGATAGAGTTGCTGTTTCTGGAGGTGTTGAAGCCAAGCTTGGCTGGGGCACTTAGTGCCATGGTCTGGTTGATTGGCCAGGGCTGGGTGCTAGGTTGGTTGTGGTCTCTTCCAACCTGGTTGATTCTATGATCCTTGGGGTGCCTCCCAGCCCTGACAATTCTGTGATTCTATGAATTTGAAGATGATGCTGTTTATGCATGAAAACAAAACTATTAGGAGGAAAAAAATGATGACACTTATGTTCTTAGGAAGCTTCTACTCTCAGAAGACTAACATGTTTGCAGGTATTGGATAATGCTTTGCTTAGGTTACATCTTCTACATCATAAACACTTGAGGCACCTTATATGAAGTAAAAAGGTACTTTAAATTAGATTCATAGAATCAACCAGGTTGAAAGAGGCCTCCAAGATCATCCAGCCCAACCTATGACCCAACAACATTGTGTTCAGGAGGAAGACTTCAAGGAATGTGAAAACATTTACTAGCTGGACTCCTGTCATTCTCTGTACGAGGCAGTTGTCCCAGCCTTGGTTCTGTCTCCCAGTGACTGCAAATCCTTGCAAGAATTAAGCAGAAAGATGGTAGAAATAGTGAAGGAGAAGGTGTGTGGGGCTGCCTGCTCCCCTCTCCTCTCAGTTCCTATGCAGGTGCCAACAGAACTTTCCTAATAAAGCTGTTTTTCTGTGGATGATGAACTGCAGAGCAACACCAAAAGAGCATGGCAGACTCCTGCCATTAATGCTATTACAGAGCAGAAGGGAAGGGTTTTATTCCAGCAAGAGACTTGCTC
The DNA here is from genome assembly GCF_015220805.1 of Pogoniulus pusillus. Lineage (NCBI taxonomy): Eukaryota > Metazoa > Chordata > Aves > Piciformes > Lybiidae > Pogoniulus > Pogoniulus pusillus. The sequence continues at coordinate 4,224,472 of NC_087296.1, forward strand.
ACTTTCCATCTTAGGTTCTTTTGTTGTCCCAAGGACTGCTGAAAAGAAGGAGCAGTGCTAATGAAATCAGTGCTGCTTTGTAAAGGTAGAGGGAGCAAAAGAAAGAGAGAGAGAACATGACCTTTTGAAGAAAAGACTTATTTGTCATGTTGTTTGCAGTTCTGGGTCTCAAATAAGCATCTAGTTAGAGCAGAATGGGGATATTAATTGAACAGACTTGAATTTATTGACATGCTGCCTCGGGAAAGCAAGGAGCAATTTCTGACAGCCATCAGGAAGCTCAGCTCTGTTTACATCTTCTCCCAGCCATTGTGCCTTGCCATCTATTGTGATTGCTGGAGAAATGAAACTTCTGAAATGTTTTCTGCATTCACATCTTTCAACAGCAGTGTCAGCAGTGACGGCAGGTTTGCTGATGAAGAGCAACAGTTTCCCTGGTGAGAAAAGATGAATTAGTTTTATTCTCCCTTTCCAATCTCTCAGTATTCTGAAAGCTTAGATGTCATTCTAGGGCTCCCTAGAAACATAGGTGCCCTCAAAGAGGAAAAGCTTTGGTGGCAAATAGTTGATTCCCCTGTGGCCTGCTCCAGACTTTTAATAAGTGATTTCTATAAATAGCTACAAAAGGATTAGAAGATGCAGTAAAGAAGATATCCTATGCCCTGGTTTCTGTCACCATTGCTCTCCTTGTTAAATGCCTGTTAGACAGAATCCTTGAGAGGTATTCATCAGCTGCTTCCATCAGCCTGGCTTCTCTTTCTTGTACTTCTCAGAGTTTTGGAATGCTTCAATAGAAACTGATAAAAGGGGCAAGTGAATACTGGAAATCACTTCTGTCTGCTTAAAACTGGTTTGTGCCCATAATGTTAATTCCTTGTCTCCTTGGAGAAAAGGATTCCTCCAGAGGAGATAAACTTCTTTCCACAGGGAGCAACCCTTCTGGTTTGCTCTGGATGAATCTTTGAACTGAATGCTCTGGTGTAGATATCACTTTGTTGTATAGTTGAGTTGATGCAGGTTCTCCAGACTTCCTTCAGGATTTGTCTTTCTCTTCTTTTATTTATTTTCACAACTTCTGGAGCTCTCATATAGACATGGACACAATAAATGAATCCACTCCTAACTAATCTTTCTCTCAGTTGCACCGTGGATTGATACCATTAATTTCAGGAAGAAGCAATCCAGTGGAGTGGCAGCTTTCTCAGGCAGAGCTTTCTCCAGTGTTCACCAAAGAAAGGAGGACTGATACCTGCCCTTCCAAGAAGGTGCCTCTTAATCTACAGGGTTAGGGGATACTGACATTGGGGAGATGAAGATCCTGAGAGTCTTTATTACCATTTGAATGGTAAATCTAGGAGAGAGTGCCATGGAATGGGGAGAGAAGAAATGCCAATACAGTCTGGGCAGGACCAGAGTAACAATGGATTTGGACTGGATTTTTGTTATAGAATTAATCAGGTTGGAAGAGACCTCCAAGATCATCCAGTCCAACCTAGCACCCAACCCTAGCCAATCAACCAGACCATGGCACTAAGTGCCTCATCCAGGCTTTGCTTGAACAGCTCCAGGGACAGCAACTCCACCACCTCCCTGGGCAGCCCATTCCAATGCCAATCACTCTCTCTGACAACAACTTCCTCCTAACATCCAGCCTAGACCTCCCCTGGCACAACTTGAGACTGTGTCCCCTTGTTCTGTTGCTGCTTGCCTGGCAGCAGAGCCCAACCCCACCTGGCTACAGCCTCCCTGCAGGCAGCTGCAGGCAGCAATGAGCTCTGCCCTGAGCCTCCTCTGCTGCAGGCTGCACATCCCCAGCTCCCTCAGCCTCTCCTCACAGGGCTGTGCTCCAGGCCCCTCACAGCTTTGTCGCCCTCCTGTGGACACCTTCCAGCACCTCAACATCTCTCTTGAATTGAGGAGCCCAGAACTGGAGACAGCACTCAAGGTGTGGCCTGAGCAGTGCTGAGTACAGGGGCAGAAGAACCTCCCTTGTCCTGCTGGCCACACTGCTCCTGAGCCAGCCCAGGATGCCATTGGCCTTGCTGCCCACCTGGGCACACTGCTGGCTCATCTTCAGCTCCTCTCTACCAGTACCCCCAGCTCCCTCTCTGCCTGGCTGTTTTCAGCCACTCTGTCCCCAGCCTGTAGCAGTGTTTGTGGTTGTTGTGGCCAAAGTGCAGAACCCTGCATTTGGCCTTGTTCAGTCTCATCCCATTGGCCTCTGCCCATCCAGCCTGGCCAGGTCCCTCTGCAGGGCTCTCTTATCCTGCAACAGTTCCACACCTGCTCCTAGCTTGGTGTCACCTGCAAACTTATCGATGCTGGGCTCAGTCCTTTGGTCCAGATCATCAATAAAGACATTGAACAGGACTCAGAATGAGAATATTCATGAAAGAGTCAAGACAGGAAGATGATGGTGTTGTGGCTTTCAGATTCAAATATATTTAGACTGGTATTTCAGGTGTTTCTGGTTAGAATTAGGCTGTCACTTGTCTGCTAGCTTAAAGATAACCTGCCACAAACAGATATTGCTAATATTTTCAGCATGAGACAGAAAATGCAAAGGCTGGGAAGAATAAAAAGGATTTTCATCAACCTCTATTATTCTTTTAAGCCATACTATTTAACATGGGCATGAAGCTCTTCATCAACAGCCTGTGTAAATACAGTGCTGCATTCTTTTTGTCACCAGTGCTGTCATAAGTAATGGACTATGCCCATGATTGTGCTTACAGAGGAATTGTTATTTGCTCATCTGTAGGATGAGTCAGAGAGTAGTTGGCCTATTTGTCAATGTACTTGTGCAGATTATCTGCCTTCTGCTATTGCCCCTTTCTCAGAGCATTGGTATCAATTACAGTTAGAGTCTCACTTACAGTTTCCACTCCCTTATTGCTGTGCACTGTCTGCATCTGAGCAGGCTTTGCAAAACTCTTTTCAGATTCTGGTTTATGTGGAATAGTCTCTGGTCTTATCTCTACTTCAAGACAGATTGGGTTTACATGGGTGCAAGAGAATCACAGAAACATTCAGGTTGGAAAAGCCCCTCAGGATCACCAAGTCCACTCATATCCCTACTCTACAAGGTTCACCCTAAACCATGTTCCCAAGCATCACATCACTTTTAAACACATCCAGGCTTGGTGACTCCACCACCTTCCTGGGCAGCCCATTCCAATGCCTTACCACTCTTGCTGGGAAAAAAATGTTTCCTAATATCCAGTTTCCTAATAGCATTCATATTTCCAGAGCTGGCTGAGTCTAGTCTGGGCAATTTCTAAAGTGGGGAGGGAACACCCAAACCATCACAAGTCTGAACCTACCCAGTGGCAGCTTGAGGCCATTCCCTCTTGTTCTAGCACTAATTGTGTGAGAAGAGACCAACAGCAACCTCTCTACAAGATCCTTTCAGGTAGCTGTAGGCAGTCATGAGGTCTCCCCTCAACCTCTTCTGTTTCAAATTAAGCATCCCCAGCTCCTTCAGTTGCTACTCATAAGATTTATTCTCCAGGATTGTGAGAAGAGGATCACAGTCTCTGGAGGAACAAAATCAAGTGAGATCTTGGCACTGGCAGATAGCATACTCACTGCCCTTACCTTTTTTTTTCACCCCTTGTTATTCCTACTTCTCAAACTCATATTCTTCATGCTTGAGTCACTCTCTCAGTTACTGTGCTCCTCTGTTTCTTTCCTGCTTTCCCATTTTCTAGTCTTGCCTTCCAAAGTTGTAAGAATGTGTAGGTGTTACATGAACCTTAGGATGAAGGGAGAAGAGGGTAGCATCTAGAGGGGAATACCTTCAAGTCTGTTCAATTCAGAAAAGATGATCACATTCTCTTGTTTTCTCTAGTTAAGCTTCACTACCTCACTGATCAAAGGTGCTTGCTGGAGGCACAATTCTGTAGAGAAGCATTAACTTGTCAGTACTGGGCTCTGCTTCCCTCTTAACTGGTAACTAAATAACTGATAGGGCACCAGGGCTGTGTCTGGACTAATCATAGAATCAACCAGGTTTGAAGAGACCTCCAGGATCATCCAATCTATCACCCAGCCCTGTCCAATCAACTAGACCATAATTAATAACAAATTAAATGAAGGATTGAAGTCTCTGGCTTGGCAACCAGCTGCTGTGCCATGGGTTATCTTACTACAACAAAAGTGTTCTTAACCTCCTCCCTACCACACAAAATGTTGGCTGGGGATGTCCCTACCTCTGCTTGTCTGTGCTCTGTGCCCAGGTATTTGTCAAGGAAGGTTCTACCTTTCTTGGCCCAAAACCACAGCAGGACTCTGCTGAGGGTCTAGCTGTACAGAAAGGTGTGGCCCAAAATTCAGGCCCATTGCCAGACTGTTTTACAAGTCAGGCTCTAAGATGGTTATGGCTCTGCAGTATGAGGAAGGAGCACAAGTGCTGCTCCTGTATGATCTTATATGTTGGTGGATTAGACCTTGTTGTTGTGTGCAGCTTCTTTGGAGAGAACTGGCCCAATTCTGTGCCTCTGGGATGCAGTCCTTGGAAATGTAGTTTTTCCCTGGAATGCCACTGCCTCAAGCTGAGACTGAGCAGGTTTAGATTGGACATTAAGGAGAAGAGAGTGGTCAGGCACTGCAATGAGCTGCCCAGGGAGGTAGTGGAGTCACCCACCCTGGATGTGTTTAAGGGTTGTTTGGATGTGGTGCTTAGGGCTATGTTTTAAGGTGAATCTTGTAGAGTAGGGCTATAGGTTGGACTTGGTGATCCTGAGGGGCTTTGCCAACCTGCATGTTTGTGTGATTCTGGAGGTGAGAGTTTGCAGGTTTACCATCCTCATGGCAAGGACAAGCAAGTAAACATCTAAACATGCAGAGTTTCTGAACAAATGCAGCTTTCACTGAATTATGCATTCTTTCTCCAGGGAAAAATACTGAGCACAGTACTGCAGTGCTGACTCACCTTACCTTTGGAAGTCCTCATAGTCTGTGTACATTCCAGAAAGCATAGGGGCTACTATGGTCTCGCTTGTATGAGAAGGACAGAGGTGATCCAGTTGCCAAATTTTTTCCTCTCTAAATCATCAGAGCCTCTGTCAGTTGATTTCCTGATGAGTGCCTTTATCAGATGCTCAGATTTCTGCCAATTGACTTTGTTTCCAAGGCAACCACTCTCTTGACAAGCCAGTTCCCTTCAATTGTAGGTAACTTATTTTTTCAGAGTAGGTTGATTACATTTTAACTGCGTCGTTCTTAACAAGATATTGCTGCTGAAGTTTCAGCCCTAGATGAAAATGAAAAGGTAACAAATAAAAGAAAGAAGGGCAAAAGCTTCTGTGACTGAAATGGAGTTGGCAGTGAGGTAAAGGTGGGTAAAAGGGATTTTATGAGCTCTCACAAAATTGATCAGTTGCACATATTCCCTAAAGAGAAGCCATTCTCATTTATGTGCATGTCAAGTGCATTCTTGTTCTGACAGTAACCAGAGTTCCACTGAAGCTGTTGAACTTAGAAGGATGTTTCCCAAAAAGCAGAGATAGTTCTGTGAACATCAGCAGCACAGCAATCTGCCTTCCTGATGCAGTCTTGTTGGCATCAAGAAGAGTGTGGCCAGCAGGTCTAGGGAGGTTCTTCACCCCCACTGCTCTGCCCTGGTGAGACTACACCTGGAATACTGTGTCCAGTTTTGGGCTCACCAGTTCAAGAGAGACAAGGACCTGCTGGAGAGAGTCCAGCAGAGAGCCACGAGGATGATTTGGGACTTGAGCATCTCCCCTATGGAGAGCGACTGAGAGCCCTGGGGCTGTTTGGTCTGGAGAAGAGAAGACTGAAGGATCTTATCCATGTGTACAAATATCTGAGGGGTGAGTGTCAAGTGGCTGGGGCCAATCTCTTTTGGGTGATTGACAGCAATAAGCCAAGGAGCAGTGGATGCCATCTGGAACATAGAAGATTTCACCTCAACATGAGGAGAAACTTCTTTATAGTGAGGGTGACAGAGCCCTGGAACAGGCTGCACAAAGAGGCTGTGGAGTCTCCTCTGGAGACTTTCCAAACTCTTCTGGATGCATTCCTGTGCAGTCCACTATGGATAATCTTGCTTTGGCGGGGGGAGGGGGCTGTGTGTTGGACTTGATGATCTCTGGATGTCCCTTCCAACCTCTAAGGTTCTGTGATTCTGTAACAGGTTAAACAAAATGGGAATAACAGTGCTAGCATCTTTAGGAGGAAATTTAGGAGGCTGGGTTGCGTTGGTACCTGAACTATAAATGGAATAAGAAGTGTTTAAACATACACTGAGAATAGAAAACAGATGAAGACTTTTAGTATAGAATTTGAAGGAGGAAAGACTCCCATTTAGTAGCAAAGAGAGTGTCTTGTGCTGCACATTCAGCACTGCTCAAATAGATTTGCCACAGGTGTATCTCGTAGCCCCCCTTGCCAAAGGAAGTCCAGTGATGCAGCCAGCAGGAATGATGCCATTACTCACTGCTACCTTACAAAGACAGGACAAGGGATCTGTTTCTCGTGCTAGCAGCACCAGTGAGCACCACACAGCTTGCAGCAACAGTTCCCAGGCCGACCTGGAAATAACAATATTCACTTCCAAAGTTTTTGGTTCTTTGAAAATTCTTCCCATCGCATCCTTTAAATGTGTTCATTCTTTGAGGGAAAAAAAATCATTGTACTCGTGAGGAGATGCTGAGCTTGAGAGTGGCGATGAAGCAAGCTCTGCCTCTTCGTGGGTGCGCTTCGCTTCTGCTGTCGCTTTCAGCCTGCCGCTGGCAGCGCTTTTGCGCTCCGTCCTGGCGCCCTCTTGCGGGGTGTGCCGGGATCGCCGCGGAGCTGTCCCGGGCACTCGCTGTCCTGTTTCCCATGGCCAGGTGACCTACTGACTTAGTGAAACGACTTCTCAGCGCTCCCGGCCAGGTGGCCATGTGCAGCTCTCGGGGTGAAGGGAGAATCACAGGGTGCTGCACTTTGGCCACAACAACCCCATGCAGAGATACAGGCTGGGGTCAGAGTGGCTGAGAGCAGCCAAACAGAGAGGGATCTGGGGGTGCTGATTGATACCCACCTGAACATGAGCCAGCAGTGTGCCCAGGTGGCCAAGAGAGCCACTGGCATCCTGGCCTGCATCAGGAATGGTGTGGTCAGCAGGAGCAGGGAGGTCATTCTGCCCCTGTACTCTGCACTGCTTAGACCACACCTTGAGTACTGTGTTCAGTTCTGGGCCCTCCAGTTTAGGAGGGACATTGAGATGCTTGAGCATGTCCAGAGAAGGGCAACGAGGCTGGGGAGAGGCCTTGAGCACAGCCCTACAAGGAGAGGCTGAGGGAGCTGGGATTGGTTAGCCTGGAGAAGAGGAGGCTCAGGGGTGACCTTATTGCTGTCTACAACTACCTGAGGGGTGGTTGTAGCCAGGAGGAGGTTGCTCTCTTCTCTCAGGTGGCCAGCACCAGAACAAGAGGACACAGCCTCAGGCTGTGCCAGGGGAGATTTAGGCTGGAGGTGAGGAGAAAGTTCTTCCCTGAGAGAGTCATTGGACACTGGAATGGGCTGCCCGGGGAGGTGGTGGAGTCGCCGTCCCTGGAGCTGTTCAAGGCAGGACTGGACGTGGCACTTGGTGCCATGGTCTGGCCTTGAGCTCTGTGGTAAAGGGTTGGACTTGATGATCTGTGAGGTCTCTTCCAACCCTGATGATACTGTGTGATACTGTGTAACTTTAGAGGTTGGAAGTGACCTCCAGAGACCAAGTCCAACCGCCCTACCAAGCAGGATCACTTCGGGTAGTTCACGCAGGAATGCATCCAAGCAGGTTTTGAAAGCCTCCAGAAAAGGAGTCTCCATAACCTCTCTGGGCAGCCTGTTCCAGGGCTTTATTATCCTCACTGTAAAGTTTCTCCTCGTGTTGAAGCGTTTTGAACACTGCCTTCTGATCTGTGTGTGGCTGTGCACTACCCTGCAGTGACCAGATGAAAAAGCCTGGCCCAGGTTCATTGTGACTAAGGAGTACAAGCTCAAAGGGACCAGGAACAGGCATTTCAGTCTCTGGGAAGTAATCAAATTGTTGTGATCTGGAGATCTTTTTCTGTCTTCACTGAAGAATTTTGTTGTTGTTTTCTAGATGTGTATTGATTTTTTTTTACTGCTGTTGGTAAAGAGAAATAATATTCAACACATCCACATTCTAAAAGACCTGTTGATGTTCTTTCTCACTTGTCACAGAGTCACAGAGTTGTCAGGGCTGGGAGGGACCTGGATGGTCATCCGGTTCCAGCCCCCCTGCCATGGGCAGGGACACCTCACACTAGACCACATTAGGTTTTCCCATCCATAGGCTTAACAATTTGTCAATCCAGGAATATTTTCTTTGCCCATCACTTTTTGTGAACTGGCAGAGTTGCACAGAAACTGAAAGAGTTATTGTCAGGCTACAGCAGCTGAATAGAGAGATTCTGGATTGCCTGGAGAGATGCATTTGCTTCATTTTGAGTATTATTTTCTCATAGCTTGAGTGCTGTGTCCAGTTCTGGGCTGCTCAATTCAAGAGAGATGTTGCAGTACTGAACGTGTCCACAGGAGGGCGACAAAGCTGTGAGGGGCCTGGAGCAGAGCCCTGTGAGGAGAGGCTGAGGGAGCTGGGGGTGTGCAGCCTGCAGCAGAGGAGGCTCAGGGCAGAGCTCATTGCTGTCTGCAACTCCCTGAAGGGAGGCTGTAGCCAGGTGGGGTTGGGCTCTGCTGCCAGGCAAGCAGCAACAGAACAAGGGGACACAGTCTCAAGCTGTGCCAGGGCAGGTCTACGCCGAATGTTAGGAGGAAGTTGTTGTCAGAGAGAGTGATTGGCATTGGAATGGGCTGCCCAGGGAGGTGGTGGAGTTGCCTTGCCTTGCCTGGAGGTGTTGAAGCCAGGCCTGGCTGGGGCACTTAGTGCCATGGTCTGGTTGATTGTCTAGGGCTGGGTGCTAGGTTGGACTGGCTGAGCTTGGAGGTCTCTTCCAACCTGGTTGATTCTATGACTCTGTGTTTCATACATGGTAAACATGTGTGTAAGAGGCTGGTATAGAAACCTGACCTTTCTGCTCTGCCATTATTATGCTTTAGAACTGTTTTTCTGGACCTGAGAAGATGCAGTGTTCTGCACCCTCCTGGTGAAGGCTGTAGTGGGCTGTGCTTGTATTTTCTTCTTTGCTATGCCATGGGAGTCAGAGGAAATACAGCCCCAGGGAATTCTGCTTTTTTAAATAGCACATATAAATTATGTGCTATTGAACATCCAAACCAGTGTGTTAGTAGGGTTGTTTCTTTTATCACAGAAACATTCTGGTTGGAAAAGCCTTTCAGGATCACCAAGTCCAACCCATATTCCTACTCTACAAGGTTCTCCCTAAACCACATCCCCAAGCAGCACATCCAGATGACTTTTAAGCACATCTGGGCTTGGTGACTCCACCTCCTCCTGGGCTGCTCATTCCAATGCCCAACTACTCTTGCTGGGAAAAAATGTTTCCTAATATCCAGTCTAAAACTACCCAGTGGCAGCTTGAGGCCATTCCCTTTTGTTCTATCACTATCTACCTGTGAGAAGAGACCAGCAGCAACCTTTCCACAAGGTCCTTTCAGGTAGCTGTAGGCAGCCATGAGGTTTCCCCTCAACCTCCTCAGTTTCAAACTAAGCATCCCCAGTTCCTCCAGGCCTTTCCCCAACTTTGTGGCCCTCCTCTGCACTCTCTCCAGCATCCTTCTTGTATTGAGGTGCCCAAACATTCTGGATTTTCCCTTAGCTTGAGCATACTTCATCTTTCATCCAAGAGGAAAGAGTGGAGTAGCAGTAGGAACTGTCACTCATTCCTTCTCCATAGTGCAGTGCTCATTTACAGATCATTCCTCTTTTCTGCTATGCTTTGTGTTTATCCTTTCACCTTCTGCAGAGAGGAGGGAGGACTGTTTGAATATTGATCTGCTCCTAGCCACTCAGGCTTCTGTCAAAAGGCTACATGTGCTAAGTCAGGCAGTACACAGCCTTTGGAAGCTCAGTGTTGCTAAGGCTCTTGTATTTACATGCTAAAAACAGCAGCCAATAAATGTAGACTGATTAGTGATGGCTGCTTTTTTTTGTACAACCAGAATGCAAAGCTGTGGTTAAGAGCTATGAGACACTGAGACCTTTGACTTGCTGAGTTCTTTTGCTTGAGTGTGTTTGCTGCTGACTTGGGATCCATTCAGTCAGAACGATGAGGACAGTTCCTGTGATGGTTTAAACACAGTTGGTGCCAGAACTTTTCATCAGCACCTGGGGGAAAAAAAAAGCTCTATCAGGAGTGAAACAAAGTGCAAGCTTAAAATTGATTTATGCTGCTTTTCTTTCTGTATTTCCTCTCATTTTTGTTGCTAGGATTAATGCTGATTTTTTTTTCCTAGTTACAGGGAAATTAATTTTTAATTATTATTTAACTGTAGCCTTCTGACTTCCAGGTTGCTCTGTTTTTCTGATGAATATGAGATAAAGTGCAGGAGGGTGGCACAAGAAAAATCAGTTCTTTTTGTTCTGAATGGCATTGCTGATTTTCCTTCTAGTGAGCAGTTTGGTTATAGCTGCAGATGCACACATGAGCTGTTCTATTTCTTGCTTCCAGTACCTTGTGAAGAGGAGGCTCAGGGCTGACCTCATTGCTATCTACCTGAAAGGAGGCTGTAGCCAGGTGGGGTTGGGCTCTTCTGCCAGGCAGCCAGCAACAGAACAAGGGGACACAGTCTCAAGCTGTGCCAGGGCAGGTCTACGCTGAATGTTAGGAGGAAGTTGTTGTCAGAGAGAGTGATTGGCATTGGAATGGGCTGCCCAGGGAGGTGGTGGAGTTGCCTTGCCTTGCCTGGAGGTGTTGAAGCAAAGCCTGTCTGGGGCACTTAGTGCCATGGTCTGGCTGATTGTCTAGGGCTGGGTGCTAGGTTGGACTGGATGAGCTTGGAGGTCTCTTCCTACCTGCTTGATTCTATGATTCTATTCTATGAATGATTCTATGCTATCTGAAAGGGACTTATAAGAAAACCAGGAAGGAACTTTTAATATGGGCTTGTAATGATAGGATAAAATAAATGGATCGAAGCTTGAGGAGGACAGGTTTAGACTGGAGATTAGGAAGAAATTCTTTCCAGTGAGACACTGGCACAGGCTGCCCAGGGAGGTTGTGCATGCCCCCTCCCTGGAGGTGTTCAAGGCCAGGTTGGATGTGGCCTTGAGCAACCTTTTCTCAGTGTCCCTGTCCATGGCATGGGGGCTGGAAGTGGATGATCTTTGAGGTCCCTTCCAAGCCAAACCACTCTATAAATCTGTGAATAATAAAGTTAAGCACATGCAGAGTTAGAAAGTCAAACTCATCTTTCAGCTTAAGTAGCTACAAATTGAAAAGAAAATAATTGAGTCAATATGTGGCTTTTGTGGTAGGAAGGAACAGTGCAAACTGCTCCAGTGCTCTCATTTCAGCTGTGCTCTTGCATTGTCTGGAGCAGAACTTTCACTTAATTGCAAGTGCTGTGCAGTGCTTTATTAATTAAGCTTCTTGTTGATCTAAGTGAGGCTGTTAGCTGATCTAGGAAGTAAAAGAAAAGGTGTGCAAAGTAAGTAATGATTTTATTACCTGTTAAGATGTACTTACACTAATGTGGAGGTAAGCACAGGCCAGCTGTAATAACATCCCAGGGTATGCCTTGTGAAACAGCAGCATTCTTGTGTGATCTGTTGAGACAGATTTGTTCTGTGTGAAATACAGGTAAGGAGTTCAAGTTAACACAGATCACAGAGTCTGGATTTGGTTTTTTTTAAGACTAAGCTTTTAAATTAGTCAAGGAAGTTTGTTATTGTTTCAGTGTTCCAAGTAATGCTCAGGAGAGAGTTTGCTTTAAGGTCTGAGATGCTGTTCTCATGGTGCAAGCCTCTCAGCTCAATGTTTTCACCTAGTGCAGTATTTTTGTGTTTGAGAATGATTATTTGAAGGAATTTGTGTTGTAGTTTAGATTCACAAGCTAGTGGTGAACAGTCTGACTGATGAGTAAAGGATTTGTGGCTGAGTAGAAGCTGAAACCTTCACTGACTACAACTACATGAAAGGAGGCTGTAGCCAGGTGGGGTTGGTCTCTTCTGCCAGGCAACCAGCAGCAAAACAAGGGGACACAGCCTCAAGCTGTACCAGGAGAGGTCTAGGCTGGATGTTAGGAGGAAGTTGTTGGCAGAGAGAGTGAGTGGCATTGGAATGGGCTGCCCAGGGAGGTGGTGGAGTCACCATCCCTGGAGGTGTTGAAGCCAAGCCTGGCTGGGGCACTTAGTGCCACGGTCTGGTTGATTGTCTAGGGCTGGGTGCTAGGTTGGGCTGGGTGAGCTTTGTGGTCTCTTCCAACCTGGTTGATTCTGTGATTCTATGTGCTTTTGTTTTCAATGTGCTCTGAAGGTCTGGAGGGTGAAACAAGAATCGATCAGTTGGAAGAGGAAGAAATCTTTTGGCACGTAAAGATTCTACCAATCCTGCATGAACTGGACAGTGGTGGGTAACACTCTCCTTGGAGGGATGTAGTTTGTGTACTGTTCCCTGCTGGAAGTGTCAGACTAGTTTGTGTTTGCTGTAAAAGAATAACAGTAGTTGGACTAGGAAGCCTTTAATGCTTTCAGTGACTTGGCAGTGTAAAACTGGCCTCTGCAGCTGTCTCAAGGTGGTCCTACTTGGGCAGAGGACCAAAGGACCTCTAGAAGTCCCTTCCTACAGTTGTATAAAAGAACAAAATGCTGATTCATAGAGAAGGTCTTGTGTGATTAAATCACCTTATTGTAGACAACACAGGTTTGCCAGCATAGTCACAGGCTCACAGGATGTCAGGGGTTGGAAGGGACCCAAAGAGATCATCCAGTCCAACCCCCCTGCCGGAGCAGGACCACACAATCCAGCTCAGGTCACACAGGAACACATCTAGACAGGCCTTGAAAGTCTCCAGAGAAGGAGACTCCATAACCTCTCTGGGGAGCCTGTGCCAGTGGTTTGAGACACTTACAGTCAAAAAGTTCCCCCTTGTGTTGAGCTGGAACTTCCTCCTTGTCCTGTCCCAGGGAGCAGTGAGCAGAGCCTGTCCCTCCCTCCTCACCCCCAGCCCTCAGATGTTTATCAACTTTCATTAGATTCCCTTTCAGTCTTCTCTTCTCCAGACTAAGCAGCTCCAGGTCCCTCATCATCCTCCTCCCATCCTCAAAACTGAGGTCCCTCAGCCTCTCCTCATCAGACAGTGCTCCAGTCCCCTCATCATCCTCCTCCCATCCTCAAAACTGAAGGCACTGTTCACGATGAGGTCTCAGCAGGGCAGAGTAGAGGGGAAGGAGAACCTCCTTTGATCTGCTGGACACACTCTTCTTAATGCCCCCCAGGATGCCTTTGGCCATCTTGGCCACAAGGGCACATTGCTGTGGATGTTATCCCCCAGCACTCCCAGGTCCCTCTCCACAGAGCTGCTCTCCAGCAGTCACCTCCCAGCCTATACTGGTGCCATTTATTATTCCTCCCCAGGTGCAGGACTCTGCACTTACCCTTGTTGAACCTCATTAGGTTCCTCTGTGCCCAGCTCTCCACTCTGCCCAGTGCCTCATCCAGTCAGTGAGGAGGTACCAACTTCAAGAGTAAGCTGCTTCACTGTTTAAAGCATGGACTGTACTGAAGGTCTCAAGTAACTTTAGAAAAGTAAGGAAATCTTAATGAACATTTCAGTTTGTGCTTAAAGTGTGCTTAGATGGCTCTGCAAAGTCTGTAATGACCTGGCTGAGTGAAGCAGAACTGAGTAAATTATGCCTTGAAAGACTGAACCCTGAAAGCTGTTTTAACATTTCCTTCAGCAGGTTGTTTAATTGCTGTCTGTAGACTTTGAGTGGTGGGAATAGAGACAGTGGGTTTGGTTGTACAGGGGGGCTAAAAGTGAGTGTCACATGAGGAGACTGACTGCATCAGAGGATCTTGTGCAGGGTTCATTACAGCATGGTGCAGCTCAGGCTGTCTGTTGAGATGCTCTGCAAAAGGAGGCACTGCTAATGATTTTTTTTTTCCTCTCCCTTTGTCACCTCCTTCGAGTAGAAGACAACACAGCAAATCTTTGTCTGGCTTGCACCAAGCTCTATCAAGCCTTGAAGGAAGGAAATCTGCTTGGAAGAAGATTTGAAGGCAGAAGTATGCTTCTGAAGACCTTATATAAGCTCGTAGACATTGAGTCAGATCCCCTTCGCCTGAAGCTGGCAAAGATTATTCTGGCTGTAAGTGCTGCAAAGTGTTGGTTTGTGGAATGTGAAGCTCAAGATCATGAATTACAACTTGCATTTCATTTTTCACTTAGTGCTTTTAAGCTGTGTCTAAGCTAATCCTTTCCTAAGCACAATTTCTTGCCCTGCAGATGCTACTCACCCATTCATACAGATTGGTCCTTGGTAGAGCCTATTTTTTTCCTACCTGACACACTAAAAAGTCCCTCAGCAGCTTTTTGTAGGCTCCCTTCAGATACTGAAAGACCACAATAAGGCCTATTGGGAACCTTCTCCCCTCCAAACTGAACAACCTTGACTCTGTCAGCCTGTCCTCATAGGAAAGGAGCTCCAGCCCTCTGATCATCCTCCTGGCTCTTCTCTGGACACATTGCAGCACATTCATATCTTGTTACAGGAGTTCCAAAACTGGACACAGTACTCCAGATGAGGTCTCATGAGAGCACTGTTGTTGTGCTACAGCCATAGGTGCCAAACCAAAGAATCCTGTGCAGAATCTCCTCACAAGAGTGAATTGGAGAAAAAAACCACAAATCCATACAAGTTATTGAAATGAAAAAGTATTAGGTGTTTGCATATCATCTGTTACTCACAGGATGTCAGGGGTTGGAAGGGACCCAAAGAGATCATCCAGTCCAACCCCCCTGCCAGAGCAGATACACACAATCTAGCTCAGGGCACACAGGAACACATCCAGACAGACCTTGAAAGGCTCCAGAGAAGGAGACTCCACAGCATCTCTGGGCAGCCTGTGCCAGTGCTCTGGGACCCTTACAGCAAAGAAGTTCCCCCTTGTGTTGAGCTGGAACCTCCTGTGCTGCAGCTTCCATCCATTGCCCCTTGTCCTATTCCAGGGAGCAGTGAGCAGAGCCTGTCCCCCCCTCCTGACCCCCAGCCCTCAGTTATAAACATTTATTACATCTCCTCTCAATCTTCCCTTCTCCAGACTAAGCAGCCCCAGGTCCCTCAGCCTCTCCTCCTCAGGCAGTGCTCCAGTCCCCTCATCATCCTCATAGCCCTTGCTGGACTTTCTCCAGCAGATCCCTGTCCCTCTTAAGCTGTCATTTTAAAGTCAGTCAGCACAATTTGCTAAGTAGAGCTTAAAAAAGTTGGGCTTTAGAGTCCTTTAATTCTTGAAACTGTGTGGCTCAGTGTAGTGTCAGGGGTTTAGCTGGAGTTTGCTAGTTATGTGAGAAGACAAATCTGCCATGCTGGCTGCACTTGTGAAATGTTAAGGTACATCTTTATATGTAGGTTTTTGTTGTGTTTTTTATGTCCTTTCCTGTCTTTGCAGATGAAAGTAGCTGGAAAGAATCTTCTCAGTGTTTGCAAGCTTGCATTTCAGATTTGCAGGAATGACAGAAATGATCCCATTGTTCAGAATGAGGGATTATTGGGTATGTATCCTGTTCCTGGGTGTCAGTTAGGTGTGGGAATTCAGTGCTTGGATTGATCATCTTTCAGGAAACATCCTCAGAGTTTAATTTATTTGTGCACTGAAAATTGCCAGGCCAAGCTACCAGTCCATCTGGTCCAGTGTTCTGTGTCTGGTGAGGGCAGAAGGGGATACTGTGCAGGGATGTTTTCTGTCATCTCTTTCCCCTTTACAACCTCAGTATCCAGAATTGTTATCTGCTTTTTGAGTATGTCCAGAGAAGGGCAGCAAGGCTGGGGAGGGGCCTGGAGCACAGCCCTGTGAGGAGAGGCTGAGGGAGCTGGGGGTGTGCAGCCTGCAGCAGAGGAGGCTCAGGGCAGAGCTCATTGCTGTCTACAACTACCTGAAGGGAGGCTGTAGCCAGGTGGGGTTGGGCTCTTCTGCCAGGCAAGCAGCAACAGAACAAGGGGACACTGCCTCAAGTTATGCCAGAGGAGGTCTAGGCTGGATGTTAGGAGGAAGTTGTTGTCAGAGAGAGTGATTGGCATTGGAATGGGCTGCCCAGGGAGGTGGTGGAGTCACTGTGCCTGGAGGTGTTGAAGCCAAGCCTGGCTGGGGCACTTAGTGCCATGGTCTGGTTGATTGGCCAGGGCTGGGTGCTAGGCTGGACTGGATGAGCTTGGAGGTCTCTTCCATCCTGCTTGATTCTACAATTCTGTGATTTGATTTTTTTCTTTTAGGGAAGCAGTAGCAATAAGCCTTTTTAGAATGTCTCAGGGTTACACAGGATCACTTGATGTTAGGTGTTGGAAGGAGCCTCTGAAGATCTTGGAGCCCCCTACCCCCTGCCAGGGCAGGACCAGAATCTAGTGCAGATCTCATAGTTATGCAGTCTAACTTTTGCAGTCTTGCAGGAGTCATGCAGATCTCCACCTCCTGCTTATTCCCCATGCTCCTTGCATTGGTATAGAAGCATTTCAGTGAGGGAGTTAATCCATCAGTTTTCACTCCTGCCATCCAGCCATTCCCAGCCACCTCTGTGGCCACCACATTGTTTAGTACAGAAAATTCCAGGGACCTACAGGTCAGGTCCATCTTCTTTATTGTTTCTTGGTTTCAATCCAGATTTCAGGGTTTTTTTTCCAGCCCATTTTTTAGAAATCATAGAATGGGTTAGGTTGGAAGGGACCTTAGAGATCATCTACTCCAACCTCCTTGTCATGGGCAGGGACATCTCCACTAGATTTGGCTGCTCAATGCCTCATCCAGCTTGTCTTTGAACACCTCCAGGGGAGGAGGCAGCCACAACCTCCCTGGGCAGCCTATTCCAGAGTCTCACCACCCTCATACTGAGGAACTTCTTCCTCAGCTCCAGTCTAACCCTGCTCTCCCTCAGCTTCAAACCATTCCCCTTTGCCCTGTCTCTGGACAGCCTTATGAAAAGTGCCTCTGCAGCCTTCCTGTAGGACCCCTTCAGGGATCTGGAAGGCAGCTCTAAGGTCCCTCCCAGAGTTCAGTCTCAGTGTTTATTCTAAATTGATGATCTTTGAATGATGATTTATCAAATCTAAACATTGATATCAAGCTTTCTGAATAATGATTTTCCTTCTAGATCATTTGCTGGAGGTCCTGAGAACAGAAGATCTACAAAAAAACTCTGAAGCTCTCCTCTACTGCATGGGAGCTATAAAATTCATGTCTGGAAATGCAGCCCTCCTTAATGAAATGGTTGACAAAGGAGCTGTTGAAATGTTGCTGCAATTAATGAAGCAGATGAATAATATAACAGGAAATGACACACACTTCTCCAGCTTGGGCCACCTATTAGTCCAGGTTAGCACTTTGATTTCTATAGCAAGAGCACTTAAAGAGCAAATTAAAAGTCTGTTAGAGGAGATAAATTAATCCTGTGTGCTACTGACAGGTATTTGAGCAGACTTTCTTTAACAGGAGTGTGATGGTTTGGGTGCTACCTTCCCCCCACACACTCTTAAGAAAATCACCCAGAGCAGACTCAGCAGCTGGAAATTAAGGAATGAAGCTTTATATTCACAGCTTAGCACAATATACAAGCAGGTATTTACAGCTATATGCAAGTTAAAAAGGTAATACAGAAACACAGCAGCCCTCCCAGAAACCAGAGTCCTCAGGAGGGGCTCCCAACCACCCCTCCACCTTCTTCCCTCCCCTCTACCTTATCCCAGACTTTGCTTTACATTCAAGGTGAGTTTGGAGAATTGGCCAGGGGTATTAGGAAGCAAAAAAATGAGTTACACAGCAGGTTAGGGAGAGAAGGAAGGCAGCCAAAGCCAAAGAGCAACTCTGTTATCTATATTTATGTTCTTGTTTTTATCCATCTCAGCAAGCCTATGAGTGAAGCAGACATCACCACTGTTTCCTTTTCACAGCCTATCATCTAATTCCTCTCACTAAAATATCCCAGCTAGGCTCAAACTAGCACAAGGAGTTTCCACAAAGTGATTCAGGACCTGCATTTAGTTGTCATGGATATTTTGGAGTAGTCCTTTTTTAAATGCTTTAGAAATTCTGAAATTAACAAATATTTTTAGTTACCTAACCAAAAAAAAAAAAAAAAAGAGACACTTTAGAGACAGTTTCTCCTTACTGCTTTGTGGTGTTGATAGTGTTCTGAGTGTTATTATCTGCTAAGCAGACAAAAATATCACAGTATCAACAAGGTTGGAAGAGACCTCATAGATCATCATCAGGAATGGTGTGGTCAGCAGGAGCAGGGAGGTCATTCTGCCCCTGTACTCTGCACTGGTTAGACCACACCTTGAGTATTGTGTTCAGTTCTGGGCTCCCCAGTTTAAAAGGGACATTGAGATGCTTGAGCGTGTCCAGAGAAGGGCAACGAGGCTGGGGAGAGGCCTTGAGCACAGCCCTACGAGGAGAGGCTGAGGGAGCTGGGATTGGTTAGCCTGGAGAAGAGGAGGCTCAGGGCTGACCTCATTGCTGTCTACAACTACCTGAGGGGTGGTTGTGGCCAGGAGGAGGTTGCTCTCTTCTCTCAGGTGGCCAGCACCAGAACAAGAGGACACAGCCTCAGGCTGCACCAGGGGAGATTTAGGCTGGAGGTGAGGAGAAAGTTCTTCCCTGAGAGAGTCATTGGGCACTGGAATGGGCTGCCCGGGGAGGTGGTGGAGTCGCCGTCCCTGGGGCACTTTAAGGCAAGGTTGGACGTGGCACTTGGTGCCATGGTCTGGCCTTGAGCTCTGTGGTAAAGGGTTGGACTTGATGATCTGTGAGGTCTCTTCCAACCCTGATGATACTGTGATACTATGATACTATGATCATCAAGTCCAAGCCTTTACCACAATTCTCAAGGCTAGACCATGGCACCAATATGTTCCCTGAACTCTTGAAACTGAAGTGGTGAACACAAACCTCTTCTGCAGTGCTTTCAGTGGTTACCAAAAGCTTTGGGTTACAATGCTCTCAGTGATTAACACAAGCTTTTTGTTACAGTCATGCACTTTTAAAGATGCATAGGACAGTCTAGCTAAGATTGTTTGACAAAGTGGTTCCTTTAAGCAAAAAAAGTCTAGTTGATTTGGGTAGGGCTGGGGGATAGCTTGGACCTTCTCCCTGTGATTCACGACTTAAGAATTGAGAAAGGTTTTGTGGCATACTTGAGCTTGCAGCAAGAAAATCAATACCCAGAATGGATACATGCAGGAATAGACAGCAAAGGCTGCTGGAGGACAAGCCCACCTGAAACAGTCCCAGTGCCATCTCCCCATCCTGACAGCTGAAGTATCTCAGGTGCTGTGCCCGTTCCTGAGCTGTGCAGTTGCTCAATCAGCAGATGGCAGTGCTAGACATCATCTTGCCAGGACCTTTCTGTGGGCATGGAAGTTCCTCTCTGATTTCTTCTTTGTCACACAAGGGATTTTGTGCTGAAGTCCCACCAGAATGAAAATGCCTCTAATAATAATTATCTTTTCCTAAATAGCAGCCATGAAACCGAGGTCACATTTGACTCCTGTTGCTGCACCTTGCAGCCTTGATTGTGTTTATAGGAAATATGGTGGTGGATTCTCAAAAGCCAGGGCTTTGGGTGTGTTACTCACAGGACTTAACAAGTACTCCGTGGTCTTTAATTGACAAGCTCTAAACTGGCTTCTCCTTCGAAAATAGCACTTGTCTAGTGCTGTATTTTTTTGTTTGGGTGAGTTTGGTCTTTCCCCTGGCAACATAAGGATTAAGGCAGGTAGGGATTGATGAAGCCAGGGGAGGTTCTTTGCTGGAAGGCTTCTCAAACACTGCAGCAGGCTCCCCTGGGAGGTGGTTGAATCCCCATCCCTGGAAGAGTTTAGAAGAGGCAGAGATGTGGTGCCGAGGGACGTGGTTTAGCAGCAGCCTGGGCAGAGTTGGGCTGGATGATCTTGAAGGTCTTTTCCAAGCAAAAGAGGTCTATGTTTCTCTGAGGTCTGTTGCCTGCACACTTCTATGACCGTTTCTCAGTACCTGCAGACAGGGACACGGCGTTCAGCCTGCCTTGGACGTTGTAAAGCAGAGCTGAGCTTTATGGAATCCTCCAGCCTGCGTGGATTCCGCTGCAAATGGCTGCGATTAATACACTTCTCCCTGTTGTGTGTGCAGCTGACGGCGACCCTGCGGACCTTGGCCGCCTGCCCGGCAGCCAGGCGGCAGCTGCTGGGCGCTGCTGCAGCCTCGGAGCTCGGCGTGGCGCTGGAGCTGCGTGCGGAGGACAGGGAGGTCTGCGCCTGCATCCTCAGCATCTTCAGGTAGGTGTAGGACGCTGCTGCTGCCGCCTGCTTCCACCCACCTCAGGGCAGGTAGTTTTAAGGTGGGAAAGATTCGGGCTAGGGGCATGGGAGTTGATTTTCTCGCTGCATCAAACCTCAGCCCAGGCATTTGCCAGCTGCAACACTGAAGCATGATGTCTGTAAGTGGTGAGTCCCCCACGGGGCGGTACTGGGGCAGGTATTCTCCTGTGTGTCCATGAATGGGCTGGGTGAGGGCATGGAGTGCCCTGTCAGCAAGTTTGCTGGTGACACCAAGCTGGGTGGAGCGGCTGCCACACCGGAGAGTTGTGCTGCCATTCAGAGAGACTCAGGCTGAGAGCTGGGCAGGGAGAAGCAAAGAAGTTCAACAGGGGCAAGGGTAGAGTTGTGCACCTGGGCAAGAACAGTCCCATGGGTCAGTATGGGTTGGCAACTGCCCTGCTGGAGAGCACTGAAGGGGAGAAGGACTTGGGAGTGCTGGTGGGTGGAAGGATGGCCATGAGCCACCAGTGTGCTCTGGTGGCCAGCAGGGCCAATGCCATTCTGGGGTGGATTAGAAGGGCTGTGGTTCGTAGGTCAAGGGAGGTTCTCCTGCCCCTCTATTCTGCCCTGGTGAGGCCACATCTGGAGTACTGTGTCCAGTTCTGGGCACCCAGCTCAAGGACAGGGAACTGCTTGAGAGACTCCAGCACAGAGCCATAAAGATGATTAATGAAGTTGAACATCTGCCTTGTGAGGAGAGCCTGAGGGAGCTGGGGCTCTTCAGCTTGGAGAGGAGGAGGTGATGGGGTGACCTCATCAATGTTTACAAATATGTGCAAGCTGAGTGCCAGGAGCTTGGACCCAGGCTCTGCTGGGTGATGCCTGATGACAGGACAAGAGGCAGCAGGTGAAAGCTGAGGCATAGGAGGTTCTGTGTGAATCTGAGGAGTTTTTTTCCCTGTGAGTATGACAGAGTGCTGGAACAGGCTGCCCAGGGGGGTTGTGGAGTCTACCTCTCTGGAGATAATGAAGAACCATCTGGATGTGTTCCAGTGTGCTCTGGTATAGGTGATCCTGCTCTGGCAGGGGGGCTGAACCAGATGAGCTTTGGAGGTCCCTTTCAGCCCCTGACGTTCTATGAGTCTATGAGAGTCACCCTCTACACCTGCAACCGACTTCATCTTGTTGGGGTGGGTGTTGTCATAACCCCCAAGTACTGGAGCTAATTTACCTGACTGTGGTGGCTTGTGTTGAGGCTTTGACTGCCTTTATTCTGGCTGTGGTTCTCTTTGTAATAGCTGCCAGCCTTCTGCTTGTAAGTGTAGTTGTCCCTTACACTGATCCTCTTCTCCTCATGTCCCCCTGGCTGCTGCTTCTCCCCAGAGCCATAGTAGTTTACTGATTAGCTGTTAAGATGATTGTTAATAGTTGCAAATGTTGGTTGTAGTTTTAGATGGTTAGTAGCTCCAAATGGTTGTGTGAGTTGTTATGGTTCTGTTAGACAGACATAGGTACTAGTTGAGATGATTGCTGTGGTGTCCAGTTATTGTCCATCTCTTCTTAATGCACTTCTCTGAGAGCTCTTTACACTTTCCTTGCATGGTATCAGTTCATATCACTTCTTGAACTGGGGGGGGGGGGCAGAAATGGACACAGTATTCCAGATGAGGCCTCACCAGGGCAGAATGGAAGGGAAGGAGAACCTCCCTTGTCCTGCTGACCACAGTCTTTCTAATGCACCCCAGCATGCCATCAACCTTCTTGGCCATGAGGGCACACTGCTGGCTGGTGTGGGATCTGCTGTCCACCACCACTCCCAGCTCCTTTTGCCCAGAGCTGCCCTCCAGCAGGTCAGCTCCCATGGGGTGGTTCTTCCCCAGATGCAGTGCTGCTGCATTTCAGAGCTGCATCAGTCATTAAGTACATATTAATCCACGGTTGGTTCATTTTTTTCCAAGAGAGGCATTGCACAAGCTTAACTTGTACCAGGGACAGTATGTTGTAAAAGGAAACAGAGGAAAGAGAAAACATGAGCAGTGTGCATTGTCTGGAGCTGTCACTGAGTGTTTGAGAAGATTAATCTGTGGGATCAGGGCTGGAGTGTGCAGATGGAAGCCCTGAAAGAATGTCTGTTTTACGAGCAGCTCCCCAGACAGACTTAGAGAGGGAGATCACTATGAGTGAATCACCCCAAAAGGTCCTTTTGTAGTGTGAGCATTTTCTCAGACAAAACTCTTCCAGCTGCCAAGCACCAGCTTGCAGCAGCCAATGCTAAGTGGGCTTGCAAGCAATTTAAGGATTCTGCAGAAGCTGTGAAATTAGCTGTTGGCAATTCCAGGTGGAGTTGGGTAACAAGCACCATCTATGACTGTCCTTCTGAACGAAGTATTTCCATTGCTGCTTTGTTACTGGGTTGACTCATGTTGTCTGTGGCTCCATGTTCATTGAGACTGGGATGTGGACCTTTGCTAGAGGAGATCTCCTTGCTAGATGAGCTTTGAAGAGCAGCTGCCATATTTCCTTCCTTTCCACAGCTCAAAACAGGCATATCTTGTTCTTTGCTCTTTGTGCTCCCTGTAAAGCCTATGAACTGCATCCTCAGTTCCATGCTGCCTTGTTCACCTCTGTCTCTCTAGTTTTGTTCCTAAAAGTGAGTTGAATTCTCACAACAACTACAGCACTTTGAGTGTATTTACTTCTAAGGAGAGCATTCCTTTTGCTTGGAAGAAGCCAGGAGAAGTGGGGTAATGGCTTTGTAACTGAATGTAGTTGATACTCAGGCTGTAATCCTGACAAAGACATTTACTTGGTCTAGAATTCAATGTGAAGCAAAACTAATTTGTCTTGTTTAAAGAAGTTTTCTGTTGTTTCAATACTGTGTTTTTGTTAAGTTTGGGGAACTGCATGTTCTGAGGATGAAAATTAGCCATAAAATCAATTTAATTAGCTTTCTGGAAGTGCAGGTATGAGAAAAAAATAGGAATATAGATACACACACACCTAAGTATTTCAATACACATATATATTGCATAGAAGCAGACAGGGTTGGAAAGGACCACAAGGATCATCCAGTTCCAACCCCCCTGCCATGGGCAGGGACACCCTACCCTAGATCAGGCTGGCCACAGCCTCATCCAGCCTGGCCTTAAACACCTCCAGAGATGAAGCTTCCACCACCTCCCTGGGCAACCCATTCCAGGCTCTCACCACTCTCATGCTCAACATCTTCCTCCTCACCTCCAGTCTGACTCTCCCCACCTCCAGCTTTGCTCCATTCCCCCCAGTCCTGTCACTACCTCATAGCCTAAAAAGTCCCTCCCCAGCTTTTTATGTAGCCCTCTTCAGATATTGGAAGGCCATAAGAAGGTCACCTGGGAACCTCCTCTTCTGCAGGCTGAAGAGCCCCAACTCTTTCAGTCTGTGCTCATAGGAGAGGTGCTCCAGCTCCGTGTATATACACACACATATATGTGTATGTGTACCTATGTACAGACTGTGCAGTACAGAGCAGAGATTGCAGTTCTACTTTGGCTTCTGCTGACAGAGCATGATGATGATGTTCTCTCAGTCAGCACCCCGGGGCAGTTTCCTGGCGAGGAATGTGCTCCCACTATTCAGATGTGTTCATTTCTCTACCTGTAAGCCTCGCTGGAGTTGGCTGCGATTGAGCACCCACACACTTACTTGCTGGGAGGCTACACGGGAGGAGGTGGTGCTGCTTTGCTCTGTAGCTGCAGCGTTTCTGGGGCGGCCAAAGCAAGTCCAGTTGGCTGTTTTTGTGGTGGTCAAGGTGAGCAGTGTAGGAGGCAGCTGTTAGGGAGCACTCAGAGATAAGCTCCTGAGCAGCAGATGTGCTCTCTGTGATTGCTGGGGAGGGATGTGTCCTGCTAGTGCTGTTGCTAGGCTCTACTGGACGTGCATTGGAGATGTGGGTTAGGAACTTCCCCCTCCCCCTCCCCTGACATTTACCAGAGCAGCTCAGCCGGCTGAAGTAAAGCTGAAGCTCTGCTTACAGCAAAGCACGATTCACAGGCACCTCTGCACAATGTAGTTACCAGTATAGGCAAATTGGGAATAATACAGGAATCAAACTCCCTCCCAGACAAAGAGAGCTGCCCAGAAGAGGCTCAAAGCTACTCCTTTCTCCCTCTGCTTTCCCAGACAGACAAACAAAACACACAGCAAAGCTTACCTTGTTATCTGGCAGCCAAGATTAGAGGAGAGATAGTGGAGCAGAGTGAATAGATCCAATGTCACAGACCAGAGTGGGACAAACGAGTTACATTTTGGCTCTTTATCCCTCTCAGCAAACCAGTGAATGACACAGACTTCATCATGATTTTCTTTATACAACAAATGATCTGACTGCTCTCATT
Organism: Pogoniulus pusillus; assembly: GCF_015220805.1. Taxonomy (NCBI): domain Eukaryota; kingdom Metazoa; phylum Chordata; class Aves; order Piciformes; family Lybiidae; genus Pogoniulus; species Pogoniulus pusillus. Next base: position 4,249,231 of record NC_087296.1, read on the forward strand.
AAAATATATAGAATAGGACAGAACAGAATCAAACAGGCTGGAAGAGACCTCCAAGCTCAGCCAGCCCAACCTAGCACCCAGCCCTGGCCAATCAACCAGACCATGGCACTTAGTGCCCCAGCCAGGCTTTGCTTCAACACCTCCAGGGACAGCAACTCCACCACCTCCCTGGGCAGCCCATTCCAATGCCAATCACTCTCTCTGCCAACAACTTCCTCCTAACATCCAGCCTAGACCTCCCCTGGCACAATTTCAGACTGTGTCCCCTTGTTCTGTTGCTGGCTGCCTGGCAGCAGAGCCCATCCCCACCTGGCTACAGCCTCCCTTCAGGCAGCTGCAGACAGCAATGAGCTCTGCCCTGAGCCTCCTCTTCTGCAGGCTGCACACCCCCAGCTCCCTCAGCCTCTCCTCACAGGGCTGTGCTCCAGGCCCCTCAAACCAGCCCAACTAGGGAGGGACCCTTTATTTCCTCTCCTCTCTGATTTGCCATGCCATCTTGAAGTGCCAGTTCTCTCATTTAGCACTGAGAAGTGGCAGTGTTAGCACACTGTGCCCATATGGCAGGCAGGTTGGGAAGCTCCTTATGTTCACTCCTTCCTGTAATTCACTGTGCCACAGACAGCAAAGCTTCTGCTGGGCTCTTGTATAACACCACCAGGAGTCGAACTTCTTGGCATTCATTTAACTTGTTGGAAAACATAGCTTTAAAGAACAACAACAAAAAAATACTGTGTGGAAAAAAAATAGATCTACTTTTGTTCAGTGATGTTTCATTTTTGTGCTTTTGCAGCAAACTTTCCTCCTACGATGACTTCTGTGCAGCTTCAGCAGACTGCTCCAGATGTTACAGCATATTTTTAGCCCTACTGAACAAGCACCAGAAGCAGCAGGTCAGTTGAGTTGCTTTTTTTTTTTGTTGCCATCTCTTGATTTGTATCTATTAATCCTCTCATGTGGCTGTGTATAAGCTTATTTTCAGTGGCCTACTTTTATGTGTTTACCAAATCAAGACTTTAAATAGTGGACAGCATTTCTGAGGAGTGAATAAATGAAATGGTGAATAACTCAATGCAGTACCAAGGACAGGTAGTTGGTTAACTACACACTTGCAGGTGTAGAAACAGGGGTTCTGCTTAATTATTGTTCTTAGTTTGAAAATAAGAAGAAAACACTTCTGAAAGCAAATAGTTTATTTGAATGTTTAATAGTTGGAAGTTGTTGGGATTTCTCCTAACAAAAAGTCGAAAGTGGGAGTTCTCCTGAGTGAACTTTGTTCCTTGATAGCTGCATCAGGAATAAGAATCACAGAATCATAGCATCAACTGGGTTAGAAGAGACCTCCAAGATCATCCAGTCCAAACTAGCACCCAGCCCTAGCCAATCAACCAGACCATGGCACTAAGTGCCCCATCCAGGCTTCTCTTGAACACCTCCAGGACCAGTGACACCACCACCTCCCTGGGCAGCCCATTCCAATGCCAATCACTCTCTCTGTTAAGAACTTGTGGGGTTTGGTCTCTTCTCCCAGGCAACCAGCAACAGAACAAAGGGACACAGTCTCAAGCTGTGCCATGGCAGGTCTAGGCTGGATGTTAGGAGGAAGTTGTTGTCAGAGAGAGTGATTGGCATTGGAATGGGCTGCCCAGGGAGGTGGTGGAGTTGCCGTCCCTGGAGGTGCTGCAGAAAAACCTGGCTGAGGCACTTAGGGCCATGGTCTGGTTGATTGTCTAGGGCTGGGTGCTAGGTTGGAGTGGCTGAGCTTGGAGGTCTCTTCCAACCTGGTTGATGCTATGGTAAGGAGGTTATATTGAGTTACCACCTTCCTCTCAATCTTCACCTGTAGTTTGAAGAGGAACTATTCTAAGCTTGAGCGAATGGCTTTGTGTCATAATGAACTGCAGGCTCATCTCTACATTCAAAGTGTTTGCTGTCAGGTGGGGTTCAGAATTTAGCTTCTAGTCTGTCTAGGTTATTAAGTCAGCCCTAAAATACCTCTTTCCTCCCTAGATTAGCACTGCCTCTTGTGTTAAGCTGTCAGTTGTTTGATCAAAACACAAATTAGCAAAGAAACAGTTTGTGTGTTAAAAAGTAAACCTCAGTGATGATGTTGTGATGATTATATATAGCAGTGCCTTTAGAATAATTGTTTCTCACAAGCATGCAGCTGTCACTTGTCAGCTCAGTGGAGCCCTGCAGAAGCAAGGAGAGGGACACAGATAATGCAGTGCAACGTTGGTGGTTGGGTCTTGTTTTTTCCCGTGGTATATAACAAACACTTGAGCCCTGAGGAGTGCAAACGTTTCTTTGCCTGAGGTGTGGTCGGCACTGCTGATCTGTTCTTTTCAAACGCTGACAGCCAGGGAGCTACAGCAGGAGCTGGTTATGTGTGGAAAGGGAAGCAAGCAACAGCAGCCTGAGTGAAATTGTCTGCTGTGGGAAGATCACAGGATATTAGAGATCATCCAGACCAAACGCCCTGCCAGAGCAGGAGCATACAATCTAGCTCAGGTCACACAGCAACACATCCAGACAGGTCTTGAAAGCCTCCAGAGAAGGAGACTCCACAGCATCTCTGGGCAGCCTGTGCCAGTGCTCTGGGACCCTTACAGCAAAGAAGTTCCCCCTTGTGTTGAGCTGGAACCTCCTGTGCTGCAGCTTCCATCCATTGCTGCTTGTCCTATCCCAGGGAGCAGTGAGCAGAGCCTGTCCCCCCCTCCTCACCCCCAGCCCTCAGATAGTTATAAACATTTATTAGATCCCCTCTCAGTCTTCTCTTCTCCAGACTAAGCAGCCCCAGGCCCCTCAGCATCTCTTCATCAGGCAGTGCTCCAGTCCCCTCATCATCCTTGTAGCCCTCTGCTGGACTTTCTCTAGCAGATCCCTGTCCCTCTTAAACTGGGGAGCCCAAAACTGGAGGCAGTGTTCAAGATGAGGTCTCACCAGGGCAGAGTAGAGGGAAAGGAGAACCTCCCTTGATCTGCTGGACACACTCTTCTTAATGCACCCCAGGATCCCACTGGCCCTCTTGGCCACAGGAGCACATTGAAGCGAAGAGGGGAGGATAAATCAGCAGTGCTAAGTCAAAGCAGTAAAACCCCCTCAGGATTCAAACCTGCTGTGTTAAGGAAGGAGAAGGCTGTGAGTTCTCTGAATTCTCAGGGTGCAAGGTTTGTGGGATCAGGGCTTTCTTTTTGTTTTGCTGGTAACTGCAAACATACTGGGGAAAAATAAATCTCTCAGTCAGACTTTTTCAAGTGCTTTTCTAACTGAATTTTAAACCAAGCCTTAAACAGGGTGAATAAAGAAAGCCTGGGAATAGGATTAATGACATCATTCTAATGGCCTCTTCTCCAATGCATTCATGTGTGAGGGTGAAGGATGTTCCCTCTTCACTGACAAATACTCCCTGCTGTTAGTGTGGCAAAGCTTCTTTCTGCTCATTGTTCCAAGTCCCTCAGTCAAGAACTTCTTTATTTGCTTTTGGTACTTCCAGGGCATTCTACACACAGATGCCCTCCTGGTTTGTTGGGGTTTATTTTGTCTTCTTTAAAGTGTGTTTCATTTTGGATCAGTTGTTGTTCCTGGGTTTGACCAGGAATTTCCACAGCCAGAATGGCACTTCAGCATGAATCATAGAATCTTAGAGTTGTCAAGGCTGGAAGGGACCTTAAGGATCATCCAGCTCCAACCCCCTTTCCATGGGCAAGAGCACCTCACACTAGATCAAGTTGCTTTCAGGGATGAGGCTTCCACCACCTCCCAGGGCAACCTGTTGCTGTGTTTGAAAGAGATTGATTAGCTCCAGGATGGCCATAACTATTGTTCTTTTGCCTGTAAGTAGAATATCAGACCCTGCAAAGAAAACTCTCACCTGCCTGTCAAAGGAACACAATAAAGAAGAAATTCAAATGTAGAAACAAAGTGGAAGTCAGATTTGAGTGCAAAACAGTTCAGTCTGCTGGGCAGGTGGTCAGATTTTGACTGCCTGTGTTGAAGTTTGTGCAGCATGGAAAGCACATTTCACCTGCAGCTGTAGATTCCACTGGAAGTCAGCTGCTGGGATCTGAGGTTTTGTTTCATACTACCCTTCCCCTTTTGGGTCCAGACACCAAGCAGCCTAACAACAGGTACTTGGCCAACGTGGTGTAGAAACTTTGGAGTGGACTCTCCTCCCTTTTTTTAATCTGGTTTACTGAGCTGATTGTTTTTCCTCTCCTACTGATAGGTAAAGCTGTACAATTTGTACCTCTGTTCACCGTGCAGGCAGTGTAGGTACACTTAAATCACCAAGATAAACTGCTCTCAGGTTCTGTGACTCAGCAAGTGCAGTGGATACTTTTCCTACTCGGGCAGTGCAAGGAATGGGCTTTTGGAAGGAGATATGCAGAGAGTCTTGCCTGTCAGCAATCAAATGTGTATGTTGCAGTTAAATGCTTATGGAGGCTGTGAGGCCATTGCCACCCTAAACCCAGAAATCTCCCAGTGTCTTCACAGATGAAAGCAAAGGGGAAAAAATTAGCTCTCCATCTCAAGCTCTACTTTGTTTCATCAAATCTGTTTGTGTTAGTGAAGTTTATAACCTCCCAAGTGGAGCTCATGGCACTAAGTGCCCCAGCCAGGCTTGTCTTCAACACCTCCAGGGGCAGCGACTCCACCACCTCCCTGGGCAGCCCATTCCAATGCCAATCACTCTCTCTGACAACAACTTCCTCCTAACATCCAGCCTAGACCTGCCCTGGCACAACTTGAGACTGTGTCCCCTTGTTCTGTTGCTGCTTGCCTGGCAGCAGAGCCCATCTCCACCTGGCTACAGCCTCCTTTCAGGCAGTTGCAGACAGCAATGAGCTCTGCCCTGAGCCTCCTCTTCTGCAGGCTGCACACCCCCAGCTCCCTCAGCCTCTCCTCACAGGGCTGTGCTCCAGGCCCCTCCTCAGCCTTGCTGCCCTTCTCTGGACACCTTCCAGCACCTCAACATCTCTCTTCAATGGAGGAGTCCAGAACTGGACACAGCACTCAAGGTGTGGTGCCCACACTGCTCCTGATGCAGGCCAGGATGCCATTGGCTCTGCTGCCCACCTGGGCACACTGCTGCCTCATCTTCAGCTCCTCTCTACCAGCACCCCCAGGTCCCTCTCTGCCTGGCTGCTCTCAGCCACTCTGTCCCCAGCCTGTAGCACTGCTTGGGGTTGTTGTGGCCAAAGTGTAGAACCCTGCACTTGGCCTTGTTCAGTCTCATCCCATTGGCCTCTGCCCACCCATCCAGCCTAACCAGGTCCCTCTGCAGGGCTCTCCTATGAGACTGATTTATTTTTCTCTTTTTCAGTATGGACAGAAAGTCTCCTGGGCTTTGTATAGGTTTGGTCTTGCAAACAGTTTCAAAATGCCATTTATGTCTTTCTTTCTACAGCAAAGCAATTCTTACCTGGGCAGTGCTTACTTACTCTGTAAGCATTAACTATGTCTATAAAGAGCACAACATAATGCCAACCCTTGAGCATTACACTACCCAGGAGAAGCTGTAGCAGGGTGGTTTTTTTTTCCCTGGGAGATAATGAAACTTGAGTAATGTGCTATTAAAACCGGATGTGCTCAGCTAAAAACGAAGTCTTTTATAAGTCTGTTTTGCTGGGCTGTAGGTGGAAGGCACAGCTGAGATCACACTTCTCAAAATATCAGTTGATTGCTGTATGCTACCTGTTTGTCTGTGCTGGGATTGGGCAGAGCTGTTGCTGGGCTGATAGTGTTTTGACCAAAATTAGAAAGTCAATATAAACCAGTCAAACTAGCCTGCCTGCTTCCCCCCCACCCCCCTCCTTACTTCTCTCTTCTGATTCATCAGTTGTTTGTTACGAATTCTGACAGCCTCTGTGAATTGAGGGTGGTGCCAGCAAAGGTGAAGGCTCTTAGTGGTTAGTCAGTAAGAATGCTCATAAATAAAAGTTTGTCTTGATGACCTTTAGGTGGTAGCAAAAAATACAATGCCTGGGTTTAAAAAAAAAAATCAAGGCAGTGTGTCCTGCAGGCTGCTGGTGTTAAAGACAGGGCTGCAAGAACCTGCCCCTCGCTTAGGGCACTGCCTGCTTCTGCTGTGGAGGGGTAGCAGTCATCCCCTGCACCCTAAGAGGATGCTACTGCCAGTGCCTTGTGCCACTTGTTAAGAAAGGCATGCATGGAGGAGAGGAGACAGGACAAGGAGTAACGGTGGCAGCTGAGGCATAGGAAGTCTCATTTAAACATGAGGAGGAATTTTTAACCTGTGAGGGTGACAGAACACTGGAACAGGCTGCCCAGGGGGGTTGTGGAGTCTCCCTCTCTGGAGACATTTCAAAGCCCCCTGGATGCATTCCTGCATGACCTGCTGTAGGTGACCCTGCTCTGGCAGGGACGTTGGACTGGATGGTCTTTTGAGGTCCCATCCAAGCCCTGCCATTCTGTGTGATACTCTGTGTAATGTTCTGTGATTGCTGCTTTACAGGTCTTTCTACCTTTAGTCTGTACACTTGGGGGGTTGGACTGGATGATCTGTTGAGGTCCCTTCCAGCCCCTGACAGTCTGTGGTTCTGTGAAGAAGCTGGACTGTGCCTGCTTAACTACCTTGTTCCTTGATTTCATTGCAGGATGTGGTGGTTCGAATCGTCTTCATTCTTGGTAACTTAACAGCAAATAGCAACCAGGCCCGTGAGCAATTCTTTAGACACAAAGGAAGCATTAACACCTTGCTATCATTATTCCAAACCTACCATGACCTTGATGTGAATGCACAGAAACAGTGCCATGAAAGAGAAGGGGCAGGGGAGAGCTGCCCAAAGCATCCTTCGGAAGCAGAAGACGTTCAGATAAAAGTGATCAGAGTGCTGGCTAACCTCTCTGTCCATCCCAGCATAGGAGCAGCTCTGGCAGCCTCCCACCGTGTTGTAGAATTGCTTGTAGCAGTGCTAGGTAACTAAATCTATGTTCTCTTTCTTCTCCTTGTTCAGCCTGTAAGGAGAGTTTAGGGTTTTTCTCCTTGACCCCTTTAGGCTGAGCCATAACTAAATCGCTTCCATCTGCTGGTGGTCATGAGGTGGTTTAGGTAGAAAGCCTGTTTGAGAGAGGAGAAGCATTGCTGCTCTGGCACTGACTTCTCAGTCTCTGGGCAAAGGTGGGGTAGAAGTGTCTGGTTCAGTGATCAGATTTGCAGAAATGCAAACAGATTTAAATCCATTTCCCTGAGTGCTTCCATAAGGGAAGTCTGTCCTGGTCGGGTGCTGTGTGGATGTGGGGGGTGGTGGGGGTGGTTTCTGTGAGGTTTGCAGGTTTTGGGGCTGTTCTGGATCAAGTATTCATTCCTTTTGTTCCCAGCATCCCTAACTTTAAGCTTCCTTGGAAAATAACCTATTTTTTGTGGGGGGAGTGGAGGGAAGGAGCCTTCCTTTTCAGACTTGCAACCTTTCTCACTTGCAGGTGGAAGAAAGTGTCCCATTCCCTCCAGGTGTAGGCTTAGGGCTGCAGTTCCTTTACCACTTACTGATCCTTTTGTAAACCTAATTATGGGCTAGGACTGGGCAGTGTGTTCTCCTGTAACAGAGTTGAGCAGTGACAAGATACATCTCAAAGCCCTCAGTGTATTTCAGGGTGTGAGGAGAACATCAAATATGAGGTGAGGACTATCAACAAGGTTATGTGCCATAGTCTGACCCACCAGCCACGGGGGATTAGACAAGGCAAGCTCACAACTTAGTCCCTTCTCACTTAAGCCCTGTAGGAGCTTCCTGAGTTGGAACTGTCTTAATCATTGTATGAGCACTTCAGAGCCTAAGAGCTTCTCTCTGCTACTCTCCCATCTTAGAATCATAGAATCAGTCAGGTTTGGAAGGGACCACAAGCAGCAGCCAATTCCAACCCCCCTGCCATGGGTAGGGACACCCTACCCTACATCAGGCTGGCCAGAGCCTCATCCAGCCTGGCCTTAAGCACCTCCAGGGATGAGGCTTCCACCACCTCCCTGTGAAACCTTCCAGGCTCTCACCACTCTCATGGTGAAGAACTTCCTCCTCACATCCAGTCTGAGCACTGAGCCATCTTCTGAGTCTGAGCAATCTTCCTGAGCACTGTATCAGTTAATTCACTACAGAATGTTCTCTCTGCCTGTGAACTTCCCCTTCTATTGTTTGCTTCACTCTTGGTTTCTGAGGCCAGAAGTCTCAGATGCTATTCCAGGCATGCTGGTTTACTTTTACACTGCCTAACATTCTGTCAGGAGCTCTACAAGTGAGATCCTTTCAAATAGTTTCAAGTAGTTTGGGTTTTTTTTTCAGTTTTTCATGGCACCTGATGTAGTCCTTGGTATAGAATCACAGAATGGTTTAGGTTGGAAGGGACCTCAAATGTCAGCCAGTTCCAACCCCCTGCCACAGGCAGGGACACCTCCCACTAGAACAGGTCACTGAAGGCCTCATCCAGGCTGGCTTTGAACACTTCCAAAGGGGGAGCAGCCACAATCTCCCTGGGCAACCTGTGCCAGTGTCTCACCTCCCCTCTGCCAGTTTAAGCCCATTGCTCCTCATCCTGTCATTACAAGACCTTGTTAGTAGTCCCTCCCCAGCTTTCCTGTAGGCCACTTCAGATACTTGAAGGCTGCTCCAAGGTCTCCTCAAAGCCTTCTCTTCTGCAGGCTGCAGAGCCCCAACTCTTGTAGCCTGTCCTCAGAGCTGCTGCAGCCCTCTGAGCATCTTTGCAGGCCTTTATATTCCTCTGTGCCTGCCACACAGGCCTATTTCTGCATGTGAGTTCTACTCAATTCCATCTTACAGCAGCCAGTCAGACCTGTCAAATGTCTTCACTAAGCAGGTTTTACACTGTGGTGCCTCAGTCACAAGGGTGGAGAGCTGGAGAAGAGAACCTTGTGTGTCTCTTGCTGCCAGCTTCTGCCATGGGACTGGAAACCAGCAGAGCTGTCTGTACTGGTGGCCACATAAGCTGTGATTCAGTCTGGGTCTGAGACAGAATGCAGTGCAGAGTGACTCACCTGCATCTGTGTATCTACATCCACACATGGGGGTTACTGTTTGGCTTTTGCTACCAGAATCCAAGGCCATTGCTGACTGTGAGGAACTGGTCATCCATGCTGCAACAGCAATCAGCAATCTGTCCTACTACAAAGTGAAGAGTTCTGCTGTCCAAGACAAGAAGCTACACATTGCTGAGAGTAAGGCTTTTAAACTCTTCTTTCTTGTGTGTGTGTACATCTCTCTGCAAGTGGAAGCTACCCTCGCTGTGTTTTGGCCCTGCAGGAAAGACACCAGTAGTGTTTCATGGGATCCTGTAGCAGGGATATAAAGCTCACAGGGCTGAACTGTTCCCACAGTGGTTCCTCATTCTTCTGGAGCATAGCTCAGTGACTTGTGTGAAGATAGTCAGGTCGTTGTCAAAACTCCTTCTTTTCCTCCCCAGAGGAATTGGCCATATTTTCTGCTAAGCACTTTTCAGAGACTTGTTCCAACTCCACATGCCTGAGCCAAAAGAAATTGCCACCTTTTGCTTCTGGGCAGAGTATGGTCAGAAAACTGTGAGTTGGTTGTTGGTTTTTTTTTTCCCCTTCTTAATATTTTCCACTGCAAAATCTGCTTTCTGTCTGTTTCTGGCAGTAGAAGAGTTCTGTGATTGCCTCCCCTCTGACAGTGTGGACAACAGTCATGGTTTAGTGACATGTAGGAAGTGCATCTGAGTTGTGGGACTCTGCAAAGGTAGAGAGTCTCTGTCTTGCACACAGTTCTAAAGGGAAAAAGACCTGGGGGAGAGGTGGTGCCTGAAGTTTGCACAAGTAGAGCAAGGAGTAGGAAACAGCATTCTGGCTGTCAACCCAAGTGCCCTGACCGGCAGCCATCGTATGCTCTCCAGGCAGCACCTCTGCTGTCCTGTCACGAGTCATTTTGTCACCCAGAAGCCAACCATCTCTAATTGCTAGGTGGGTAAATGTGGAAACAAATTACTCCCCCTGCCTGCCCCCCTGTGCTTTCCCTCTCCTGTTTTTGTTGGTGGTGTGTGAAACCAGTTCCAGCACCTTTCCTCTGCCCTTCTGTTGGAAGACCAGCAGGTTTCCTCCTCCTCCAGGAGGCATTTGGAGAACAGCTGCTGTTTGATGCAAGACAAAAACTAATCAGATGCCTCTCTAAGACAAGTTCAAGATGGAATATTCAAAGATAGAAGGGATAGGAACAAAGTCAACCTTTTTCCTAGATAATTTTGATTTCCCCTGTTACTTTTCTTTGGTGGTAGAAGGGTTAAGGGTGGACTGATTTGAGTGCTTTATGTGGTGGGCTGGGCTCAGTGGCTTGCTAGGTACTCACAGAAGGCTGAAAACATGACCTCTGTAACGTTGGCTCCTTTGCCACACGCTGAAAGCCTACCTGATGGCAGCACTTCCTCGGAGCTGCAGAAGGTCTTGTTCTGTCTGCTGGAGTTAGGTGCTAATCAGATGTGAAAGTGCTAAGCCTGGAAGCAGCAAGCAAGGAAATGCTTCAGACCAGGGCCAGTATTAAGCAGCTGTTCAGAGAAAATGTGTTTGCTTGTTATAGCAGCACTGAGAGAAACTAGAGCCAATGTCAAAATAATTTGAGGTTTAGGAGGCATCCCACCTTAAGACCATCTGCTCAGGATGTAAATCAATTCTTTTCTATGTCACAACATGGGTTTGGTTGGCATTTTTCTTTGTCTTCCTAGATTTTCACATCAGCCCACTCCAAAACTGCATAGCAAAACTCATTTGTTCCTTTGCACTTAGCCCCATATTGGAGCACTTTGTCTCCTCTTCAAAGCCCTACACAATTTAGCTGTTGTTCTACCACCAGCTTCACTACAACCAGAGAACTGTTTCCATTGCTTGCTGTTGCTGCTTGCATTCTGACATGGGTTGACAAAAAGCCAGGCACATGGTTGGGATACACAGGCAATGGCTTCTAATTTCATTTCTCTGCACACGAGTAGTGCTGCTGAAGCTGTTGATGAGCAACAACGTGGATGGAGCTGTGGAGGCTGTCAGAGGCTTTGGCAATCTGTCCCAGTATCACGAGATCTGTGACTTCATCGTACAGAAAAAGGGTGAGTTACTTCTGGAGGAGTTCTGGTTTTAAATGTCCATGGTTCTAAAAAAACCCAGGTTGGTCATAAGCTGCCTCAGTTAAAGGGCAGAAGGAATTTTGTCCCATGCTTTGCAAATTAGCAAATGTTAGGCTCCAGCAGCAGCCATTGCCAGCACAGTTGTATTTCACAGGAAGGACACAGAGCTGTTAGAGTGAGCCCAGAGGAGGCCATAAATTTGATCCCAGGGCTGTAGCAGCATTGCTGTGAGGACAGGCTGAGGGAGCTAGGGGTGGCCTCATTGCTCTCTACAACTGCCTGAAGGGAGGCTGTAGCCAGGTGGGGTTGGTCTCTTCTGCCAGGCAAGCAGCAACAGAACAAGGGGACACAGTCTCAGGTTGTGCAAGGGCAGGTCTAGGCTGGATGTTAGGAGAAATTTGAAGGTCTCTTCCAACCTGGTTGATTCTATGAAGGTCTTCCTAGAGAGACTGATTGGCATTGGAATGGACTGCCCAGGGAGGTGGTGGGGTCACCCTCCCTGGAGGTGTTCAAGCCAAGCCTGGCTGGGGCAGTTAGTGCCATGGTCTGGTTGACTGGATAGGGCTGGGTGCTAGGTTGGACTGGATGAGCTTGAAGGTCTCTTCCAACCTGGTTGATTCTATGATTCCACTGCCTACTGAGCTCAGCACCAGCAAGGGCTGCAAGATGCTGCACATTCAGCATGTGCTGCTTGCCTCTCTGCAGCCCGAAGCTGCAGCAGTTTCAGATGGGCTTGGTGCAGTCTAGGGCAGCCCTGCCACTCATGGAGGTAGGCACTTCCCTCTCAGGGTGCCAAACACAAACCCTAGCAGTCTCTGCTGCCCGTGGGATGGAGAGGAGGGTGGTAGTTGGGAGGCTGTAACTCTGGGTGCATTTTCACACTGCTGTGGTGTATTTTTGTAACTAGAATTTTCTATGTGTTGCTTTGAAGAAAAGTGGTGTCCAGCATGATGTAATTATGGCTCTTACCTTGGGTCATGCTGCAGAGTTGAATTTGGGGGTGGGTGTCCTGCATTTGCCTGCTTTCTGAGTGCATATATTTATGTGCAGTGCCACTCTGTGCTCAGTCCATCCTGCCAGTCACACTGTTGCCTTTTTCACAATCCAGCATACAAGTTCATGATTGCTTTGCTTGATTCCAAGAACCAAGATGTCTGCTTTTCTGCCTGTGGAGTTCTGCTCAATCTCACAGCAGAGCAGGACAAAGGAGCTCTTCTGATGGAAGAAGGAGGAATTGGGAAGTAAGTTCCTGGTTCTGCTTACCATTAACATAAACCCAAAAAGGCAATTTTGAGTGGTTTGGCCAAAGAGCTTCAGTCAGACTGTTTTTTAGTGGTGCAAATAACTTGTAATAAGGACAAATTCTTAATAGGTGATATTCAGCATCTCCTGTTCTGCAGAAAAGAGCTTTCCAGGTGGTTCAGTGGTTGGGTTTGGGTCATTTTTTTCCTTTGCAAAAGCATTAAGGTGGTTTACTGCTGCCCAAACCCACAGAGTAATGTTCCAAAGGACCTCCTGATGGAGGACCTGCAAAGAGCATGCAACAAAGCAACTGGAGCTGGCTTTGCAGTAGTTGCTTGTGCTTGATTTAGCTGCATCCTAGATGGGCTGCAGTTAGTGGGCACTGTTGGTGTGTGTCTGCTGTGTGAACTTCAGGAGCTAAGACTGCAGCTTTTTTTTGTGACAGCAAGAAGCAGGACCTGATGTTTTTAGGCTGTCAGGTAGAGATAGGACTGGGGCAATGGAACAAAGCTAGAAATGGGTAGATTCAGAATGGATATTAGGAAGAAGTTCTTCACCATGAGGGTGGTGAAAGCCTGGAATGGATTGCCCAGGGAGGTGGTGGAAGCCTCATCCCTGGAGGTGTTTAAGACCAGGCTGGATGAAACTCTGGATAGCCTGATCTGGTGTGAGGTGTCCCTGCCCATGGCAGAGGGGGTTGGAACTAGATGACCCTTGTGGTCCCTTCCAACCCTGACTGATTCTATGGTTCTGTGAGTCTCCCTGTGAGGAGAGGCTGAGGGAGCTGGGGGTGTGCAGCCTGCAGAAGAGGAGGCTCAGGGCAGAGCTCATTGCTGTCTACAACTACCTGAAGGGAGGCTGTAGCCAGGTGAGGTTGGGCTCTTCTGCCAGGCAAGCAGCAACAGAACAAGGGGACACAGTCTCAAGCTGTGCCAGGGCAGGTTCAGGCTGGATGTTAGGAGGAAGTTGTTGTCAGAGAGAGTGATTTGCATTGGAATGGGCTGCCCAGGGAGGTGGAGTTGCTGTCCTGGGAGGTGTTCAAGAAAAGACTGGCTGGGGCACTTAGTGCCATGGTCTGGTTGATTGGCTAGGGCTGGGTGCTAGGTTGGACTGGATGATGTTGGAGGTCTCTTCCAACCTGGTTGATTCTATGGTTCTATGAGTCCATGCTCATCAGGGTCTCCTGTCTCCAGAGTTGAGGTTTAAGGCAGTTAGATGTTGAACAACCACTGTGAGTGCAACCCCTGTGGCTTTGATGTTCAGATAATAGCAGATCCAGCCCAATGGCAGCGACAGGAGAGATCATGTTCCTGGGCTTATAAAGCTGTTGGTGCAGCCCACAGTTATCAAGCAATCTGCCTAACTTTGAAATGCTTTCCTGTCCCTACAGCATGCAGTTACTTGGACACAACCTAAACAGTGCATTGTCTGCTCATCCTTCCTTCCTTCCCACCTTCTAGTCTGCTTCCAAAATGTACCAGCTGGAAAAAAAGAAGATCAAAAATAAGTCAGAGGCAACTTGAATAATTTCAGTGATATAAATTAGTAGTCTGTGGAATATGACCCAGGTTAGCCTACAAAATTTTCTATACAGTGTCTAAAAGCTTACAAAAAGAAGAAGGAAACCCAGTAAGAGTATGGCATCAGTCTAGAGAATTTGGGAGTGATGGCAAAGGAGATGATCTTGACTGTGCCAAACATTTGTTTTCAGTTCACAGCATCATAGAATGCTTCAGGTTGGAAGGGACCTTCACAGGTCATCTTGTCCAACCCCCCTGCAGTGCTCAGGGACACCTTCAACTGGATCAGGTGGGGGATGTGGTGGGATTTCAGCATCTTTGAGATGGTTCCATTTGTGATATGTTGTGATTGAAATTGGTCAGATGGGTTACAGACTCCTAGGGGCTGGATGGATGCAGGGCGATGAAGCTGGTGAGGAGCCTGGAGCAGAGCCCTGTGAGGAGAGGATGAGGGAGCTGGGGGTGTGCAGCCTGCAGAAGAGGAGGCTCAGGGCAGAGCTCATTGCTACCTACAGGGAGGCTGTAACCAGGTGGGGGTTGGGCTCTTCTGCCAGACAAGCAGCCACAGAACAAGGGGACACAGTCTCAAGCTGTGCCAGGGGAGGTCGAGGCTGGATGTTAGGAGGAAGTTGAAGGTCTCTTCCAACCTTGTTGATTCTATGAAGTTCTTCCCAGAGAGAGTGATTGGCATTGGAATGGGCTGCCCAGGGAGGTGATGGAGTTGCTGTCCCTGGAGGTGTTGAAGCCAAGCCTGGCTGGGGCACTTAGTGCCATGGTCTGGTTGATTGTCTAGGGCTGGGTGCTAGGTTAGACTGGATGAGCTTGGAGGTCTCTTCCAGCCTGGTTGCTTCTATGATTCTATTCCATGAAATATGTGCACATGTGGCCTTGTGGAACTGGACAGAATGGAGAGGGGAAGGTTACTGAGGAAAAATGCAGCATCTTAAAGTTTATTAACCTAAAGTTTTCCTGCAGACTTCCACGGAGCCTGCATGCGTTGCTAAGCTGCCAGGCTTCGAAGGGCTCCAGAGACAACTACATGGAGCAAACCACTCTTTTTGTTTGATACTGACAGATTAGTTGAGTGCTTACAAGACTTTGGGCCTGCAGACTGGCAGCTGGCTTGTTTGATATGCAAAGCCCTGTGGAACTACAGTGAAAACATCACAAGTGCAGCCTCATGCTTTGGAGAAGAGACCAACACCTTGCTGCTGCTGCTCACATCGCTCCTAGGTGAGATTCACAATCTTGCTCTCTTGTCCAAGAAATAGAAGGAGGAAAGGCAAAGCAATGTTAGTTTGGTTGGGAAGTCTGTCCTGTGGCTTTAAGACTGTCCAGCAAGGCAGTGGTCTGCTGCCAGGCAGTATTGTCTCAGCTCATACAGACTGCCGTGGTGGAGCTGGCTGCTCCCATCCCCTGCTCTAGCCTGGCTACTTAGGTTGTGCTTTTCTCAGCTGCTTTTTTGCCTGCTTGAGCCAAACTACCCTGTAGACCTTCAGTGAAAAATGTCCTTTCCACTGGACAAGGACCCTTCTGGCCTCAGAGGTCACTGCAGGTGTGGACAGAAGCAGGAGCCCAGCTGTGATTCACTTGGTTGCTGCCCAGCAGACTCCTACAGTGGGGAATGTGGCTCTTGCCCTCCGCTGCAGGCTTGTGTGATGCAGTGGGCTGAGCTTGCTGCTTGTCAAGAGAGTCTCTTGGCTGCCCTTCTTTTCTCACCATGATCTGCTTGTGGGCAAGGACAGCATCCTGACAATTTCTCATCTGCTTCTTAAAGCTAGGGAGGTTGTACTCCTCCATAAATGCAGCCTGGAAGGTGCCTACAAGTGAAACACAGAATGGTCTGGGTTGGAAGGGACTTCCAAAGGCTGTCCAGTCCAACCCCCTCTGCAGTTAGCAGGGACTTCCTCAACTAGATCAGGTTGCCCAGAGCCCTCTTGAGCATCACCTTCAGTATCTCCAGGGACAGGCCCCAACCACTTCCCTGGACAACCTCTTCCAGTGTTCCACCGCCCTCATGGTGCAGAACTGTTTCTAACATCCAATCTAAATCTGCTCTGCCCTAATTTGAAGCTGTTGTCCCTCATCCTGTCACTGCAGGCCTTTGCTAACAGTCTCTCTCCATCCTCATCTCCATCTTGAGACCCTGATCTGCCTACCCAATTGTATCTCTTTGTCTGCACACTTGTGTTAGCTTCAAATTGCTCAGAGTTTAATTGCTGTGTCCTGCAGTCACTCTGTGATTTTCCTCCTTTATTTTATGAGCACTGCTTTGGTTCTGATTTTGTTTTGGACAGGTCCTTTGCAGTTGTCTTTTAAACCATGAAATTGAAGCAAACCTTAACTAAATGTTAAGTGGAAATTTACTGAAGGTGAATGCATGCTGCAGAGAAGGCCTCATGTTAGCCAGGAAGTGAGATCCCTGTGGTCTCTTTTGTTTTCAGGCAATCAGAAGAGTGGGTGGATTAGTGAGGATTTTTTTCCAGTTGTGGCAGAATGACTGTTGCTGATGGCTGGAATCATTCCTTGCTTTGCATTCCTTGCTGGGACAGAGCAGATCTTCATGTGAGCACTCACTCCAGCTAGCTCTGAGAGACTGCTCAGCCTTGCAGGATCATTCCTGCTCTTTTTTAAACCTCTTGCAACAGAGCTGCAAACTTCACAGCCACAGTCGGGCCTGAGCTGCCTGGCAAGGGACAGAGGTCTTTGGGTTGGAAAATTCTTCACTTATTTTTTTCCCTCTCTGCATTTATCAACTGTTTAGTCCAGCAATTAATGAATTTGACTGCAGGTTGCAGGCTGGGCAGTAATTGGAACTCTCATTAGCTGGTGCAGCTTTTGTGAACTGGGAGTTCATGTACAAGTGCAGTTGCAGTTGGGATTGCAATGCAGCTGTAAGGGCAGTTAATTAAAGCCAGGTCAGAATGAAGCCAGGAGGTTAGTCTGGCTAAGGAGAGTAGCTGCAGCAGAGGCACACATCCATTTGATCTGGTTCCTCTCTGTTCAGAGCCAACGCACTTCAGTCACAGCAGCTGGTTAATATTGTCCCACATCTTCCTCCTCCCATTGTATGCAGTAACAGCCTTGAACCGTCGCTGCTCTGATCCTATCGCTCAGGAAGCAGGAGGCAACTGCTGACAGCCAGTGGGGCTGTCCTTAAGCATCAGCAGGCCCCGAGGAAGCAGGAAAAGTGGAGCATGGCAGAGCAGACAAGTCACTTCACCTGCTGTGCCTGGCCTTTTCCCCTACCTGGCACAAGACGATGAAAGAGAGGAGGGAGCCAAGGGGGAGTGGAAATCGCCTGGCAAGGCACAGGGCCCAGAGGGGCTGGACGCAGGCACCCTTTGGTTTTCTTTCTCTCTGCCCGGTGCCAGCAGCCTGAGCAGCAGTGCACTGCTTTCCAGTGCCACTGTCCCTTGCCTGCTCTGAGCTGCCGTCGAGCTTTCCTGTCACTTCACTGGCCCAGAGCTTCTGAGGATGTTGCTTCCAGGCTCTCGGCAGCAGCTTTGCTGGTCCCTCGGCAGCAGCAGTGGAGATGAGACTCTCTCGAGAGCACCTCTCTGTGAAATCTGCCCTCTCCCTCTGCCCAGACTTCTGCTTTACCCCCACTCTGAATCTGAGGAAGGTATTTTGGCATCTCAGGAGATGTGAACTCTTCCATGGCATGACAGCAGCTTGCAGGGCTGCTCCCTTGCCAGAGTTACTGGGCTGAGTAGCCCTTGCAGACTCCAGCCTGTCCTCTAGCTTTGAGCTCCCCCCATAGCATGTGCTGGTCTGGTTCCTGGGCTTGCAGCCAGCTCGTATGGTGCTTGGCCAGTGCCCAGCTGTGCTGGGGGGCCGTGGGAAAACTCAATTATCTGAGGATGCACAGCTTGGATGTGGGACAATGATCCTTGCTGATCCCCTGTGTTGCTCACAGTCTGCTTTGGGAAATTTCCCAGTTTGGTTCAACACTTCAGCTTCTGAGTTGGTTCTGGCCCTCGTTCCTGAAGGCTGGAATTCTGCACCTCAGTCATTTCATGAGCAGTCAGTCAACTTCTGGGGGGAAAACTGTCTAATAGAAGGGAGAAACGTCTCCTGCTCTGTGTTAGAAGAGAGTTAATTTGAGTAGAAGAATTGTTTCAAGAGTAGACAAAGCAATTCTCCCTGAGAGCAAACCCCAGAGTCCCTTATCTTCCCCAGCAGGGTCTCTCACTTATCTGCTGCTGGGATTCACTCTGGATATGTTGAGCTATTGATAGGGCACAGGTTGCAAAAGAACTCCAGCTAAATATTGGGAAGTTTCCACCATGGCAGAGGTCAAACACTGGAATAGGCTGCCCAGAAAGGCTGTGGAATTTCCATCCTCAGAGATGTTCAGTACTCAGCAGGACATGGACCAGAGCAACCTGAGCTATGATGGCTCTGCTCCAGAGATCCTGTCTGACCTACCTAATCCTGTGGTGTCATCAGATACAGATCTGCTATCTGAGGCTAGATTTTCTCTTTGATAGCAGAGAGATGCCATATGTTCCTCTGTCAAAGAGTGGGGGCTTTGCCTCTTTATCACAGAAGTGCTTTAAATAGCCTCTTTATGCAGGACCCCTTTTGGAATCTCCCTCCCAATCATGTTTGACTGTGGGTGGTTTAGAAGCACTGTAGTGCAGCCAGCCCAGTGTTCTCTGCAGTTAGTGGTACCTACCTGTGACATGGAGCCCACCTCGGTGTGAAAGTGATGTCCCTTCAGAGCTGTCCCAGCTCTGCAGAGGCAGCTTGGCACTCCTTTGAACTGTGAAGAATTGCTTCTTTGAGTGTCTTCTTTTTTCTAGCCAAAGTTTGACCTCAAACTGAGGTCCGTCCTCAGCTCCAAGCTGTCTTTTACTTGCTGCAAAGGTGCAGCAGAGACCTTGTGAAGCTGCTGCTGCTCTTTTCATGCTCTGTGTTGATGGCTGCCCCCTGGGTGCAGGATTGTAGCTGCTTTTTAGGTCTGTGGCCTAAAGGCTGTCAAGTATCAGTGAAACTGGCTTTGTCTACTCTTGAAACAATTCTTCTACTCAAATTAACTCTCTTCTAACACAGAGCAACATCTATACAGCATCATGTTTGTAGATTCCTGATGCTTCTGGCTGCAGACCAATTCCTTTCTCCTGTAAGGGTTTGCTGCTTTGCCGCATCCCGTGCTCGGGGGATAAGGAGTGATGACTTCCTTTCTTCCCTGGCATTACCTCTGTCTCTGTGAAGAGGGCCTTATTATTTTCTGATGGAGTTTGGGAGGGCATCAGTAACACAGCAGCTGGTAGGGCTGAAGTTCTCTCACTGTGACAGTAGAGAGAGTTTGACAAAGTCTCCATGATGCAGACTAACAGGGCAGAAAAAGCAGAGCTGTAGTTAATTGATCACTTCCATTAGCTAAACTGCTGTGGGTAATGCTAAAACCCAAGTAGTTTCCAGGCTGGCAGTCACAGTAAGTGCTTGATTTTGGAGACACCTTAGCTACAGCCATGAAGGAGAAGGGAAAACCCTCTGCAGTGCCCTTTTTTTCTGTGTAACCAACCTTAGCACCCTTGGTTTTCAGTGAATTCTGAGTCACTCAGGCAGTGATGCTTTGTCTCAGACACAGAGGTGTTCTTCAGCCACCAAGAGACACAACTGCTGAGCTGTGTATGCTGTGGTCAGATACAGAGTGAAAAAACCTCTTTAGTGCCCTTTTTTCTATGTAACCAACCTTAGCACCCTTGATTTTCAGTGAGATCTAAGCCCTCAGTGCTGCTTTATCTCAGACAGAAGTGTTCTTCAGCCTCCAACAGACACAGCTGCTGAGCTGTGTGTGCTGTGGTCAGAAAATAGAGTAAAAAAACCTCTTCAGTGCCCTTTTCTCTATGCAACCAACCTTAGCACCCTTGATTTTCAGTGAAGTCTGAGTCCCTTAGGCAGTGATGCTTTGTTTCAGACACAGAGGTGTCCTTCAGCCACCAAGAGACACAGCTGCTGAGCTGTGTGTGCTGTGGTTAGGCAACAGAGACTTGGTGTCATTTTATTCAGGACTGATGATGATGTTTTCCTTGCTTTACAGATGAAGAGCTGGTGTGGAATTGCAGCCTCAACAGAGATTTGAGGGACTACCACAAACTCTATTGGGAAAGAGAGTTCAAACCTGTGGCAGAAAAACTTCTTCAGAGAATTCAAAGCCATCACTGATTCTGACTGTGACTATTACTCCATTATGCTACTTTTTGGGGAGGGTTGGTGGTGTAGATGGTACAGATTTCTATGTCTGGTACACCTGTGCATTGCCAGGGGTGCTGGTGATTTAGCTGTCAGTAAAGCCTGGCATTTCTAGCCTGGGTCTTGCCTTTTGAGGATCCAGCAGCTCTTCAGTGTCATTTGCCTATTCATGCCATGGTTTCTTGCCTGAGCTCCAACACAGCTCTTTGCTGAACTATTAGCTTTTAAAAGGGTAAATTACCACCCGGACCTGTGGTAGCAAAAATGTTGTGGCACTGTATGAAAGGCTATGGCATGACATGGAGCCACATCTTCACTACAGACTGTGATACACTTGTGCTTCACAGCTCTGAGACAGTGACCCAGATGCTGCTGGGCATTCTGCTCTCTTATCCTTCAGCTTCACTCCTCAGACTGAGTGCTGGCAGTGGCTGGGGGGACTCACTCAACTTTGCTTTGGATATTCCCTTTTCTTTTACAGGATACTCTGCAGCTAAGGTCTCCCAGCTCCTGCTTTGATGCTCCTGTACATACAGATCCAGCTGTGCTAGAAAGAGGCATTTCTGATCTGGGCTACCCAGTTCAAGAGGGACATGGAGCTGCTTGAGAGAGCCCAGTGCAGAGCCACAAAGGTGAAGAAGGGAATGGAACATGTCTCTTATGGGGAGAGCCTGAGGGAGCTGGGGCTGTGCTGCTTGGAGGAGACTGAGAGGTGACCTCATCAATGGTTATAAATACGTGAAGGTGAGTGCCAGGAGCTGGAGCCAGGCTCTGCTGGGTGATGCCCAATGACAACACAAGGGGCAGTGGGTGGAAGCTGAGGCATAGGAAGTTTCATGTGCACAGGAGGAGGAATTTTTTTCACTGAGGGTGACAGAACCCTGGAACAGGCTGCCCAGGGGGGCTGTGGAGTCTCCACCTCTGGAGATACTCAAAACCCACTTGGTTGTGTTCCTGTGTGATTTGTTCTAGGTGACCCTGCTCTGTCAAGGGGGTTGGACTGGATGAGCTTTTGAAGTCCCCTCCAGCCCCTGACATTGTGTGATTCTGTGACTTCATATCTTAAGGCAGCACACCCAAATCCCTGCTGTCAGAAAAGGTTTTAGCTAGTCTGGTGTGTTCTATCAGATGTTCCCAGCAGCTGCCTGTGTGCTTGTGCTTCTCAGGCTGCCTCCCCATCCTCACCTCCATTGATGGGGCAAACAAACCCCTCTGCATCTCTCTGACTGCTGCTTGTTTATTGCTGTGTTCATCTCTTCAGTGTGTAGAGTCCCTGCTTGTCACCCGTGGATTAGCTCAGCAGCTGCATCCCTGGCCTCAAGCATTAACAGCCCAATTGGCTGCAGAAGGCTTTACAGCCTTGACCCATTTGACTCTTTTCTGACCTCAGATTACTAAGAATAAAACCCTGCACAGGGGCTGCTGAGCTGCTGGCTCTGATCCTAAGGGTCAGCAGCCTCAGCCCATGCTGTGTGTGTGCCAGGAGAGCAATCCCTGCAGAGGCTGGATTGTGAGGCAGCAAGTCAGGGCTCCCCCAGTGCTGCTGCTCTGCCGTCAGCAGGGCCTGGACCTCTGCTTCCCAGTAAGGAGGCTGAGAAGTAAAGCAGTAGTAGAAGGGCAGGGAAAGTCTTTTCTAGCCTAGGTCACTGCTGCTACATTCCTGGGGGCATCTTTATTGTTGACGGGGCAGGGAAGGGGAGACATAGCCCAGGTTTTGGGTGTGGTGAGGGGGATCTTAAGTGACAGTAATGAAGTGTGCAAGGTTCCTTTCATCCCAGCAGCTTGGGTTACTACTTGTGAGCAGCATGACAGCCCTGCTGAAGGAGTTCATGTGGCTGTGTTGTGTAGCACAGGGCAGATGTGGGGATCCCACAGCAGCTGTGTGAGAGCTCTGGCCTCATGTTCAGAGTGTGGCCTGGGACTGCGTCAGGAGGAAGAGCTGCACTCAGTGCTGGCAGGAGCAGCAGAAGTCTCCGAGCATCAAACAGCAGAACCCAGTGATGGTTCCAGTGGTGCTGCATGGGTCTTTGAAAGAAAAAGCTCACTCTGTAGGTAGAAGCTCCAAAATGCTGCATTTCTGATGTATTCTTATGGCATCTTCTACCACTTGGCTGTCTGTGCTGTCCTGTGACTTCAGTTGTCCTTTTTGCTCTGTGACACTGCCCTTTTTCACCCGAGGTGGAGTATGTTTTCAGCTGCAGCTGTAAGAAGCTGGAGAGGACAGGGCTGCAACTTGCAGATGGCTCTGCCGTGTCCCTCTAAGCACAGAGTCCAAGGAAAATCCTGGGTAGTTAATTTGTTGTTTCTTTTTCATCAGTGTCTTACCTGGGCCCATTGAGTTCCCTTCAGTGGTGCTGCTGCATGCTTCCTCCTCCCACACACTGCCGGCCCTTTCAGAGGATCCCCTACTGACACAGTGCCTGCAGCAGCCCAGCTGCACCAGAGCCCGCTGCACTTGCAGCCACAGCTCTGCAGCAGCTGCCTGGGTGCTGCAGCAAAGGAGGGCAGCTCACACCCACCAGTGGCTCAGGCAGTGCTCGTTCCTTCAGCCCTGGCATCAGACAGCTGCTGCTCTCTGCAGCAATCACCACCCTGATGGAGCATCTGGCAGGTGAACCATTTTCTTGTCTCCCTAGGACCACAAACACCTCAGGCTTTTGATGGTGAATGCCCAGGTATGGTCAAGGCCTTTCTCCAAGGGGAGGAGCTTTGTGTGCAGTTAGGATGGGCTGCATGGTGTGGTTAATGGGTGAATGTTGGATATAGGCACTAAAACTCACACCGGGGCGTTTCCTGGGTGAGAGGGTCTCTACCTGCAAGGTACCTGCATGAGCCTGTAGAGAGTAGGATAGCAAGGGCCAGTTTAGGCTTCTCAGAAATTTCACCTATACCTTAGACTCCCAAACAGCAGCAGGAGAAACTCCACTTGCAGGTTGGAAAGCCACTTCTGTGTCCTAAGGCATAGCTCAGCTTTCTAAGGTGCCCTCAGACAGGAAAGTTTTTTGCTCTGGTTTTGGGCCATGAGAATTCCTGTATTTTTAGTGAGAAGGAAGCAGCAGATGCATCCTGTTAGGCACAAGTTTTGACAGTTTGTTCAGCATTTTACCCCAGGAGGTCTTCAACAAGATTTTAGCCTGTTGGACTGTGAACTTCAAACTGTTCTCAGAGTGTGCTTGCAGTAAGAGAAACCAGGCTGAGCTGAGAACCAGGGGTGGGGGCAGCAATTGTTATTTCATTCTACCTGTGGGCTTGGGAAAAATCTGTTTTGTTTTTAATCCCTACCTTCCTGTAAGCAGGCAGGAGGAGTCTGTACACTGAGTGCCCTTTAACCCCCACTGCAGCCAGCTGGAGGAGTGTGGCTCAGAGGTGAGTTGGTCACTTACTTCCTTGTAGCAAATCCTCCTCCTGCTGCCTCTTCTCACCATGAACTCCTCAGAAGGACCCAAGCCTCCTTCTGATGACAGGTATCCTTTTGGCACTGGCCTATGAGACTTCTAGCAGTTGAATATGAACTAGTTCACTACTGGGGAAATTGAAAATGAGTTTAACTCTTAAAACAGTATTTAGAGCTAGTTCTTGAACCAGGTAAAGACCACTGGAAGTCATGTCACACCTCTGAGGAAAGAGAAAACGACCCAGCAGAGAGTGGAGGAGATGAGTATGAGAGCTGTTCCTACTGTAGTTACAGTGAAGCTCTTTTATCTGCTTGGTGCTTTTCCCCATCCTTTTAGGCTCATGGTTTGTCATTTTGTGTCTTATTTTCTCAGTTGTGTCTCAGATGTTTTAAAATGGTCTTTGAACAAATCAAGCAGGAAGCACAGCAGCACAGTCTCTGGAGTGCATCCAAAGAGGAGCCAGGAGGATGAGCAGAGCTCCTCTCCAAAGGAGGTAGACTGGGATTTGGGGTTGTTCCTTCTGGAGATCTTATTGTGGCCTTTCAGTATCTGAAGGGGGCTTCAACAAATCTGAGGAGGGACTTTTTAGGGTGTCAGGTAGTGATAGGACTGAGGGGAATGGATCCAAGGTAGGGGAGGTTTAGATTAGACCTCAGGAAGTTCTTCACCATGAGAGCAGTGAGAGACTGGAGCAGGTTGCACAGGGAGGGGCTGGAAGCCTCATTCCTGCAAGTTTTTAAGGCCAGGCTGGAAGTGGCTCTGGGCTACCTGATCTAGTGGAAAGTGCCCATGGCAGGGGGAGATTGGAACTGGATGATCTTCGAGGTCCTTTCCCGTCCTGCCAATTGGCTGATTCTAGAAAGGTAAACCACACCAAACCCCCCCAGAGAAAAAGTTGTTACCTTTATTTAAAAAATACTCATAATACTGACAAATTTTAAAAGCAATTCACACTCATACAAAAAGTACTCATGTGCTCTCCACCCCCACTGCCCATTAAACATCAGCATCCCTAATCACCTCTTGATTTACTAGAACAGTTGGGCTTTTGTTTTGAGCCTGGTTATTTAGTTAAGCAGCTGCAAAAAGAAATCATCAGTAAGCCCAGCGCTGGGCATGTCCCAGAGTAGGACTGTTTGGCAGTCTGGAACAACATTCCCACACCTTGGCCCAGCTCCTCCGTGCTTCACCCTGGAGAAACAGGACAGGAAGCCAGCAGAGACTTGGCCAAGTTAGATCTCTAGAAGCTCTGAGGACTCGAGGCCCCTTCTTTCCATAGGAAGACCCACTGCACCTTGGAGCTCACCAAGTAATGCTGAGCACAAAGAGCATTTTTAAGGCTGAACTATCTGAGGAAAATCGATTGCTACCTTTCCAACGATCAGTGTTGAGTTCTGGTGAGGAATCTGAGTGGCAAGGCTTGTTTTGCTGTTTGAAACCACGCACAACAAAGGCTCAGACAACAGCAGTGCTCACTTTTGGCTGAGGTGGGCCAGCCTGTGGCTGTCCTGTCGCTCCACCAGCACAAAATAGCAGCATCAGGAGTTTCTAGGGTTATCCTGGCAGGGAAAGCAAAGGGCTGGCGGCGCTGTGCCCGCCCCGCGCTCGCCTTGCCACAAGAGCTATGTAGCTATCACTTGCTGTAGCGCCACAAGTTCACAGAGCGTCCCCGTGCTGGCCAAAGCCAAAGCGCCGGCAGCAGGCAGCGCTGCTGCGCGCCCCTGCCCAGGGCAGCGGCGGGATTCCAAACACGGCAAGAGCTGAAACTAAAGGAGTTATGGCACAATGGGCATCTTAACTTGGAGCTACCGTTGGTCCTGAGGCTTCCTCTCTTCCTCTGCCACGCCGCAGCTGCAGACCATTCCAGCGTCGCCAGGCAGCTGCAGCCATCAGGTCATGTAGCGAGTAATAGCTCTCAGAGCATAAAGGAGTTCGGCTTGCATCCGAGCTTCTACCAGAAGCAAATTTACATGGACCTTGGGAAAAGAGAAGGGACACCTTGACAGCCTGCTCACAGGCCCCTGCTCCAGGGCAAGGAAGGCTGTGGGGCTGTTCTATCAGTGCTTGCAGGAGCAGTGGGGGCACTCTCCCCCTTCCAGCTACCCAGCTAACGGGGGCTGTCTAAAGCTTGCTGAGGAAGGAACGATGGCCCCAGTGCAGCAGCGGGGCAGAGCTGCAGGGCCAGGTTCAGAGGAAGAGGCAGTCACCCTTTAGCAGCCCAACTGGTTTAGCTGAAAACAGACAGGTTTTTCAAGCACATAAGGCCTTCAGCAGCAGCAGCAGACTGGGTGCAGCTCGGAAATTGTTCATATTTAGCTTAAGTTGATCAGGTAAAGGCCAAAGGGTGGTTGGCACCCACAAAGCAGAGGTGGAGTGTGGGCAAGAGGTGATGAGGTCACTGTTAACACAGACAGTGCTTAAGATGAAGGAACTGCTTTGGGGCTATGGCTATTGATGATAGTACTGCCAAGACCTTGGGGCCAGCAAGCAGCCTCCTCTGGGGTGAGGCCAAGGGCTAGACCTCCCCTCCCTTCCCTGCCCCCCTGGAACACATGCAATGCTGACAGCGGAGGGATGCTGCAGCTGAGTTGAAGCTGCACCACTGGTATGTCTAACCTCCCCAAGACCAGTCCAAAGCTTGCCCAGTCCCTCTCAGCTGTTAGCTACCAAAGATGCAGTAGGAAACGAAAAATTATTTCAGCCCTGGCACGTCCTGAACATGAGCAGCATCCTGGTAAGGTCAGCTACAGCTTAAATGCCAGCTGGGTGACAGTGGCTTACAGCATGGCAATCGGCTCTGCAGCCCCGGCCCCTCGGCTCACACACACACTGTACCTTCTCAGAGTGTTCAAACTGCCTCCAGAAGCTATCATACATTCTTTTTGTGGTCTTTTCAGGAGTGCAAACCACTGTCTTGATATAAACTTTAAAGCTGCGGTCCAACAACTGATTAATTTCACCATAGTCGTAATCATCGTATCTGTGGGGGAGGAAAAGACAAACACTTCTGGTTTGAAGCAGCACCTCTTGCACTTGCACTGCTTCTAACTCCCTGTAGCAAAAATGGATGCTTGTGTGATTTGTACCACTGCTGAGCCTCCTCCCCACACAAAACTGTGCTTTAAAATAGGCAGGTTTGCTTCATCAATAGAATCACAGAACTGTCAGGGATCCTCAAGGAACATCCAGCTCCACCCCCCCCGCCATGGGCAGAGACACCCTCCGCTAGATCAGGTTGCCCAGAGCCACATCCAGCCTTGGCCTTAAAAACTTCCAGAGCTAGAATCATAGAATCAGCCAGGTAGGAAGAGACCTCCAAGCTCATCCAGTTCAACCTAGCAACCAGACCATGGCACTAAGTGCCTCATCCAGGCTTTTCTTGAACACCTCCAGGGACAACAACTCCACCACCTCCCTGGGCAGCCCATTCCAATGCCAATCACTCTCTCTGACAACAACTTCCTCCTAACATCCAGCCTAGACCTCCCCTGGCACAAACTGAGACTGTGTCCCCTTGTTCTGTTGCTGCTTGCCTGGCAGAAGAGACCAACCCCACCTGGCTCCAGCCTCCCTTCAGGTAGTTGTAGACAGCAATGAGATCTGCCCTAAGCCTCCTCTTCTGCAGGCTGCACACCCCCAGCTCCCTCAGCCTCTCCTCACAGTGCTCTGCTCCAGGCCCCTCACCAGCTTTGTTGCCCTTCTCTGGACACCTTCCAGCACCTCAACATCTCTCTGGAATTGAGGAGCCCAGAACTGGACACAGCACTCAAGGTGTGGCCTGACCAGTGCTGAGCACAGGGGCAGAATAACCTCTCTTGTCCTGCTGGCCACACTGCTCCTGATCCAGACCAGGATGCCATTGATTCTCTGGGCCCTACTGCTGGCTCATGCTTTGGGCAACCTGTTCCAGGGTCTCACCACATTTATGGTGAAGAACTTCTTCCTTAGTTCTAATCTAACTCTCCCCTCCTCTTGCTTTGCTTCAATCTGAGAAAGAAAGGAAAACCAAATCCTCTGCTGCTAATTGTGCTGTGTTCAGAGCAGAAGTGGCAGACTCACCTTATCCCAAACATACAGTGAATATAGTTCCAGATTGCTCGCCGTAGCATTGAGGTATCCACATCTTTGTGCATGGCCATCGTGTTGTAAGTCAGGTTATAAGCAATGTGAAACTTCTCATCAAGCAGCTGCCCCACGTCTGGGTAAAGGCGGTTAACCAGGGAGTAGCCATGGTCCTCCCAGGAGTAATCCTTAGGAGAAGAGAAAAAGCAGAATGGAGCCTTTCAGACATGAACTTGTGAAGACCCAGTGCTGCACTGCAGCTTCTCTCAGAGGGAGGAGGACTGCTGAGCATATCACACAATCACAGAGTGTCAGGGGCTGGAAGGGACCTCCAAAGCTCATCCAGTCCAACCCCCCTGCCAGGGCAGGATCACCTACACCAGGTCACACAGGAACACATGCAGGTGGGTTTTGAGTATCTCCAGAGAGGGAGACTCCACAACGCCCCTGGGCAGCCTGTTCCAGTGTTCTGTCACCCTCACAGGGCAAAAAATCTTCCTGATGTTTCCATGGAACTTCCAATGCCTCAGCTTCCACCCAGTGCCCCTTGTCCTGTCACTGGGTATCGCCCAGCAGAGCCTGGCTCCAGCCTCCTGGCTCTCACCCCTACATCTTTACAAACATGAATGAGGTCACCCCTCAGGCTCCTCTCCTCCAAGCTGCAAGCCCCAGCTCCCTCAGCCTCTCCTGGATAAGGAAGATGTTCCACTCCAACAGTTTTGTGGTTCTGTGCTGGACATTTCCAAGCAGTTCCCTGCTTGCTTTAAGCCTCCTCAGGAGGCAACAAGTTACACAGCACAGCAGCTTCCAGGTTTGCCACTTGGCACAACAAAGAGATTATGAGAGCAGCTCCCAGCCTTGTTACCTGGGCACGGAAAGTGGGCACATGCATGCCATGCCTGGAGAAGTCCTTGTACCCATAGCTGGTATCCTCAAAGTGACGAGACACATCTCTTGTCGGGGCTGATTCCTCATCTTCTGTTAATTGCAAACAATTTCAGTGAGAACAATTTGGAGTGTTGTAGGAGAAAGCTTGCAGGAGAGTGGGAGTGTCTCTGCTTCCTAAATAAGTCCAGTTTCACTGTCACTGGACTACCTCTACTGAAATGCTTCAGTACAGCTCAGCATGGCTGCAGCTGTGGTTTTTAAAAGAAACTTGATGAAAACCACTCAAGATTCTTACAGACAAATCTCTTTTTCTTACTGCTTTTGTCTATCAGTCTTCACTCCGTGCCCTAAGGCTCTGCTCCCTATGCAGGGGGCCCTATCACGATGTCAAGGGACAGCTTGGAACAGAGAAATGAATAAAAATAGAGATCTCTATGATTTCCAGGCCATGCTTATTTTAGAGGGGCCCAAGACCTCTACCTCTTGTGACACTTCAGTCTCCCAAGAGAATCATAGAATCAAGCAGCTTGGAAGAGACCTCCAAGATCACCCAGTCCAACCTAGCACCCAGCCCTGGCCAATCAACCAGACCATGGCACTAAGTGCCTCAGCCAGACTTTGATTCAACACCTCCAGGCACAGCGATTCCACCACCTCCCTGGGCAGCCCATTCCAATGCCACTCACTCTCTCTGCCAACAACTTCCTCCTAACATCCAGCCTATACCTCCCTTGGCACAACTTGAGACTGTCCCCTTGTTCTGTTGCTGCTTGCCTGGCATAAGAGACCCCGTTTCTTTTGGAAATGCCTATTAGACACAACGCCTGGTCAGTGAGTATTATGGTCTGTTTGAGAGAAGCTGCTATTTTTGCACTTCTAAGTGTTCCTGGAATAGAAGGCACTCCCTGATCTTCATCCCTGCTAAGAAATGGTGATGATTTGACACATGTAACAACACTTTTTTCCCCCTCCTAGCAGTAGTATTTCTTCACATGACTTGGCAAATAAATAAATGCACACAAGCTGCATCTGTCCTACCTGAAGAACACACGAACATGCTCTCTCTCTTCTCTCTTTCAAAGCGTGTAGCCATCTCTTCTTGGCTGGCTTCCTCTTCATCCCTGCACTCCTGTAGCTGCTTCATTTTCTCCATGAGAGCTTCAACTTCGCA
Organism: Pogoniulus pusillus; assembly: GCF_015220805.1. NCBI lineage: Eukaryota > Metazoa > Chordata > Aves > Piciformes > Lybiidae > Pogoniulus > Pogoniulus pusillus. The sequence continues at coordinate 4,278,810 of NC_087296.1, forward strand.
GACAGACTCTGTGGACTTGAAAAGGAGAGAAAAAAATTCCAATGTCTACCTAAGGAGAACCGACAACTGTCGAGCCAACAAATTGAAATGCAGTTTCTGCCCTTCATTTACAACTTCAAACACCAATTCTTGGAGGAAGATAGTTCTTGAAAGAGATCAGCATTGACCCAACAGCTCACAGTTAATCGTCACTTAGTGCCATTGTTTAGTTAATTAGAAGAGTTAGGTGATAGGTTGGACTCGATGATCCTGGAGGTCTTTTCCAACCTGGTTCATTCTGTGCTCATCTTTCCTCAGTTAAATGCTAGGTATTTTAAGAGTCAGAGCTCTTTGGAACAAGTGGTTCTCACACTGCGAGCCATTTCTCTTACTTAATGTGGATGTTTAACAACTGAAAAACAAGGAGGTGTAACAGAAATTCTGCTAGAGGAAGTAACCACAATTTACTACCCAACTGTATTTTTCCCCTTCTCTGCTAGCAGAGAAGAAACATATTGAAGGAAAAAGGAAGAGTGAGTGCAAATGCAGATTTAATGAAGCCTCAAAGGAAGGCCAGTGCTTGTTTCACAAGAGCTGTTTTAACACCACAGCACATTATTAATTCAGTGTTTGGTCTAGCAAAAATCCATCAGTGCAAGGCAAAGTTATCTTCAGTTGACACAGTTCTGCCCCTTTCTTCTCTGCCTTTTGCAGTTTGCTCCTCCAGAGACCCAGCAAGCTCCATCAAACAGAATGGAAATGCCAGCCACACTATTGTAGTAGCCTCAAATGCAGTGACAATACCCTGTGAGCACTGTTGTTGAACCAACACCTGGTTCTCGTCCTGCTCTTCACTAAGTGGAAGCAAGTACAGATCAGTGAGCATGAGTGCTGCAGGCAGGAAGTACTCTGGGTTAGTGACAGTCAGAAAATGGCCAATGATCTCTTGTGTGAAGCATCACAAACACCTCAAGGCAACCAGGTCAAATACTGGAATCAAAAGCAATAGGTAACTTTCCTCTGCACCCATGGCAAAAAGCTTTCCTGGCCTATGCTGCTCAGGACACTTAGCATAAACTGTCTGAGGCCAAGAGTCAGTTCAGTTTGCCTCTGTGAATGATAAGAGACCTCTCAAGAACCGAAACTGAGAGATTGTATCTTTTTGTCTTCCTTCAGTAACCTCCCTCAACTAACCAATGTCACTTCAGCTTCCCCTACGTGGATCTGCTCAGCTGCTGAGCCCTCATCTGGGCTAGGCTGGTCAATCCCATGGAGGGGGCACCCTCCACACATGAAGTTCTGCTGCTATTGTAAGTGATTGTTCAGGCAGGTACTTACTGGAATAGCTGCAATTGGGCTGGCCTGGATTTCCTCTGTCCCGTGGTAGCCATTTGTGATGTCACATATACAATAGTTACTGACAGAGGGGGGCCTGAAGGTGTGACCCCCTTCACAGTCAATCTCCGGGCTGATGCCACAGCCAAACGTGAAGGAAGCAAGGGAGTGGTAGTGAGTGAGGAGAACGACTGCATGGATCAGCTCTGCCAGGGACCAGCTGTTCTCTTCAGTCTTTAGAAGTTGCTGGAAAAGAGCACAGAAGTGTTAGCTGTGTCAGGTGATCCCACCTTGTTTCTTCACCAGGTGAAAGTCTTCTTCCAGCATCCACAATTGCCTCCTAACTCTCTGCTGCCACCAGCGTGCTCAGTGTGCTGTTTCCAGGTGACCTGCCAGCCACAGACTCGTGTGGTTCAGCCACACAGGAGGTGACTTCTTTCCCCTCTCTGGCCCTCAGCTATTCAGTCAGCTGGGGTTTCTGTTTTGCTCCATATGGTTTTTGTGGAGGCCAGACCGACTTGCATTGAAATTTCACACCTCTGCTGAAGAAGCAACCACAACAGTCACATGCTCCTCCAGCTGCTCTTTAAGCTCTCAGAGAACCCTGGCAAGCCCTTGCTGATCAGCTCAGTAAAAGCCTGGCATCAAGGCCAGGCTCCCTCCATCTTCTCCCTGTGGGTGGAATGCTCCACATTTGACAAGAAGCTTCAACCCCCAACTTCCCCTTCAGGCAGGAAAGTGTGGGAGGCCTGGGGCCTTCTGGCAGAGCGTGTGGCCTCCCCCACAGCCCAGCACCCTGCCTCCCAGCAGGACCTGCTGCTGCTGCCTCTCCACGGAGCAGACAGCCCCAAGAAAGTTCCAGCACCCACTTCCTCCTCACAATGGGTAAAGAGCAGAGGAGCTGCTCCAGTAAGCATGGCCAGGCCCAGGGCAGGCACAGCCCTGCTGCTGTGAGAGCTGCTTTTGCTGCACGCAAACCCTTGAAGCTGGCAGATCTGGGTGGTCCTCAGAGGAGGGGGCAGCAGCAGCTGCTTGGTGGCTTGTTGGTACTGCAGTCCTGGCTGGCTTGGGACAGCTCACCCTGGGCTGTTCTGCCAGCCTGCTTCCCCCAACCCTGCCTGAAAACTAAGCCTGTGAAGCAGCAGCAGCTGAGACAGAAATGTGATGAATGGTGTTGTGCAGAACCTCTGGCAGCATCTCAGAAGTGCTCAGAGGGTTCTGGCTACTCAAACCACATGACTTAAGGAGAAGCCCATCTGAGCACCAACACAAGTCTGAGATGACAGCTGTGAAGTGTCAGTGTGCTGGAAATGGAGTTTGTTCATCATTCATGAGCAGTTAATACCATGTTAGCTTTACAAGGGCATGAGCAGTATGACATAATCAGTGTCAGAGTGACAGAACACTGACAGGGAGCTCAGCAAGGCAGAACATCCTTCCCCTGTTTGACTTCTAACCCTAAGAACCTGTGCCAGCATTACTGAAACATCAGGGCACATTCACACCACTCCATGAAGAGTTTACCTCGATGTGTTCCTTGGTGATAAGCCAGGGTCGGTGAGCCAACATTTTGTTCAGTTCTCCTAAATTTTGCAGTTTCTGAGGTGCATTTTCCAGACCATTCAACCATTTAGGGTCTCCACCGACATGAAGGAAGTCATTGACGTGGAGGTTAACAAGATAAGAGCACTGATGTCGAGCTGCAGCCTAGAAAACACCATTGTGGTACAGAGAACAGTGACAGTAAGTCAGTGCTTTAGGAACAATACCAGAAGTCAGCATTCCCTCAAAATGGTCAAGAGTAAGACTTGCAGTGATCAAAGGCTGAAGTGAAAGAAAAGAGCAGAGATGAACACATCAGACTGTTCTGATTCTTATTCTCACAACAGAAGCACTCCTCAGTCATGCACACTGTAACTGTGCTGGCTGCAGCTGCAACGTGCTTATGTTCAGGGAGAAGTGCAGGCATGGATTCAATGTCTGTCCTGAGGCAAAGAATCCATACTGCACGGTGCCATCCCCTGGGGAAGAAGCAAGGCTGCTGTGAGGTCAACCTCCACCAACAAAAGCAAAAGGAGGTTTTAGAATGCACACAGCAAGTGAGACTAAGGGCAGCTTTTTGGCAAAACACAGGCCCAGTATCATTTGTTCAAACAGTGACACCTTCCCCAGCAAATTACAACAGAGCCCCAAACTTGAATTAAACTCCAGCAAGCAAAGATCATTGACCTGGCAGACTAGAAATGATGGAGTCAGCCACTGCTGGCAGAGAACCTGCTTAGCAATCAAATCTTCAGAAACAGAAAATGGGACAGACCGAGTTGGAGGGAGATGTGTTTGACAGGGCACACACAAACCCAACTTTCTGAGATGCTAAGAAACTGACAATAAACAATTGTCTTGTTTTACAACAGACTTTTCCCCCTCCTCTTTTCCACCAAAACTAGGAAGCATGGTCTTATGAAACTATTTGTAAAGCAGACAGACCTCCTCTGCTCCTGCTGAAATGCCCTTCCAACTAGAATCTGCAACCCCGGAGCATTAACTGCTACTAAACAAGCCCAGGGACCGCCCGAGTGGCTGCGTCTGCCGGCAGCACCCCGCTCCAGCATACCATGATGCCGATGTAGTGCCGGTAGTGCAGCGGGAGTGGACCATCCATCTGCAGCAGATAGTGCTGAGTTTTCAGAAAGCTCTCCAGGTACTGGGGGTGGAAAACCATCACCAGGGTGACATTGTCCAGTCGGCCCAGTGCAGCAAAGGAGTCGGCAAACAAAGTGTGCATCACGGCGTCTTCGCTTCCCACCTGAATGGTCTGCTTGAGCAGAAAGAGCAGAGGGTGATACGGTGTGAGGAGTGCCAGTGAAACAGACAATAATCTGTTAGCTCAGCACTGAAAGCAATTCTAAATCTCCTCGTGGCATGGCACATAAAATCCCTTCAGCATCTCTCACTTAGAAGAAAAGGAAATTCTTTGGCTTTATGCTCACTGACTGCTCATGTTTAACTGCCTTACCTTCCCTTCCTGCAATGCCCCAAGCTGATCTTAGCTTATCGTACGAACACAAACCTAACTGAATCATCATTTTTACTAAGGGGAAAAAAGGGGAAAGAAGTAAAAAGCCATCTGAGATGATGAGAGAAAAACTAAAAGGAAATTGGCATTTAAGGCTTTAAAATTCCTAGAAAAAGCACAGGCATATAACTAACCTCTCCTCTGCTCCAAATTCTCCTACCAGGCAATCAGGAGAGAAGCACCAGAAATGCTCAGCCACAGCACTCTGAAGCTTCTCAGATTATCCAGAGCAGTAGAAGCAGCTCAAGAAAAAGCAAGCCCAGAGCAGGGGGCAGGTGCCTTATGGACCAGTAGGAAATTACATCCGGATGTTCACAAGGAAACAGACACTCTTAGAGCAAACAGGATTGGGTTTCTCCTACGCTAGACAGCAGTGCAGGAGGAGCCAGAACTCTTCCAAAGCTATCCAGGGCTCCCCCTGCTTGGGTAGCCTAGAAGGGTGGCCAAAGTCTCACCAGGACTGAATGTGATCACGAGTGAAAATGTTTTGCAGTTCAGCAGCTGTCCTGAAACCAAGTGTGGGTTACTACTAAAAAAGTGTTCCTTAAAAGCATAAAGTTCACTGTGTACTGGAAAACACTACCACACCTCCTTCTCGGGGATGAATCTGCTTGGTCCGTGTCCCAGTGGTCTAGGAATTCTTATTCCGAGTTCCTAGAAGAGAAAATTACACCAGCTCAGCATTCAGCCTTTTAGCTGTGGCGGCAGGAAAGAGTTCTCCCTCTAGAGCTGGGCTTATTTGGGTACTCATTGTACTCTCAGCCAGCTCCTTCTCCTAGGACCGTTTGTACAAATGCAAACCATTTTTACCAGGAGTGCTTTATAATTAGCCACACTTGTTTACAGCCTCGCACCCCGCTCCAGCCGCAAGAAGTTCAACAACAGAGGCCCTGCCAACCGACCAAAGCACACGCAAATATATGTGCACACACACACACACACTCAGCAACCTGCCTCACAGAAACTCCTGCATAAAGCCTGTTTTGGCAGGCTGTCCAGGACAAGGAGTTCAGTACAGGGGCGGCTGCTGTGTGGTTGTGCCACTGCTACAAAGCGAGACGGCTGCGTGTGAGCACATCCGCAGTGCCCTGTGCATCTGTCAGGAAATGAAACAGCTGTAACCCTAATCAGATTGCTTTTTCCCCAACCTCAAAGAGCTCTTACGCTGCTGAAAGTACCTGATGTACATTGGCATTTGCTTGCTTTTCGAGATAGGATAGAAAGCTGCTCAGGTTGGGAGGGAGGGGATACTGCTCAGGCACTGCCTATCAGGTGACAGGGAGGTTGCATCCCCCTCCAGCAGCTCACTTCTGCCCTCAGCTAGAGGAAGCTTTCTGCCAGGTCTATGGCATCCTGGGCCCGTTGTGCAGACAAGGAACAAAAGACTCACATGCATTTGTGTCCTGCCTGTTAAATCATTCCCTTTGGAAGGGTAGGAGCCACGGCTCCAGCATGTGGCATGGAGCAGCCCTCTGAGAAGGCACATCAAGGTCCACAGGCAGACATGTCCCCACACGTTCACACCTGCTACAGAGCCCCATGCCATCTGCACAGCACTCTACATGTTAGGGAGAAATTCTTCACAGTAAGGGTGGTGACACACTGGGAACAGGTTCCCCAGGGAAGTCAAGGATGCCCCTTCCCTGAAGGTGTTCAAGGCCAGGTTGGATGAGGCCTTGAGCAACCTGGGCTAGTGGGAGGTGTCAGGGCAGGGGGCTTGGAACTTGGTGATCTTTGAGGTCTCTTACAACCCAAACCATTCTGTAAATCTGTGCTTGCTCCCAGGCCAGTAGCATGGCTTCCCCAGGAAAGACAGGAGCCTTGGCACCTGAAACAGTTCAGAGAGGCAGCTGATGGCATGGTGCTCTTAGTGATGAAGAGAGACCTGGGACTGGAGCTGACTGCTGAACACAAGGCTAGAACCAGAGAGCCTTTACCTGTTCCCTCTCCTTTGGTTATTCTTTAAAGCACATCCATTGCCTCTCTTCCATAGCCCAAACCGCTCCTCTTCTGATGATACCAACCCCACCCAGTTCACAGCTGAGTTCAGATGAACACAAACATTCCAGGCCCCACAGTGCAGAGGGGCACCTTCAGCTGCTTTAGGCCTTAGAAGCAAATGAAGCCCCTAAAAGCTACCTGCTAAGTGCAGTTTTTAACCTTGCTCCATTTCCCCCACCTAGATAAAGGCTGTAACAAACAAGCAGGACTGGCCACACTCAACCACTGCACTTCCCCTGCCTTTAGCTGAGGTTTCTATTTGCACGAGTCCATCGTATGACAAGCAGTGTTATTAATGAGTTACCCTTCCCTGAACTTTTCCCCAGGACTGAAAACCAGCTTCAGAGAACCAGAAACAATCAGCACAGGTCTAAGTCAAAGCTACCAAGCCAAACTCCCAACAAGCTCCTTAAATCCTAAGTCATTTCTCAAGTGTTACTTGGATAAAATGAGATCAAAGGGCAGCTCTTCCTACCAGATAGTGTAGTTTGTGATCTTGCTTTTTCCTGCTGAGGATCCATTCACCAACAGATTCTCTTGTCAGCCAAGTGCCTAGCAATGCCACTTTAAAAACTGTATTTGTGTCTTAAAAACTTCCTCTCTCAGAGACTCAGAGCTCCAGCACAGCTTCTTATCTCAGCTACAACTACACTAGCAAATTAGAGAAGCATCTTACATCCAAGTGACAAGCAAGCAGCCTGTGTGCAGCATTTAACTCAGCAGATGTCTGCAGTTGTCAGCCAGCTCGTGCCCTCCAAGAGAAATATCTTGAAGTCTAAATTCTTGAACGACTATGTTTCAGAAGAGTTATAGGAAGGAAAAAAAAACCCAAGATTTAAAAGCTGGGATCAGCAGACTGCTAAGGTATTTTGTCTTGCAGTCTGGAATACATCAGTATCAATACACCACAGCTCTCAGAGCGTGCAGAGATCAACCTGCTGTCATTACACTGCATGCAACAGATTGCATTAGTGAAGTAACCAAACCCTCCACAAAGTGACTTAGAGATTTTTGGGGGGATTGAGTAAATCAGGAGAGAAAGCATCCCCTTGAAATCATGGCACCAGCCTGTGCTTTGAGCAGCCTGGGTTCAAGTCTCTAATGGAGTGGTTGCAAAGGATTTGTGAAGAAGAGTCTCAGTTTCCCACCAGCACAATAGGAACAAATGTGTTTCTTCCAGAGGGTGCTGAGAACAGAAATATGCTCAAGGTGCATGGTCACCAGTTAGGAGAGCTGCACAGATTCTGACACATTAAGAATCTTCTGAGAGTTGTTACTCTTCAGTTACAAGCTATGGCAGATCTTTTAAAAACCATTTCCCCCGCCCTTTCAGCAGCAGCATTTAATTCTAGTACTTTAGAACTTGCAGAGTGCTCCAGGTGCTCCCAGTATCCCAACATTCCAAATCCTACATAGACAACACACTGGTGGTTCTCAAAATAGTCCCAGAATCTCTCTCCTTCCTTTTGAACATATTTCTGTGCTCCACAATGTCCTTCACTAAGCCTCAACCTTTTCAGATACACTCAACTCAAGGAGCACTGCTCTCCAGCTTTCCCTCTCTAGGGCAAGACCTGCATCTTGACCAGCCACACATCTCTCTCCTGCACCTCCCTCTCCAAGCACCTTACCTGAAGCACTCACAAGCACTTGGCAAAGCAGCCAGGGCTAGGATGAGCAGCAGCTGCAAGTAACCAATAGTTATTTTGGTTATTACAAAAGCATAAGCGACTTTCAGGTGATTCCAGACCATCAAGTTGCACACCAGTGACCTACCTAGCACCTTATTTTCTGCATCCAACATCTCCTAGCTTCTTTCCTCCTGTTTATTAACCTTGCCACACCGCTTCCATTCAGTCTAGAAGCTCTGCAGCTAAATACAGCTCCAAGCTCAGCAGAAAGCCAACCACAACTGAGACTTTAGGTGCAAGTAATACCTAACAATAATACTGATGCATCTGAGGCAGCCTGCCTTCAAAGCCAGAACATAAAACTCAGTTGGACTGCAAAGCTAAGGATGGAACAGATTTCACTGTCAGCACCCAGAAGCTCACAGCTGATGGAGGGAGGGAAGCCTCCCCAGAAAGCAATCCAATGCTCACCTTCCAGGTGCACCTTGATTCAGAAGCAAGACTTCAGCCACATAAACGCTGCATTGCCTTGCTGCAAGGAACGACCTCAGAAAGCACAGAAAAGCCTCCTCTTTCTCCTTATGTGACCTGCATTTCTCTACAGCTACAATTGTTATTTCCTTTTCTGGATCTGCATGCCCCTCATCACTGCTATACCTTGAACACCTTGCCCCCTGTGTTCATTCAGTCTTGCACTATTCCTTCGAGCCAAGGCAAGAGTATTCTCCCCCATTCAGGAAAACACTGAGAAGAAAAGCACTACATAAGCTGAGAAGGCTGCTACAAAGACTGGCAGCCTGACCTGAGATCTCTCCTGTCACAGGCTAAAGCCTTAGGCATCGGGCTGTGTGCCTTTTAAGAGGCTTCTCAGACAGGAAATATGTTTCATGCAAATTTACATCAAGAAACAGCTCTTCTGAGAGAGAAGAGTTAATGAGACGAGTTTGCAAACTTAATTACATACTTCCCAGTTAGCATTTCTCTCACACCAGTCTGACCCACTTAGTACAGCCAAGAACTAGACCAGAAATCTGTACTGCGTGCCTGTAAGTGTTCAAAGACCACTTTAAAACCTCACACACATAAACTCACTCTGCTTAAGGCTTTTTCTGTATTTTAAGCCTGTCAGTCAAGTTCACCCTTAGGTACCTTTGTAAAGCATCTAACAGGAACAGCATTCCTATCAGAGCTAGGTACAAGCTCAAGCTGGAAAACTGAGCTGCAAGTTCTTAAAGTACAACACCCATCACCTCTGCTCGTAACAGCATCATCTGCTTTGGTCATGAACATCTTTAACATAGAAGTGAAAGAAAAAAGAAGTTCTAAACACACGCTCAGTAGCAGAAATTCCACCTAAAAGCACTAAAGCAGAGTTAAGTTGCAAGCCAAGATGCAGAGTCTCTAGAACAGGAGCAGCTACCTAACCTTAGCCACAACTCTTGCTCCACTGCATGCTTAAAATGCATTTTCAGATCCCTGTTTCTCCTCCAACCTAACCTTAGCTACAACTCTTGCTCCACTGCATGCTTAAAATGCATTTTCAGATCCCTGTTTCTCCTCCAACCTAACCTTAGCCACAACTCTTGCTCTGTTGCATGCTTAAAATACAATTTCAGATCCCTGTTTCTCCCCCAATCTAACCTTAGCTACAACTCTTGCTCTGTTGCATGCTTAAAATGCAATTTCAGATCCCTGTTTCTCCCCCAATCTAACCTTAGCTACAACTCTTGCTCTGTTGCATGCTTAAAATGCAATTTCAGATCCCTGTTTCTCCCCCAATCTAACCTTAGCTACAACTCTTGCTCTGTTGCATGCTTAAAATGCAATTTCAGATCCCTGTTTCTCCCCCACTACTGACTCCTGGCGGCTACAGCTCTGCCTCTTATCACAAAACCTCTTCCAAAACGTTCTGCCAGACGACTGGGGATTGCTACCAAACTGTTAATTTCAAGTCACTGGGGATTCATGAGCTGAGCACCAGCCCTGAACCACAATCTTCAGACTTCTTCCCCGATATTAGCACTGAGTCATTTTGCTCCCCTCGAGTACAGTCAGTCCCAATATCAAATGTTGTATCTCCCACAGTGATCTATTTACATACTAACTTAAGCCTCCAAATGACAAAAAAGAACATTGTATCATAGACAGGCAAAGTGAAAACATCATTATCTGTTTGGTTCACTAAGCCACGCTTGGGCTCCTATCTTCACCTGAATCATCTGGGTGCTGGTTAAACACTAAACACTGCTGGACTCAAACAGAGCCAGATGAAAATCACACCTGGTAATGCAATATAAAACAATCTAAAAGGAAGGAACCAGAGAAGGGAAATGAATCTGAGGTGACTTGTTTGGGAAAGGACATTTTCCTAGATAACCAGTGATCACTTTAAGTGCATTCCTACCCACGCTTAGGATTAAGAAAGGTAAGTTATAAACTCCTCAACACAATCTCCTAGCAGAGCAAAACCCCACAACGTGCCAGTGGTGAAAAGCCAGGTTAGTACAGGTGGTATGCATTTGAAGTTGATGTTAAAAACACCCACTGAGAGCTTTGTATGTTCACAGGATAAAATGTCACAAAGCACCCAAATGCCCAAGAAGCTTATTCTGCATTTCCAAAAGAGACTTTGAGCCCTGACAGTTTCAGAGGCCTTGTGCTGCTGCAGCTTCAGTCACTGTCTCCCATTCCTACTTCCCCTTTAATGCCAGGAACAGCAAAATCTCACTGGTGGTGACAGTGCCAGGCTAGAAATTCGGAGTTTCCTTGTTTAGGATCTTAATCATAGAATCAACCAGGTTAGAAGACAGGTCCAAAATCATCCACTCCAACCTAGCACCCAGCCCTAGACAATTAACCAGAACACAGCACTAAGTGCCCCAGCCAGGCTTGCTTTGAACACCTCCAGGGATGGTGACTCTACCACTGGCAGCCCATTCCAATGCCAATCACTCTCTCTGCCAACAGCTTCCTTCTAACATCCAGCCTAGACCTCCCCTGGCACAGCTTGAGACTGTGTCCCCTTGTTCTGTTGCTGGTTGCTTGGCAGAAGAGCCCAACCCCACCTGGCTACAGCCTCCCTTAACGACAATGACTGGCACAACTGGCCTCACAGGAGAGGTTAGTTATCACCAGGCTCAGCTTAAAAACGCATTTTCAGTTCTGCTAAGTGCAGTAGCTACTGGAGATTCTTACCAGATAAGTAGCTTTTGGGGAAATGGTTTAAGGATCAAAGAATAGTGATGAAATAGGATCCTTCTCCTACCAATGCTAAAAGAAGGAGAAAAGACCACAAATCTACACCTTTTCTACACACTTAGAAAAGTCTGGGGCTAAGCACAACTGGCAGCTTTTCCCATTGTATTAATTTACCTAAGGCAGAAGCAGATGGAATTGTTGTGGCTTTCTCAAGCAAACCTTGATTCCCATTAAAGTGACAGAGAAACGATCTCAAAACGGCTCTGGATTTTGTTTTGCACTGTTTTCATTTTCTTCATATCTCTCAGAGAAACGATCTCAAACCCGCTCTGGATTTTGTTTTGCATCAGTTCCATTTGCTTCATATCTCTCAGAGAAACGATCTCAAACCTGCTCTGGATTTTCTTTTGCATCAGTTCCATTTGCTTCCTATCTCTCAGAGAAATTACCTCAAACCCACTCTGGATTTCTTTTGCATCAGTTCCATTTGCTTCCTATCTCTCAGAGAAATTACCTCAAATCCGCTCTGTATTTCTTTTGCATCAGTTCCATTTGCTTCCTATCTCTCAGAGAAATTACCTCAAAGCTGCTCTGTATTTCTTTTGCATCAGTTCCATTTGCTTCCTATCTCTCAGAGAAATTACCTCAAAGCTGCTCTGTATTTCTTTTGCATCAGTTCCATTTGCTTCCTATCTCTCAGAGAAATTACCTCAAAGCTGCTCTGTATTTCTTTTGCATCAGTTCCATTTGCTTCCTATCTCTCAGAGAAATTACCTCAAAGCTGCTCTGTATTTCTTTTGCATCAGTTCCATTTGCTTCCTATCTCTCAGAGAAATTACCTCAAAGCCGCTCTGGATTTTTCTGCAGCGGCTCCACTGTGCTCGTATCTCAGTGTCACTGAGCTGAAGCTGCAGACATGTCTGCACTCGCCTGGACCTGAAGAGCTGAGAACATGTCCTTCGCCTCTGCAGAGCGCTGTCCCACAGACCTGCTGCCCTTCGCTGGGCTTAGGGCACAGCAAACACCGAGCTGTTTCAGCCACAGAGCATGCATTATTCTCACATGGATCTAAATTCTTCCCTTATTTTCATCAGAGTACTGTCTCTGAACGCCTTAAAGCCCTTTGAAATACCAGAGTTCTAAACCATCCCCGACTAGCTCCTGTGATTGCAGACAAGCAGCGAGGGGAGCGTGTGCCCGGGGCCACACTGCCTGCTCGCCAAGCTCCGGCTCCTCAGGCTCAAGCCCTAACACTTCTTCACTGGTCAGCTTCTTTACTGATCAGCTTGTGGGACCAAGCAGTAGGAGCAGGTCCAACTGGAGTAGTCTCCAGGCACTAACTGCTACCTAACCTTCCTCGGCAGTCATAGCTCTTCCTGAAGTGGTTTTGTCACACAACTGCCTGGAGACCACAACCCAATTTACTTTTGATATGAGCTCACTGAAACCGAGAGGCTGAATTTCAATGATTAGTGCCTGGCTTCTCGACGTGCCACTTCCCTCGAATCTACAACGACGCAAGAAGTACCAAAGGACAGGGGATCTGGAAGCAATATCTGCAATTTCCAGGCTGGAATCATCGTTTAAGGACCCATAAGTCAGTGACACAGAAGGAAGCAAGTTTAAACGTGACAATTACCGTTTGCATTATGTAGGCTGCACTGCTGGGCTATGTCAAAGCAAAGCCATTTGTATCCAAGAGGTATTAGATCTGTACAAACCAAGAAAAAAAATAGATATATAGTTTCTGTGGCAACCTGCAGCAGTCTGGGGACTTAACAATTCCCTCTAAAAGACAAATCTTAAACTTGGCGACATTAAGAAGCTTGCAGGAGAGAGTCAATGCAGCATTTTAATTCCCGCCCGAAGGAATGCCTTTGGCTTCGTTGTTTACAACTACACCCAGCTCTCCCCTACCAGACACACAAAACCAGTCTCCTTCCAAAAGGATCGCTCAAGCCTGTGCAAACCCAGAAGAAATACCGAGCAACTCAGAGCAACATGCGCATAAAGCCCAGCGGAGACACCGCGCACCCAGCAGCGCTGCCAGGGAGGGACCAGGTGGCAAGAGGGAGGCTGACGACAGCATCTGCAATGCCCCTGTCAGCTCCTAGAAGGGAGCTGGGAAGGACCTGCAAGCTCCCCAGAGCTCCCCTGCAGCTGTGAACGAGGTCTGGAAAGGTCGAGCGAGCAGCCCGCACGCTCCGGCGCCCGGCCCCCGCTGCAGGGGGCTGCCCGGGCCCCCTCCCCATCTGCCAGCAGGTTTCTATGGCTCCCCGGAGAGGCTCCCTCCCGCCCACCGCGGTACCTGCTGCTGTGGGCCCGGCCTCGCCACCCTCATGCCAGCGCTGTGAGGCTGGGGCCGCCGTTCTGCCCTGGCATCCCGGCCGCGGCTCTGCCGCACCGCCCCCGCCGCCGGGGCGGGCCCTGCTGGCGGCCCGGCCTCGCTCCTGCCCCGCGTCCCTCCCCGAGGGCGGAGCGGCGAGCAGGGCCGGCGGACAGCTGCTGCCGCGGACCCCTCCCGCTGCCTGCTGCCGTCCGGGAACGCCGAGAGACGCTCCCAGCAGGGGCAGAAGCGGCGTGCGGCCGTCCAGCCCGGGGCAAGCGCTCCCGCAGGCTCCCAGATCAGCCCCGGCCAGGGGCAGGAGCTCCTCTCCCCCTGAGCCCCGGCCCGCGCTGCTCCACTTCCCCCCAGCACAGACAATCTCTTTGGACAGCACTTGTTGCCTTTTTCTTACTACGTTTCCTCCCTCTCCGTTCCTTGCACAAGAGTTTCTACCTTTTTCTTCAAGCACCAAACTAATTACAGCTTTTAAACTGAGAAAGCGCAGGAGGTTAACATTTTGGAGATATTTGCGTGGCTAAGTACGCTGCTGCAAGAATCTGGCCTCCTGCCTATTCCCAAGATCATAACAGTCCTGGGCAAACATATGTTTTGCAATCACATCAGCAAAACACTCAGCCTTTGTTTGCAGCAGGCTGTACTGCTGCTCTCCTCCACCCCCCAGGGCTAGAAACTCCGCCAGATGCCTTCCTTCCATCTCCCACCTCTTTTGGTCTGGGATTTTATGGCAGCAGTGATTTCAAAAGAACCAAGTCCCCGAAGCTGGCCAACCATCATTTTATTAATCTTTTACCACTATTTTTCTTTTGTCTTCTGCAGCAACCTAGGATTTACAGAGCTAAATGCTGCCAGATGACTTTCCTTTAAATATTTTCAATTAAAATAAAATATGACAGACCCCAAGAAGAGAACTTTTGCTGCAGTTTTGATGGGAGGAGGCCAGGACAGCTCTAACCCCTCGAACTTATTCCATTTTGGGAAGGAAGGCTTCTGTCTGCAATTCAGGCTGCTTGTTTTGAGTCCTACCAAGCAAGCAGGGGAATTCCGTCACGCTGAACTTTACACTTCTGTGAAATGTAAAACTGAACGCTGAAAAGCTGGTCCCGGGCTGCTCCTGTTGTAGGTGTGCAAATCTTGCAGCCAAAACACAGAAGACACTGGAGGACAGAGCTGCCAGGGGAAGGCAGCTGGCTCAGGCCAGCAGTTGTGCACATTTCTAACGCTAAAGCTTTAAGGCTTCCTTTCCAAATAGCACCACCACCTCTCTAGGCAGTGCAACTGACTGTGGAGAGCCAAGGGATACTCCACTCCTGAAGGTTTAACAGCAGTTGCAAGGTTAAATCATTGAGAGATGCCCAAGTAGGAGACCTGGGGGGGGGGGGGGCTTGGCGTTAAGCTGGTTAAGTTTCTCCAGAAGAGAAGTGTACTTCCTAACTACTTGCCCTTCATAAAATGTTCAACAGCAGCATGGAAAAAGAAAGAATGCAATACTGGCAAGTCAGGTTGCATTTTGTGAGCTAATAAAATAAACTAATGAGCAGCACTGTTTAATTCCCACTGCCTATTCCCTTACTTCAGGCCAAAATGTTACAAAAAGAGAAGGAATGGGCTCCTCTTGCACCACAGGCAAAGAGCTGGCTTGTGCTGAGCAAAAAAAACTCTTGCAAGAGAGCAATTACCTGAGATGCAAGAAGATGCCTCAACCAAGTCTTCCTGGATGTCAGATGAGAGGTCATCCCCATCCACGAAACTGTTAACATCCTTTGAAGGAAAAGGAGAAAGAAAAAGGAGGGGGGAAAGGAAAAGGGAAAGGGAAAGGGAAAGGGAAAGGGAAAGGGAAAGGGAAAGGGACAAGACAAGACAAGGATAAGGTAGGAAGGTGTGGGGACTTCCCCAAAACGTTGGAAGCAGCAAGTCCTGAGGAGTTCCCTGAAGGCTCTTCACCCCCTGCACCTGATTGCCCTGCTTGGCTATTCGTGGGGAAGCCTGCTGATGGTAACTTTTGTTCCTATACAAAGAACCTTGGCAGACAGATTTTTTTTTCTCCCCTAATATTGTTCAGGGGAAATTATCTCTCATTAAACCAGCAACTCGAGAGCAGAAGGTAGGAAAATTATACCATGTTCTTTGCTTTATCAGGATAGATGAAGGCAGTGACAGCATGTCAGAAAAAAGCATGTATAAAGGGGAAGAGGAAGTTGCAGAGCTGTAGCAAACAAATAATAATGGTCTTAAAAGCTCTCCCATATGGCCTGAGTACACAAGCTCTGCTCAGGCCCCAGTACATCTCTGCTGCAAGTGCTTTCTGCAGCCCAGCCCTCACACAAGTATTTCCAAAGCACAACTCTTCCAAGCCAAAGGGCAGACGAAACCGAGCCTCGTTCGCATGAGAAACCAGGGCGCAACAGGAGACCGAAGAGATCTCCACTGGCAGGCCAGGAAGGGCAGCTCCAGGAGCAGTTCCACGAGGGAACGTGGAGCACGGCACAAGGCTGGCTCGGGTACTGATGAGTGCAGAAGCCAGTGCAGCCTGGGGACACGGGGACAGCTCTACGGTCCGGTTTGCATAGCTTCAGCGTTCCGCTGGGGAAACACAAGAGGATGTTTGACCAAGTATCGATGCAAGTACACAGAGCTCAAGTGAAACGCTCCTACGGGAAAACAACACCAACAAGTCTTTAAGATGAAAACATCGATAGACAGCAGGTTTCCTTTCACCTAGAAAGAGTGCATGACAGCTACACATGAAGCCACCGCAGGCAAACATCACCGAAAGCATGAAGGCACCCTCTTGCACAGCAAGCACTGCCATAAAAGCTGCTTGCAGAGCACAGCACTCAGCATCTGTGCACCCTGTTAAGTCATCAGAAACGCAACTGTTCCTTATTGCCACAGCTAAGTAAATGTCCTGATGAAGCTAAAAGGGGACCAATCAGTGTCAATGTGAAAAGCCTGATCCTGCAAACACATGTGTCAGCACTTTGCTGCTGTAACTTGGAACAGTTCCACTGCAGTCCAATGGGGCAACTTTTTTTGAGCCCAGCTCAGCACAAACAGATGACTCTGAAGAACTGGCAAACCAAGATCTTACATTCTTTCCACAGAACAGTTATCCAAGCAGGAGCACTCCAAGTGCCTGTTACTGCAATGCCCTCACATCAAATGAATATCTCAGAGGGTGACCAGACAACTCTTTCCCAGCAACACTTACAAGTAAAACCAGATAATTTTCCAGGGCTCTGAGATACTTGATGTTAGTTTTTAGGACTGGATTTCTCTCTCTTGCAGTCATAGGGTAGCAGCAGCTGCGGCAAGCTGTGGCAAGCTTAGCAGAACGGCTGTGAACACTGGCATTCACCCTCAGTGTCTTTAACCCTGCTGAGAGAGCTCCCAGCTGCACGGTGTCTCCCATCTGCAGCTACACCAGCTGAAGAGGTCATTGCACTACCCTGGGTGTCACTGCTCTCTGAGGGGGCAGGTCTCTCCCCTAAAACCTGCCCACTCAGCTGCTGCAAACAGAACTCAGTACTGCCTCCAGCCAAAGCCATTGGAGGACTCTTTTGGGGTGAGGGTTGATTGTTTTGTTTGTTTGTTCCTCATTTGGACAGAGGCATTACAATGGCCAGACATCAGGTGGTGCAACTCCTAGCAGCAATAAAAGCAGGGGGGCAAGAATCTCTCCAACCAGAACAGCCTGAACATCCTCCACCTAATCTGGTGCCTTAATGAACTCGCATCAGGTGTTTTGGGCGATGACTAAGCAGCCCCACACTGGCCCCCGTGAACACTTCCCTGTGGTTTCCCCTCCTTCCTTGCTGTCCACAACCACTACCTTTTTCATAACAAACTTCAAATGCCTTTCCTAGTCTCTTCCATTCCTTTACCACGCATTTGCTATGTCTAAAAGAGCAAAAAAACTCTTTGTCATGATAACACCACGGGAGGCACAGCAACAGAACCATTCATTAGAGTCGTGAAAGAATGTAAGCAGAGGAATTGATCACCCTAGCATGCAAGTCAAGAAAAAAAATGGTCAGGATTTCAGAGCATTGCTCCTGATCTAACCTTAGCAATCTCATTTGTCTGTCTTCACAAAACTGACTCTGTTGTTAGGATCAGTACATCAGAGTCTGGGGAGGAGGATAAACTCTCTTCTTCATACAACCAAATTCTTGCTGTATGTGTCAAAGAGGACTGGCCCTTCAGAAAGGTATTGCACCTGATACCTGAATGATAAGTAGTGACAAACCCAAAGTGTTAAGAATGAGGCCTGATGACTGATCACATCAGGAAATAAGGTTAGAGCAACACAGAGAAGCTTTCATTTTGTAGCCTCTAGGAATGCAAGGCTGCATTTTAAAACATTCTGAGATTATATTTACTGCCTGTGCTTCAAACCTTACACATCCTTCAAATGGTATTTTCCTACCTCTTTCATACACATTGCTGTCTCAATGGCCACATATTCAGCTTTTATGGGACTTGCAAGTCATCAAGGGCTTTTGCTAACCCACTGCAGCCCCACCAGAAGATCCAAAATCTCCTTTCTTCAAGCTGCAACAGGCTGTGAGACTCAGTGGTTACACCTGGGCTGTTCTCACAGCTGACTTCAATTCACCTCATTAGGTTCTATTTTTCCACACACTCTTTGGTTTGTCACTAAGGACACTTACTCCCTCAAAAGAGGCATTCTTCTGAAGTGCTTGCCCCCCACCCCTAGACCACAAGGGGTTTGGTTTATTCATTCCCCAGAGCTTGTCCAAATTTGACATTCCCTCTTGCACTTATTAGGTAGCAAAAATACAAAGCTTCATTCAAGGAGCTAAAAGAAGTTGAGATCTTGAGATTATTCATGTCTTGGCAGGGACACAAAAAAACCAGATTCATGGTTTCTAGGACTACTACAAATAGGTCGATTAAAGATACATCTCTAAAGCTTAGTAGATTGAAAGAATGCCTTAGCAGATGATTCTTCCCCCTTTTCATGAGGGTACACAGCTCCTCCTAGGTTAATGAACAGCAGCTGAACCATAGAAGCTGTTTGCCTGGCTTGCTGTCAGTATCCACATTAGAGAAGTGCTTTCTTCTGATGCCCTTCTGAGGTGGCTCTAAGCTCATGCACTACAAAGGAATGCTCTGGTGAACAATACCCCTCCAGACCCAGCTCCAGATGCAAGTCTGTGTTAACCAGTTTCTAAAGTGACCTTGGTAACTTCTGATCTTCAGGTGGCTAGAGGGTGTATGGAGAGGAGCTCAGCTGTCCAGCCGCAGACTGCCACTCTCTAGGGAATGCAAAATCTACAAGCTGCCTGTTACTCACTCTGCTGTCTGTCTCAGCACTAAACAAACATCAAGGTTAAGAAAACCCAAGCAGTTTAACATTAATAAGAGAGGGTATTTGGAGTTCAATCAGTAAGAATAAAATGTAGTACAGCTCAGAGCTGTCTACAAAGAGTTTGGCCTAAAGAACTCTCCCCTCTTCCCTTTGGTTAGCAAACTCATGGATCACAGCCGTGTCCAAGACATTGTGCACAGCTCCTTGGAGTTGGGATTCATAGAATCACAGAATCAACCAGGTTGGAAGCAACCTTCAAGATCATCCAGTCCAACCTATCAAACCTAACTGACCTATTCACTTTATTATCTTTTTTGTTAAGCCCTCTCTCCTCAAGATGAATCCTGAAAGGGGACAAATACTCCTTCTCAGCTCTGTGACAATTCACCCTTGGGAACCTCCTGCAGGTCCTAGTCTTCATAACTGGTTCTGTTAAGGGACATGAGACAAAGCACTACTTGCCATGCAGCTGGAATGCTGTCTGACCATCCTCACCAATACCATGTGAAGATGCTGTTGGGAGGCCTGTCCTACACAGATGGAGGCTGTCTTACCACTCTGGCCAGTCCACTGCATACAAAACCTGTTACACAATGCAAGCTGTGCCTTCAAAGCAAGGGAAGGCCTTTGAATTGTCTCTGCATGAATCTAAGGCTTCACTTACTCTGTTGTTTTTGTGAATGTAAAAATGAATTTCCTATGAACAACCACTGATTTGTAACTCAGTGTGAAATGGGACTTGGAAGAAATCCACATGTACCATATCAGCTCTTCTGAGCTTGGTAAAGTTGAGGCTAAACCAAGTCTGGCTGGCGGCCAGCAAGGACCAGAGACCAAATCCTGGAACTGTAGCAAATAAGGAATTAAGGATCACTGCACAATGGCTAAAACAAACAAGTCTGGGATGAGTCCAGGAGAAATCATTTTGGTGAGCTTAGACCCAGGGCTCACAGGAAAAAAAAAACAAGATCTGCATTTAGATTTGAACTCATGAAGGCTGAGAGGGCAGAATTTGGGCACTGGGCTAAGGAGAAAGAGGACACCCCTGAGGATCATCTGTCCAGACTCAAGTCTCATGGGAGTAACTTCATTAAGGCAAAGTGTTTGCATGTCCACAGCTAGCAGGTGAAGTTCAGAGCTTGCACTGATCAGGATGCAGAAAGGGAAGTTCAGCTGTGGCAAATTAGAGGGTTCCTTGGGCCCCACTTGTTGTTTCCAAGAATAAATTAAACCTTGTATGCCTGAATTCACATTGCAAGGTCATCTCTATCCTTTCTTTCATGTGCAAGGGCCACATTTTCTACAGTAAATTCATTCTCAGGGCCATAGGTGAATGCAGCCTTGCACACACAGGCAGGTACGCACTTAACAGCTGTCCTGTAGCCATTCTTCTGTCGAAACACAACCGAGACATTGCTAGGAGGGAATGTTTTGGGCTGGGGTCACTTGAGACTTCAGGCTGTCTCTGGCAGCACACTGCCCTGGCTGGGTCTCAAAATCCATCGTCTGACCACGCCTAAGCTGACCTGAGCAGGGAAGCAGGATAACCCCCATAGAAACTTCTGCAGCACATGTCAGAGTGCAGGACTTTGCCCTCTTTCACAGGACAGAAGCAACCGCACAAACTCTCCTAACGGCTCTGAACCCTTCCCAAACATAACTGCTCCCAGGGGCAGAGGGAAGAAGAAAGCAGCTAGAGAGAGGCAAGCTGGGGAGCTGGTTCACAGAGAGAGACTTAATAAATCACATTTCTGGATGGGAATGTGGACACAGCCCAGGTGGCCAGCACACAGGAGGTTCAATTAGCAAATCTGGAAAAACTATGGGAAGTAACTGCAGAGCATCCAGATCACATCCAGCTCACTGGGCACGGCCCAGTACCCACTGCCCCAACACCATCAGGCACCTGGGTGTGTGCACACAGCAGCTGTTTTACAGAGACTATAACCAGTTACCACAAGCCCCAAAGGACCAAATTCCTTTTTTCCCCTTGTCTATACGATCTTGTAGGAGGCCGGAGGAGGGCAGGGCAGGGGTGAAATGGACAAGAATGTGCGTGGGTAATGACAGGACTATTTATAGGGTCCTAAAAACAGACCAAGCCTCTGCATGGGTACTCACTGATGGAAAAAAAACACCATCAAACACCACAACTGCCTGCTCTGCCTCAGAACAAGAGAGACACTCACATAAACCCAAACATACCTTTAGATTTTTGGCTCAGCAGTCTTGTCTCTCCATTGTTGCTCTACCTAACAACAAATGATCCTTTATCTTAAGAGAGCCTTACTGGCCACAAGTTTCCCAAGAGAGGGCCACTCCATCCTCAAGCACTGACAAGCCTGCCTGGTAATAAGCAGCCAGCATGTATGGGATAGATGGCACAAATCCAGGGCTGAGTATAGAGGAATTACAAGAATACTCCCCAAGGGAGAGGGTAAGTTAAGGCATCTGGCTGCAAGAACAACAGAAAAGTACTGGCCATGGTTATCCTGCAACCCTGCTACACTGCCTTGGGCCAGCTCCTTGACATTTTACGTGGCTATTAAAAAGAGAGAGAACAACCACAAACAAGTCACTATGCAAAACGTTTTTTCTCCAAGTATAATGCTAAGGAACATTGGCTGCAGAGGTGTCCAAGCCGCTCTTAAAGCACAATCAGCTTCACACTGAGGCTTCCTGCCTAACAATTCTCCATCTCAAGCACCTAGGACCACGGGAAGGACTGCAGCCTGTTTAAAAGTCAGGGCTACCATCAAAAGCTGCAATAGAAACAGGAGTCTGAACTTGGCAAATAAATGCCTTTTCCATTCCTTCCCAGGACAGAGTCTCTTGATAGAAACCGTCTATTTTAAAGTCATTCAATTTTGCACTTGCTTATCCTGCTAAATCCTTCACTGAGCTGTGCATGGCTAAAACACTTTCTGTGCCAAAATACAAGAATATGGTGGTAACTGGGTGGGCTTTTATGGGAAGTTTGTTGACAGCATAGAGCAAGAACAATTTAGAGTTCTCAAGTAGTAAATAAACCCTCTAACAACAAATGTAGTTCGTGGTTTTTTCTGTCAACTAGAAAAGGATCAAGTAACCGTTAATGGCATTTATCCTGCTGGTTTGGTCATCATCACATTTGAAGGACTACAGCTGCATCCATTTTTCCCACATGCTTTATACAAGTCTCTCCCTAAATACTGTTTTGCTCCTCTCCCCACACAAAAACTTCCACCAGCCATGGCAAGGCTATGCAACTGCACTTGACACTGATGTGAACTTCCTGATCAGACCATCTACAACCTTTAGCCCATGTTCCCACTTGTCTCAGGGGGCAAAGGGAGTAGCTGCTCAGACAGTTTCTAACCAACAGCACATTGTGAAAGCTAGGAACTAGAGACAGCAGATCAGATGTGAAGTTTTAAGCTAACCACAGAGAGCAACAGCAGATATTTTTACTCTGGCAACAACCTGGAGCATTACATAAGTGTATGGTGTACATTACCCTGGGAGGCACACAGGTCCTGTGGTGGAAAGGTGCTTTATCTCCATAGCTTGCCTGCTTACAAACAATGATTTAGGCTGCATCAGCAGTACTGTGTCCAGTTCTCGCCCCCCCAGGTCAAGAGGGACATAGAAGTGTTTGAGAGAGTCCAGTACAGAGCCACTGAGATGATTTAGGGAATGGAACATCTCTCTTACAAGGAAAGCCTGAGGGAGCTGGGGCTGTGCTGCTGGGAGAAAAGGAGACTAAGTGACCTCATCATTGGTTATAAAGATGTAAAGGTGAGTGCCAGGATGGAGTCAGGCTCTGCTCAGTGATGCCCAACGACAGCACAAGGGGCAATGGGTGGAAGCTGAGACATAGGGAGTTCCATAGAAACATGAGGAGGAATTTTTTACCCTGTGAGGGTGACAGAACACTGGAACAGAATGCCCAGGGGCGTTGTGGAGTCTCCCTCTCTGAAGATGTTCAAAACCCACCTGCATGTGTTCCTGTGTGACCTGGTGTAGGTGATCCTGCTCTGGCAGGGGGGTTGGACTGGATGAGATTTGGAGGTCTCTTCCAGCCCCTGACACTCTGTGATTGTGTGATTTACATAAAGCAAAGGATCTCATCTTGGGTGTCCGTAAAGCAACTTGAAAACTTGTTAAAGTAGTGCAGAAATCCTGTGCAAAGTGGGTGGGGAAACACTTGGAAAGAAAGCTTCCAAGGTTTTCAGTTAACTTCTAAGTGACACTCCTAAGAGTCACCGTGTCTGCAGCAGACTGTGACACTGTGTCCTGACTTGTTCCTTTGCCCAGCTTTTTGGCACAGAGATTAGCACAGCCCAGTGCAGACAGGAGACTCAGAACACTGCACACTGCGAGGCATCTCAGCAGGCCCCTGCTTTCATGACCTATGTTATGTAACAGAACTCTGCTAAAATGTGGATCGATAGTGGAACTCTTTACATTTGGGTGATGTCAGCCTGTGTGTGCAGCCTGTAACACACGTCCCAGCAAGGCCTCTGCAGCAAGTTCTTCCCTGTATCAAATGCAGTCATGAAATTCAGAACGCAAAGGAAGACACCTAGAAAGGATGAAGATGTAGAGAGAACAGCTGGGCTCTTAGATTCAGATCAGTGCACACTGATCACATGCTGACTTCCCTCTGCACAGCCTGGGTTCCCCTCCTCCATACATCACCCATCCCTCCTTCATTTCTTGCACTGTGGCACCTTCCCCATGATTACTTCTCTACTTAACTTCAAACAATCAGAAATTGCAGTAGAATGAATCTGATTTTCTTCTTCTCACTACCCTGCCCTGAATTGCATCTTGCTAGCCTGGTGGGGCTGTAATTACCTGAGTGTTGCTCTGGAGTTGTAGAGCAGCCCCATCTGCTTGCCCGACCCCAGACCCTCCTGCCACAAGCTCTGGTGGTCACTCAGCAGAGCCATGTGCAGACAAAGTCTCTTCTCCCTTCAGAGCACCCACTATTTCCAGCAAGCACAGATAGGAAGTCACTGTGACTTGGGTCATACAAACCCAGGTAACACAGACAAACCAGAATAAGTTTTGTGTGTTTTTACTATTTTCAGTCTCTTTCAACCCTGCTGCTTTCCAAAGGCAGCTCAGCTCCTCCACAACATCAGACCTGAGACCATGAAAAGGCTGCAAGCAAAGCAGGCCCTCAATACTGCCCTCAGTACTACCCTAAATCTCCACCTGCTAAGACCTTCTTTCAAAGTATGCATCTGATTTCTGCTCTGCTGCAGGCTGTGGCTATTTCCAGAGAGCTCTGGCTGTGTAAGAGCAGGCTAACACTTGGCAACGAGGGCTCATTATCACAGTGACTTTCACACTGAAAATGTCTGAACCACCCCAGCAAACATCAAGCCTGGAACCACTTCTCTGGGTTTGAGCCTGTTATTAATCAACCTGAGATTTGCATAAGTTCACTAAATGGAGGCTGAGTTTCAGCTAGTGTCACACCACAGCTTCCTTTTACCTTAAAAGAACTCAGAAGGCAGAGGCTGAAAACTCTCTCCCTGTGCACCAGATACATACAAAAGCAGAAGGAAATAGGCTGTATCCCTCTCCAGTGCCTGGCAGCTGGATTCACTGCCCATTAAGGACAGGGCAGAATACAAAGCCAGAAGTTTCTGGGAAGGGATGGTAAACCAGAGGCTTCAGTGGGGAGAGTAAGAAAGAGCATCTGGGGCCAAGGACTCCTAGGGAAAAGCATCCCTCTACTTGTCTGGCTAAGGGACAGCCCCTTTAGTATAAAGACTCACCCAAGACAGCAGCTTCATGAATTGCTGACTAGCACATCAGCAAGGAGTGGAAACCACATCTCCCAGATGAAAAACACGTTTCAGGGGATGAGGCTGGTAAGTGATTCAGCCTTGTTAAAAAGAGGCAAACAGTGAAAGTTTAAGATAAGGCAGGCCTGCACTGCACAGAAAATCTGAGTTTACCCAAGTCTGTGACCCAAACTGCAACTAAATCCTTCCCAGTGGCCCATGAGCTTTGCTGTAAAATCTCTGCAGATGGATTCAATTCTTAGAACTGAACTTACAAGTTTCATTACTAAGCAAAGCTGCCAGCAAACAGAAACACACACACATTTGATAGGAAAACAGAATGGTAGCCCTATCTGTCCCTTCCACTGCAGCTACTGTATTTGTTTTCTCTCTTTGGACAAACACTCACCCAAGCTTGGGACAATTCCAGTTGGTTACATCAGCAGTTCCAAAAACCTAGCCTTCAGTGCAACTATCAACTCCATCACAATTTCCTTCTAAAATCAGCAGCATTACTTCAAGATGACCTTTGGTGTTGTTAAATCTATAGCATCTGAGAAGGAAAATCCAGATGCCTTTCTTTTTGTCTCCTCTTCAGAACAAACACAATAAATGACTGTTCCAAAGAGCATCCAAGCATCATAGACTTTCAGAGACATCAAATCATCATCACCTTTGCAGTTAACACTACAGGCTGGTGATAAAAGATGTAGGAGTACCTGGTAACAGAATTTAACCAAAACAGTGAAGTCCTAAAGTAAAGAGGGACTCAAAGGTCTTCCAGCAGGCAAGAAATAGTGACCAGCTGGCAACATTGAGAGGTTTAATGAATACAGCAACATTCAGATGAAACCTGAAAGCTGTCTGCTGGGCTAAGTATGAGCTATTATATATATATACACACACACACACATATATATATATATATATGAATCTTAATTTCTTAAGAGTGTGGGTGGGATTTAAATAACTTGTGTAAGAATGGCTAAAAGTCAACTGATAAGTCTGTACAGATAAGAAAGCAAAAAGAAGCTGTGCCCTTGAATTCCATACACACCGTTTAACTGTTATCTCTGTTTCAGTCTCCTAGCACACAGCAGGGGTCAAGCAGGCTGCCCTATGCATAGCTGGTGAGGTGGGCACTGAGTTAGGGCTACTTAATGCTTGTGCAGTGCTTTGAGTTATCATTCCTTCTCCTCCTCCTCTCTCTTTTAGAGCTGTGCACTGAAAGACACCATTTACCAACCTCAGCAGCTACAACTAGCAGGTACCAGAGAGAGAAACTGCAAGGCTGTCCAGGCGTGCAATAGGGTTTGGACAGTTTCCTTCCTTTATGGAACTGATGATCCTGCTTTTCTCTGTTAGGCTTTTACAGCTGTGTGCCTTCAATATAACCAAGGTAAATATTGACAACAGGGAGGCAAGTGGGGATTTCTGGGAGGAGGAAGAGTGGGTGAGAGATGAAAAGCAGGCTTTAAGGTTTTTCCCCCTCTTGCCTCCAAGGTATTCTGTGACATTCTGCTTTATATATACATAGGAACAGAAGTTATTATGGCTTTTAATTTATGTATCACTCCTTAGACTAAGAAGAAAGACAGGAACACATAATTAGCTCTTTTCATTCATTAATCCCTCTCCTATCCTTTCTCATCTTCTCAACTCCTCCAAACCCCAGCCTATTCTGGTAACCTAAGTTGCCTATTTCTGATGTGCCTTTTGTAAGGCAGCCAAAGCTAAAGAGCATCCAAGGTGAGACTGTACAATACCATGGCTTGTCTTGGTTTTCTGAGCCTGTAACATAGCCTAACATTTGATTTGCTTCCTTTGGTCTCACCCAGGACACAATAAGAGCTTTATGAAAAAGCTCTGCAAGAATCTGGGCCATTGATTTGAACGAGGCCTATTTAGCCATGATGCACAGCACCAAAGAGAAAGGCTCAAGGAGCCAGCTCCGAGAGCAGGACTGTCACTGCAGTGCAGGCAGCACACTGCTAGGCAGCAGAGCTGGGTGGCTTCTGGGACCTGAGGTTATCTCTTGGCACAGCCTTTCCTTGCACTGTAACCACCCTGTCACAGCCAGTACAGGTGTGTCCAATGCGGCACCACACAACAGGCTGTAAACAAATTCTGATTACTTATCTGTCGTATTTGTCCAGCTATGTTTTTCCCAAGGAATTGTACAAACTGTCACAGCAACAAGCCCAGGCTACCACTGGCAGCAGGGGACAGCTATTCCACTGCAAAGTGGAGTTAGATTTAAGGCAGAAACAAACAAGACACAGATATTTGGGGAGCACACTGCCTCTATGCAAACTCAGGGTGGAAACTAAGAACTTGGATAGCCCCAGAGAGATTCAAAGAGCTGATCAATTTAGTTGATGTACTTGTATAAAGCACACAAATTCTGTAGATGAGCTTAACTAAACTATCTCTGTGGTCACAAAGGTAATCTTTTAAATGCACTTTTACTGTAAGCCAACATAACCTCATTTCCACCTGTCTGCCAGAGCGTGAAACTACCACCACAGCAGCAATCTTCTTGCTCTCCCTCACCTTCAGGTAAAGCCCTGATACAAATATTGTTTGATGACTGCCTCCTCAAACAGATTTCATCATCCAGTTCTTATCAGGTCACTGTACACTCTGTGTATTGATGAATATTACTCCCTGCATTTTGTAAGTGTGGTTTTATATCCTGCAGAGTAAGGAGGATATTGGCATTCCAAATACACTCGCGACTCTTTTGCAGCAGCCCCCACTCTGGATGAGGAATCCACATCAGGAGGATAGGAAGAAACATCACAAAGCAAACCTTTCCTTAAAGCCCATTACTCTTTGATGTACTGCTGAACAGGAAGGTTTCTTCTGTTTGAGCAGCAAAGTCAGCGCTGATAACAGTGCTAGGTCTATTTATTAGCCCCATACCTGTTTGTATGACAAGAAGAATCACAGAATTAACCAGGTTGAAAAAGACCTCTAAGATCATCAAGTTCAACTCATCATCTAACCCTTCTAATTAACTAAACTATGGCACTAAGTGCCTCATGCAGCCTCCTCTTAAACACCTCCAGGGATGGGGACTCCACCACCTCCCTGGGCAGCCCATTCCAACGCCAGACACTCTTTCCATGTAGAACTTCTTCCTAACATCCAGCCTGAACCTGCCCTGGCACAGCTTGAAGCTGTGTCCTCTTGTTCTGTCACTGTGTGCCTGGCAGAAGAGACCAACCCCACCTGGCTACAGTCTCCCTTCAGGTAGTTGTAGACAGCAATGAGGTCTGCCCTGAGCCTCCTCTTCTGCAGGCTGCACACCCCCAGCTCCCTCAGCCTCTCCTCACAGGGCTGTGCTCCAGGCCCCTCACCAGCCTTGGTGCCCTTCTCTGGACACATTCAAGCACCTCAAGATCTTTCTTAAATTGAGGAGCCCAGAACTGAACACAGTACTCAAGATGAGGCCCAACCAGCAAGGACTGGACTATCATTCTGTAATGGCTATGAAAGATGAGATGAACCTTGAAAGCTGAAACACCACCTTGCACCAGCCAGCTGCCTCACTCAGCATGACTGGGAATGCTCATCGCAGGTCCCCTGCTTCAGTGCACGTAGTAAGAGGACTATGAGCTAAAAAAGTGCAGTTTGCTTCCCTCACTGTAACCTCATGGTGCTATTTGGGATTTATGAATAGCCAGATCTCCATGCAGCAGAGCTGCTAATAGCATGGCACGCACCAATCACACTGCAAAGGGAGTGATCTCACCTAGGCAGCTCGGGTAAACAGCACAGCCACAAGCTCCTTGAGCACACTTAAGGTTATTCTATGAAGAACACTTACTGTGTTGCCTGGAAACACAGAAATAGGGCTTTGGGGTTGGGCTTTTTCCCACCTCCCCCCCCTCAATTTTCCATAAACAACATTTATGGATAGAATAAAGACTCCTTCAAAGGCAGATGGCATTGGTGATAATTTAATTTACCATACGATACTCTGAAGAGTAACTCTGCTAAACAGCACTTCCAAACCCCGCAGCCCTCCCCTTCTGAGCACCTCTTTCCTTTAGGAAGGGAGGTCTTCAAGAAAAGACTGGATGAGGCACTTAGTGCCATGGTCTAGTTGACTGGATAGGGCTGGGGGATAGGTTGGACTGGATGATCTTCGAGGTCTCTTCCAACCTGGTTGATTCTATGACTCTATAGGCAAGATCTGGTGGCACTTTGGAGTGTCCCACTTGAACAAATGTGCACTGCTGAAGAGGACAGATTCTCCCCAGTAATGCATTTGGGAGATGCATTCAGATAACAATCACTGTTCAATGACCTGAAATAGGCATTCAGATGATAAGCACTATTTAAAGCTCCCTGGACAGGTTAGTGAAAAGATCTAAATTCTGAAAGAAACAAGAAGTTTGAAGCCTCTGAAGTCATTATTAATATTTCTTCTTAGGTGTTTAAAAAACAGAGTGGATGTGGCACTTGAGGCTATGGTCTAGTGATGAAGGATGCTGGGATGAAGGTTGGACTGGCTGATCCTGGTGGTCCTTTCCAACCATAGTGATTCACAATGATGAGATGTTGTGCTGAGGGATGTGGGTTAGTCAAGGACTTGTCAGTGTGAAACTGAAGACTGGACTCGAGGAGCTTGAATGTCTTTTCCAATCTAAGAAATTCTGTGATTCTTTAACCCCATACTTTCTTCTTTAACCCCATACTTGCTGGCTAAATGCCAGGCACATGAAGTCTTTGGTTACTCACAGGAAAACAATAAAACCCAAGAATGGGCAGATTCATCTCTCTAGTGGTCTCACCAAGAAGCAGCTTAACCCCAGTTCTGCCCAAATTAGAAGAGGGTAAATCCTATTTACCTGCATTTAGTCTCCCCTATACTACATCTTCCATTAGTAACACTCAGAGCAGAAATCTATTCCATGTAGAGAAGGGTTACAGAACAGAAACCCCATAGAGGACATGGAAAACATGAAGATTGCTGAACATTAAATATCTGCTTGGCAAAATGTTTACCCATAGAATCCTGTAAGAAAAGAAGGTTTAGTTTTAAATAATATATTTCATTAGCTAACTGATACAGCTGGAAAACTACAGGGGGCAAGCTCTACTTCAGAGCAGGCTTAAAAGCTTATCTACTTTTATCAATTGTATGAGCTCATCTAAGAAAAGCCACTACCTCTCCCCCCAAGTCTGATTTCCTGTTGTCACAGCCACCACACTACTTCTATTCAGAAAAGAAACAAGCCTCAAAGATTTGCCAAAAGCTTTTAGTTGTTGGGGGTTATTTCCCTCACCCCCCATCAAAGTAGCAATTCTATCTTTCCTTAAAGGTTCCACTGTTACAAACACCAGAGCAGGAAAAGAAATACTGATCAGACAACTTATTTTAGAGATACACACTCTGGATTAAGTGGGATTTCAGAGAAAAACTCTGTGCTAGCCAAGTGATAAAGAGGTTTAGCCACCAGCTTTGCTATTTTTGAGAGAACTTTGTAAAGTGAGCAGCTGTTTAGTTTCAGTATATAGTTGCTGAGCTCTGCCTGATGGATACAGAAAGGTCTAGTGGAACAGGACACAAAATGACTGCATATTCTTCCATCACTTCAAATCTCTGTGGCCACTAAGAAACACCTCTGGAGGATTTTCATAGCAGACCATGCAGAAGGCTTGGGAAAGAGTCAGAAGGAAATGACAAAATTATCCCAGCTGTAGAAAAAGGACAGATGGGAGCCTTGAAAGCCTATTCAAGACTAACCTCCTGCTTCAGCAGAATCAGCTAGAGCTTTAGCATCCTGGCAGATGTTTGCCTAACCTTTTCAAAGGCTTCTATTGACAGATGCTACACCTCTGATCCCCTCCAGCCACTCCACTCTCCGAACTGCTTGCTGCTGTCCAGTGGGGTTGTTTAACCCGAAGAAAATGAGGCTCGGGGGAGACCTTCTCACTCTCTAAAACTACTGAAAAGGAGATCGTAGGAAGGTGGGATCAGTCTCTTCTCACAAGGAACGAGTGACAGGACAAGAGGAAACAGCCTCCAGTTGTCCCAGGGGAGGTTTAGATTGAACATTAGGCAAAAATTCTTTCATGAAAACAAAAAGGTTATCAAGCCCTGGAACAGGCTGCCCAGGGAAGTGGTGTAATCACCAGCCCCAGAGGGATTTAAAAGACACAGAGATGCGGTGCTGAAGGACATAGTTGAGCACTTGGTAGTATTTGTTAATGGCTGAACACGATGATCTTAAAGGTCTTTTCCAGTCTAAATAAATAAATCTGTGATTCTGTGACATGTCATGGCTCTCAAGGCAAAGACTGCTTGTGTATCCTTACTATCCAAGACATAAATTTTACCTGATACCATTATCTCAATTAATCTGTGCTCTCCACAGTGTTAACCAAAACAACAACAACAACAACATCTAACGATCTTTTTTCTAACTGCTGGTGAATTTAACACACTGCTAGTTCTCACAGGAAACAAAACAGATACACACACACATCTTATTAAGCTGTTGCTGCGTGCCTACAAGTGCCTTTTCATCTAAAGAGAAACAAATGCAAGCCGAGGAGCAAACAACACCAACTCTGATGCATCACAGAGCACTGCTAACAGCAGGTATTTCAGCTGAAGCATGGCTCAAAGCATTGCTGCACTCAACTCTTTTGCAGCCATGGTGCATTTGTGACTGTGCCAAGCAGGTGTCTGAATGGAAGCCAGCATCAGTGCAGGGCCTGTAGAACCCTCACACTGTTTTCACCATTTCAGAGCTAATAAACTTTGCCTCTTAATGCAAGAAACAGGTCTACGGCTCCTGGAGGACACTCAACCGTAATGAAGGTCAAGATACACACTTGCAATCTCACTCTGACCTGTTACAGCCATCCAAGGCCAGCAATGCTATCGGTTTTCAAGTAGCTGAAAGGGCTTTGCTGATGCTGCTGGAAGCTGATGACCACTGTCACTCTTCCTCTGCTAGAGAGTTCACCAAACTAACAGGAGTCAAAAGCAGTGAGCATTCATGCAAGTTGCCGTGCTCAGCAGATCACTCTATTGTGAGAGGAGACAAGATCTGTTGAGAAAGCAGTCTTTTTACAGCCTTAGCTGCAGGCAGGCTTTGCAGTTAAACTGCTACCAGTTATTAAAATGGCTTTAGTTAAACTGTCACGAATTCCCTGTGTACCTTTCAAATACTGTTTACTAACGGCTTAAACAAGAAAAGAAGGGAAAAAAAGATAAAACCAAATCAATAAGAAGCTTTTATAGGCCAGTGTGGGTTGATTTACATCAGTGCTCAAACAGCCTTGATTTCAGTGAAGAGCTGGGTGATGTATGGAACAACATTTGCAAAGCTAACCAGTGACAAAGCTATGTAAACCTGTGCTTGTCTCTCTCGCTGATAGCAGATCAGCTTGGGAACTGCTGCTGCTGTGGCTTCCTTGTGAACGTGTGAGCACTTTAGTATCTTATAAGAGGCACTTGGAGGAGTCTATTATAATAAAGGCAGAAATGTAGTTTCAATTCTTTCTTCTTATAAACTCATTAGGACAACAAAAGCTCTGTGACATAACCTGCAAGTAGTCCTGGGCTTTAAACACAAAATCTGCAAGTCTGAAGCCTAAGTATTTCACAGGCTCACAGGATGACAGGGGTTGAAAAGGACACAAAGAGATCATCCAGACCAACCCCCCTGCCAGAGCAGGACCATACGATCTAGCTCAGGTCACACAGGAACACATCCACACAGACCTTGAAAGGCTCCAGAGAAGGAGACTCCACAACCTCTCTGGGCAGCCTGTGCCACTGCTCTGGGACCCTTCCAGGAAAGAAGTTCCCGCTTGCATTGAGCTGGAACCTCCTGTGATGCAGCTTACACCCATTGCTCCTTGTCCTATCCCACGGAGCAGTGAGCAGAGCCTGTCCCCCTCTCCTGACCCCCAGCCCGCAGATGTTTATAAACATTTATTAAATCCCCTCTCAGTCTTCTCTTCTCCAGACTAAGCAGCCCCAGGTCCCTCAGCCTCTCCTCCTCAGGCAGTGCTCCAGTCTCCTCATCCTCCTCACAGTCCTCTGCTGGACCTTCTCCAGCAGATCCCTGTCCCTATTAAACAGGGGAGCCCAAAACTGAACACAGTACTCAAGATGAGGTCTCACCAGGGCAGAGTAGATGTGGAAGAGAACCTTTTAACTTGACACTGCCCAGCAGTACTGCATGGGCCAAGTGAGAGTCCAAATGTTGTCCCTTTTCAGCTTCAGACGAGGCATTTATGACAAGCTTACCTTCCAAATTAGCCAACTTAAATATGCAGACTCCAAATACCTGCATGCTGCTTACCCCTCACTCAGCATTAGCATACAGTCCTCTGTAGTTGCATCAAGAGAATAATCAGCTGGATTACTGATGTCAACCTAGTGTTGAAATGGTAATTTCACACAGTGAATATAAATGGGGGAGGGTAGAGAAGAAACTCAAGAATCCCTCAGCCAGTACCAGAGCACTCACAGCGTTTGTATGACAAAGGAACAGCCTCCTTTATTTCTCAGATATGGCAATACACCCTCCAAAACAAACCCCACATTTCCTGAACCAGAATAATATGGGCTCAGACAGATGCACAAGCAAAGCATGAAGGGGAGATGGCTGTGTGACACTGCTCCATTTCCTCATTAAAAATATAAGGAAAAGAGGGAGAAAGAAAGCAAGTTTTATTTGCTAAGCTTGGAAATTCAGGTCTTGTTTATTTGAGCCACTAGAGATCTAGAACAGCTACTCTGCAATTTGAAGCAAGCAAAACCCTGGTCATAAATTACAGCGTGTATAGCCAAGCTGGGCTTGACTCACTCGTTTAGCAGCTCTGCTTCAATATCTAAAAGGCCCTGCCAAGCAGGCTGCTTTCAGGAATACTCTTTTTTAACACACCTCCCTAATGGTTTACAAACAGAATTTTGAGGATTTGGGGTTTTTCCAGTGAGGGAAGCCCAAGCTTAAGTCCTGTCTCCCAAGAGCAGCCCTGTCCAGCTGTGCCAGGCACACAAACGTGAGCGTCTCTGTTTTAAGTGGCAGCCTTGCAAACAAGCAACTTCCCTCCAGACTCCTTGGTTCTCCAGTCTAAGGTTACATGAGAGAATAATATTCATCTGGGTAAGCAGAAAGAGAAAACTGCCAAAATCTGTGGCTACAAAAGGGTTTGATTTGGAATGAAAAGGAGATCTACAGAAAACAGAGGAGGAAAGAGTCATTGTAGACTACACTCATTTTCTGTTAAGAAAAGATGCTTTCTCTAAGAACTATATTACAGAAATTAGAGGGGGGAAAATATAGTTATGCCTCAAAAATTGAATGCATTTGCAGTTTTAGTGAGAGCTGAAATCAGCATGATGCAACTATTTATTTATAGGGAAATTTTTATAGTCATTTTTGCAGCGCATTTGTCTCTTCATTATCAATTTCAACAGACAAAAATTCTCCACCTTTATTACCAAGAAAGCCTTTTTTTTCCTTTCAAACTCTGAAATTCACTTGTACAAATATGCTTGAGTAAAACAAAACCACACACACACAAAATCACCCCGAATCTATTTTTTTAAATAGCTTAAGAAGAGTCCCATAAATAATCTTTTTAAATAGCTTAAGAAGAGTCCCATAAATAATCTGGCTGTAAATTATTGGGACATTGGTAAACAATTCACAGCTACTTGATAAAGCACAGGAACTCCTGCACCTACTGCTGCTCAGAAACTCAGAAAAACTTCTTCCCTAAAAACAGCTAAAAGGCTTTGAACTTTTAAAAGGCTTTAAACTTAGAATCATAGAATCAAGCAGGTTGGAAGAGAGCTCCAAGCTCATCCAGTCCAACCTAGCACCCAGCCCGGGCCAATCAACCAGACCATGGCCCTAAGTGCCTCATCCAGTCTTTGCTTGAACACCTCCAGGGATGGTGACTCCACCACCTCCCTGGGCAGCCCATTCCAATGCCAATCACTCTCTCTGCCAACAACTTCCTCCTAACATCCAGCCTAGACCTCCCCTGGCACAGCTTGAGGCTGTGTCCCCTTGTTCTGTTGATTGGATAGGGCTGGGTGCTAGGTTGGACTGGATGAGCTTGGAGCTCTCTTCCAACCTGCTTGATTCTGTGATTAAAATAAAAATCCTAGTCTGGATTTTCTGTCCATATTCCACTCAGAAATACAAATTATCCTCACTTGCTCACTGTCTCTTGGTCTAGATTGTTGATGGTCAAAACCAACTTGAGTTATTTGGCAGAGCTATTTCCATTAATGTGTATCATTAGGACCTAACAAGATGTGGTTAGGCAACACATGGTTGTATCATGGAACACTACAGCCCTGAAAGGTGAAATGACTTCCAAAACCTCAGAAATTGGGAAAGGCAAATATTTTTTGCACCTATTTTTTTCCTATTTTGGAGTTAAAAGCAAATAAAATTAATTGCATTTTAGAGAGGAGATACTATGTGGAATGAAAAAGAGCAAAAAGTAACATTACTCACACAAACCCATCTGAATTTCCTTTTCTTAACCCTTAGAGTTCAACACCAACACAAACTGTCAGCCTAGAAAGCAGAAAGTCAGGCTAGAAAGAACTTAAGTTCTCAAATTAGCTGGGCTTCTTTAATTTCACTTTAAATAAAAGAACTGACTGAAGGGGCTAGGGTCAGCTTCCAGAATGTATGGAAGACAGGCAAAGTAGCAAAAAAATAGTGAAACAAGGAGCACAGTGCTTTTATTTATAGGGTGGAATAAAAAAGGAACCAGTTCAAGCAGCTGAATTTCAATTCCTGAAAAAATAATAGAACAGAACAAAAAGAAAACATCCCACCCCAAACCAAAACAAAAAAGCCAACCAAGCAAACTTGGCAAAACAGTCTGAAAGTGCCTAGATGATAATAGGAGAGTAAGTGGAAGCCAAAAATCAGTTTGATATGAACATCTTTCTAACTCGCCTTCCACACCAGGGTAGGAAGATTGAAGCTGTAATGATGACTTTAAGCCAAAGAAACTTTCTCCTCAGTAGGACTACAGCAATATGATCACAAAAGCATCTTATAAAATCATGAAAGTTGGAAGGTGCAGCCATCGATGGCTCACTGGCAGCAGGGAAAAAACACAGTCTGTGAGATTCTGTAGCAAGTGTCCCCTAAACCTGGACACCTCCCTGGAGGGGTTCAAGGCCAGGTTGGATGAGGCCTTGAGCAACCTGTTCTAGTGGGAGGTGTCCCTGCCTATGGTAGGGGATTGGAACTGGATGAGCTTTGAGGTCCCTTCCAACCTAAACCATTCTATGATTCTATAAACTGCCCTGAATTATTGGCATTGAGAGAATGCTTACAGTAATGAATTGGTAAGACAAAGCTTGTAAGGACTGATGGAAACTGGCAGGACAAACTTGAACTTCTAAATGCTCTGGACAAACTGCAGAAACGTTCTTGAATCACCTGAAGAGGGAACACAGTTCTCAGGGAAGAGGAGTAAATTATTACTCTCCCAAGGACATTATCAACCGCACAAAAGACAGGGAAGGGCAACAAGATGCTAGAGACAATCTGCTTGGAAAGAGTTAAGGTTACGTAAAGGATTATGGCATCATGAGGTCAACATGAAACAAGCCATCAAAACCCTAAGGTGATTCCTGAAGAGTACTGCAGCTTAAGGCAGAGGAAGCAAACCTCTCTGCTGTACCCGGCAGGAGTACCCCGTTGTTTTGGACAGCATGTGTCAAAGATGAAAACTGAAGGCTGTCCTCTGTGTCCTCACCAACGCCGCTGAGCAGATGTCTAGAAAAGATGACAGGGAACAGGGAGTAAAGCCAAAGCACCACAAAGGGATTTGACCTGAGGAGGAGGAGACTGAGAAGGGAAAGGATATTTTGTAGACTCCTGACTGCTGGAAGTGTTTAAAGCAGGCAGATAAACTTCTCATGCACATCCTAGCTGTATTAATTGGTTCTTCCCTGGGGCATCTTGATAGATCTAACAGATCTTTTCAGGTCCTTCCTCACCTTCCCTCCTCTGTGGTTCTGTGAAAACACATTTTAACACAGCTAGCTATCCCACACATAAGGACAAAGAAAATAATCAACATCTACACATGGGAAAGTCATTTGGAAAGCAGCGTCTCCAAAAAGAACATTGGGTACTGCAGATCAGGCTCTGCTGTGCATTCAGTGTGGTTCAGCTGCCTAGCAGCAAGAACAACTAAACTCTGGGAGCTTTTACTACAGGAAATGGACACCACTGCTTCAGTTTTTAAGGAATATTAGAGATCTTTCAGAAGGACACACTTCTTACATTCAGCTTCTGGGAGAAAGGCAATGACCATGACCTACAGCTGCAATTATCACAACTCTCTAACCTGGCCTAGCAGCCTAAACAGTTCTTTCCCTCAGCTGTTCTATCAGGTGCTTCCTAGTCTGTACCTTCTGCAGCAGAAGCAAGCCAAAGGGACAGAAAACAAAAGCGACCAGATGCAGAAATAGGCAGAGAGAATACTGCTCCAGATACTTCAGAGGCGACAGCCACAGAAAAAGAGTTCCATGCATTACACAAAGTAAGACAGGAGCTTTAACATTCCTCAAGGAGAAAACTCCAAGAGCCATAAGGAGAGGAAAAGGACCACAGCACGAGGAAGATGCTTGTTATCCAGCAGAGAAGAAATGGTGAGTCGCCTGTCGAAAAGGCTCTGGGCATGCAGTATGTGCAGGGAGAAATGAAACTCATCTGCTCGGAAGACTGGGAAGGCAAAAAGAAAAGATATTCCCCTTTCCCTAAAAGCTGCCTGACATGTTCCAATGTTAGTTGTACCTGAGGCTGTCTGTTGTCCCTCCATAGGCTCAGACTCGCCTGACAAAGCATTTCCAAAGTCACTTGGCTGTCAGGGACGTCACAAAAAGCAAGCAAACATTTCATGGTTATTGCTGCACTGATTAATCCATGTCTAAACCAACCCTCCACATTGCATACAGTCACTGCTTACATTGTAATCACCGCACGAGCTGCTCCAAAGGAATCTTTCCCTTCCCTATAGCAACAACCAGGAAAAAAGAATTTCCAGTAACGGATTACATTTCCAAGTGTGGTTACTGTCACAACGATTTAACCTTCAGCCCATCCTAACAACTACTGCTAGAACAAATTCTCCCTTTGGCCAGCAACGCATCAAGCCATATTCCAAAACACTGTCAGGGCTGCTTCTGGATGCTCAGCAGAAGACTTAGCAATGTAACTACTTCATGCTACCTGTCTGCTAGAGAAAATGTTAAGAGCACTAACACAGCTGAGGCTCTGCTGTCATCATTCCTAATTACACAGAATTAATCAGGTTGGAAAAAGGTGAAAGTGTGGAGAAAGAAAGACTGTTGATAAGTTGCCTTTTAATTGCTGGTGCCAAAGTGTCCAACCTACTACTTATTGATTCATAATGCTCTGACAGTCTTGTAACATATTTATGCTTTGCATGTGTAAACCATATATTAAAGCAGGGCTTAATTACAGCTTAAATTCCCCCTCCTCCCCTCATGTTGAAGAGATGCTGTGCAGAGCTTTCACTTTAGGATGAAGCTGATGAAAGTGATTAAAAGAGAACTTGCTGAGCAGTTGCTCAGAACCACACTCTTCTTTTCTGCAGTTTCAGCATTTCCAGAACTTGCAGGAAGGCACAAATAGACTCCAACAATGAAACAGAGCTCCACCAGAGAGCTGAGACAATGTATGCAAATACAGGAACTTCCCTTTTTCAACTCGTGTTAAGTCCCTGCTTCCTAGAATATCCTACATCAAAAAGTTCAGGAGATGGAAGCTGGACATGGGCAAACACTCAGCTTGCCCTTGACTAATACAGTTTATCTTCTCAGAACTTAACTGGACAGTGGCTGTGGTAAGGCCCACATCTCTGTGTATTTGAGGAGACTGTCAGCACTCAAGAGGACAGAATTTAGGTTGCATGAATGATTTCAAATACAAGCAGCATCTTGCATCAGCCCCCACTAAGCTTGGATCCTGGAAACGTTGGCGCTGTGGCACAACACTGCCGCTGGTGCCTCGGGGTACAGGGAGAACTTTACTCACAGTAGAAATTTCTTTACACAGGGTAGGTTCTTGAGACTCCAGAAACTCTAGTGAAAAGCAGCACTTATACTCAAGTTCCAACTGCAGTATTTCAGGGCCTGGGGAAAGGAAAGTCTACCATGACTATGTGACTAAGGTGCAGATTTGTGGGCAGAGGCCACTTTTACCCTTTTACACTTCTACTCTGAAAAGTGATCTGATAGCTCCCTCCTATGAGGACAGACTGAAAGAATTGGGGCTGTTCAGTCTGGAGAAGAGGAGGCTCCCAGGTGACCTTCCAGTGGCCTTCCAGCATCTGAAGGGGGCTACAAAAAAGCTGGGGAGAGACTCTTCAGGATACCAGGGAGTGACAGGACTGGGGGAAATGGAGCAAAGCTGGAGGTGGGGAGATTCAGACTGGACGTGAGGAGGAAGTTGTTCAGCATGAGAGTGGTGAGAGCCTGGAATGGGTTGCCCAGGGAGGTGGTTGAGGCCCCGTCCCTGGAAGTGTTTAAGGCCAGGCTGGATGAGGCTGTGGGCAGGGTAGGGTGTCCCTGCCCATGGCAGGGGTCTTGGAACTAGATGATCCTTGTTGTCCCTTCCAACTTTTACTAATTCTGCGATTCATGCTCCTAGGCAATAACCACAACCACTAAAAGTTTTCAGAGGTAAGTGCAAAGGGAAATCCTTTTAAACACAAATCTGAGTGGTAAAAAGTGGAAAAAAGCAAAGGTTTCTTGTGTAGCTCAGATGCTTCTGTCACAGATCAAAGGTCTGCTGCAAAAAATGGATAGGCTCTCTCAAAGAAAAGGTCCCAACAACCCCTTCCAAGGAAAAGTTAGGTACCTATGCAGGTTTTGCACATAATATTGCCTCAGTAACACAAAGTGATAGTAATTTAGGTTTTGGATACTGACTGAACAGATACATTCCTATTTCCTCCAGGAGATGTGTGATTTAATTCCAGAATGCATTAAATGTTTGTGCTTTGCCTACTCCCTGGGCTGCATGACGGAATATCTTGGACAGGGAAGCTTAGCTGAAGCTGGATGTTTCCCTCATTCAAGGATCAGTTTTTTGCCTCTGTCTTCTAAAAAGAAATCCAAACTTTAAAAAGAAAAAC
The DNA here is from genome assembly GCF_015220805.1 of Pogoniulus pusillus. Taxonomy (NCBI): domain Eukaryota; kingdom Metazoa; phylum Chordata; class Aves; order Piciformes; family Lybiidae; genus Pogoniulus; species Pogoniulus pusillus. The sequence continues at coordinate 4,318,672 of NC_087296.1, forward strand.
AGCTTCACCTTAAAGACTTAAAAGAAAATTACAGTGAGAACTTTGCACTTTTCCCCCTCTTACATTCATTATTTGTCAACCATAATAAATTTAGCTTTATTATCTGTAACCCATCACATTCTCTCAGCATAAGGAATTCATCAATTCTTCTGAGCTACCCAACCAACCTACTTTTCCATTTTCCCAGCCAAACATCTGTACTTGCCCTCCCCCATCTGCTGTTCTGCTCCTTAGTTTACCATCTCAATCACTGCAGCTTCCTTCTCAGTTTCACTGGACAATACACCGGTGCCTTCCTGAGTGAGGATGCCTTCCTCTTTCTTTTCTGCCACTCCATCTTTCCCCCTTCACTAAACTGAGGTGACAAGATGAAACTACAAGCAGAGATTTTCTCCTCCCCTTAAAAAGAACTCTATTATTTAACTGGGGGTGGCTCAAACATGCTAATTTCCCCAAGATTAAAATCAGCATAGCAAAAAAAAAAAAAAAGAAATGCAAAAACAAGCCAAAAGCAAACTCTCTCTCTCTCTCTCTCTCTCTCTCTATATATATATATATATATATATATACACAGAGACAATTTTGGTAAGAAATTAAATTTGCTCTAAAGCAGCCTGATAGAAGGGCATTTAGAAGTACCACAAACACATCCCATCATAAGAAGGGCACAGAACTGTTGGAGCGAGTCCAGAATCAGTTCACAAAGATGATCCAAGGACTACAGCACTTCTGCTATGAGGATAGACTGAAGGAGCTGGGGATGTTCAGCACGGAGTATGGTCTGAGGGAAACTCAGAGCTGTCTTCCAGTACCTAAAGGGAGCCTACAGGAAGGCTGGAGAGGGAGCTTTCATAAGCGTGTCTAGCAACAGGACAAGGGAAATGGTTTTACGCTGAGGGGAGAGCAGGCTTAGACTGGATCTTAGAAGTCCTTCAGTACAAAGGTGGTGAGACTCTGGAATAGGTTGCCAGAGGGATTATGGATGCCTTCTCCCTGGAGGTATTTAAAGCCAGGTTGGATGAGGCCTTGGGCAACCAAGTCTAGTTGGAGATGTCTCTGTCTATGGCTGTGGGACTGAGGTCCCTTCCGACCTAAGCCATTCTGGGATTCCTACAAAGCACTGTAAGCATTGTTCAACATTTACTTGATTGCTTGTGGATGCTTCATTATTATTTGAATAGGATGCATGCAACTAGAATCACAAAATGCCTAGCAATGGTTAATTCCTGACTGACCTGACTCAAGCAAGGCTGTTAAACCACTTCTACACAGACTTTCAGTTCTCCTTAAGCGCAGGATCCTCTTTTGCCATTAGCAGCACTTGAGTGCCTTACAGCAGTATACAAAGTACCACAATATTTAGCTGCTAGTAGTCCATATTCCCCTCTAATTGTTCTCTCAGGAAGAGGACTGTATGTGTAATATTTTTCTTCTCCTGTAACTCTTGATTTGTTTCTTAAATTAGAAGCAGTAAGCTTAATGTGTTCCTTTTTTTTCCACACGTACCGGGAAAAAAGAACAAGTGGAAATGTCCTTGAACATATTTGTTTCCCCACGGGCATTTAATTCATGATCTAGAAACACTCACCTGAACAATGAATAACCCTGTGCTTCCAAAGTCCTCCCTATGCCTCAGGAATACAAGTTTTCAATCAGTCTTGGGGTTCCAGGCTTTTGCAGCCTAAGGACTCCTTTTTTACAAGGCTAAACTCCCCTGTTTAAGCACTGGAAATAACTGGCGAGGTGGCAAAACAAAGGACTGCTCTACACAACAAAAAGAAAAGAATCATAGAATAAATCAGATTGGAAGAGACCTCCAAGCTCAGCCAGTCCAACCTAGCACCCAGCCCGGGCCAATCAACCAGACCATGGCACTAAGTGCCTCATCCAGGCTTTGCTTGAACACCTCCAGGGACAGCAACTCCACCACCTCCCTGGGCAGCCCATTCCAATGCCAAGGACTCTCTCTGACAACAACTTCCTCCTAACATCCAGCCTAGACCTCCCCTGGCACAACTTGAGATTGTGTCCCTTTGTTCTGTTGCTGCTTGCCTGGGAGAAGAGCCCAACCCCATCTGGCTCCAGCCTCCCTTCAGGTAGTTGTAGAAAGCGATGGGGTCTGCCCTGAGCCTCTTCTTCTCCAGGCTAAACAACTCCAAGTTCAGTATTACCTACTCCTATCTTCCCCCAGATTTAAATGTAACAGAAGCAAAGCCAATTATTTGAGGGGGGGGAGCTGAATGTGGCTTTAAAGAGCTTTAGAGCAGTCAGCTTCTCTTGTCTTTAATCTTCAATTCCATTTCGACCCTCATTCTCCTCCATATCTTTGCCTCTCCAGTCAACATTCCTGTATTTAGTGGTAATTCAAACCCTTGTTACTTGCTAAGAACCAAAATTTTCACAGCCTTCTGGTTCTGTAAGCATCTCACTACAGCTCATCAAACCTCTCATTCAGTTATGATCTGAAGTTATTTTACTTAGGACATTACAATGCTTTAAAATCTTAACTTAAAAAAAAATAAACATCCAAGAGGTTTCCCAGGTCTGTTTAAACTCTATTTTAAAAAAAATGAAGAATATTCCAAGTCTATAATTTTAAAAATTCCAAGCAAATTCCAGGGTTGATTAAATTCTGTCAAAAAAATCAAAGAAAATTTCAGGACTACATAAATTCTATTTTTAAAAATCCAAGCAAATTCCAGATCTGCTTAAATTCTATTCTAAAAAATCCAAGTAAATTCCAGGTCTGTTTAAAATCTATTTAAAAAAGAAAATCCAAGCAAATTCTGAGTCTGTTTAAATTCCATTCTAAAAAAGCCAAGCAAACTCCAAGTCTGCTTAAATTCCATTCTAAAAAAATCCAAGCAAATTCCAAGTCTGCTTAAATTCCATTCTAAAAATCCCAAGCAAATTCCAAGTATGTTTAAATTATATTCTAAAAAACCCAAGCAAGTTCCAAGTCTGCTTAAATTCCATTCTAAAAAACCCAAGCAAGTTCCAAGTCTGCTTAAATTCCATTCTAAAAAACCCAAGTAAGTTCCAAGTCTGCTTAAATTCCATTCTAAAAAATCCAAGCAAGTTCCAAGTCTGCTTAAATTCCATTCTAAAAAATCCAAGCAAACTCCAAGTCTGCTTAAATTCCATTCTAAAAATCCCAAGCAAATTCCAAGTATGTTTAAATTATATTCTAAAAGATCCAAGCAAGTTCCAAGTCTGCTTAAATTCCATTCTAAAAAACCCAAGCAAATTCCAAGTCTGCTTAAATTCCATTCTAAAAAAGCCAAGCAAACTCCAAGTCTGCTTAAATTCTATTAAAAAATAATATCCAACCAAATTCCAAGCCTGTTTAAATTCTATTCTAAAAAACCCAACCAAATTCCAAGCCTGTTTAAATTCCATTCTAAAAAACCCAAGCAAATGCCAAGGTTGTTTAAATTCTATTTAAAAAAATCCAAGCAAATTCCAAGTCTGCTTCGATTCTTCTTTTTAAATAAGAAGAATTTATATCTTCATTAAAATGCAACCGGGAATAGTAGCTTGATCTTTACCACAACAAAGACATTGTTTCAAGTGGAACTAAGCGTCGCAGAGCTGACCTAAACCCCAGCTTCCAAAGAATCCCTGCTTTCAGTGTAAGCTGGAAAACAAGTTTCAGCTCTACTCAAGATACAGCAAAGTTCTTCAATATCATATATACCCACCCATACAAAAATGAACAACGGATCTAGACAACTCACACAGAACTCATCGTACTCAAGAGAGGGGGGAAAAGAAGCCAACTAACACAAACACGACCAAAAAACCCAACCCTGAATTAATTCCACCCATTTAACTCAGGCTCCGCCGTTCCGAAGGGGTTAACTGCCTTTGCTGGGTGTTTATTTGGCTGTTAAATGCAAGATAAAAGCTCTCTAGATGGAATGTAAAAAGATGCTATCTGATTTTTAGGAACTAAACAGATTCCAGAGGTGTGTTCCTGCCCAGCCAATCCCAAAGCTGTCGTGCAGCTCTGCCAGCCCTGCCAGTCCAATCGCTGCTGCGAAGGGGAACTCCGCTTCGCTTCGCCCGTGCGTCTTCGGCGGCGCTGCCGCTGAGTGGCTGCTGCAGGGGATGAGATCAAGCTGTGCCGTAAATCTTCCTATTTGTTCCATCTGCTTTTCTATTTTGGACAGCTGCAACGCTCAGACTGGCACCCTAGATGAAGTACATGCGAATTTTGTAAGAGCACACATTTATGGCAGCGAAAATGCAGCTTAGATTTGGCCTCTCATTCTCCATCTGAGCACTGGAACAGCTCAGCACACAGCTAAGAGAAGTTTGCTGTTGTTTTCTGTCTACCTTCCAGAACAGGTACAGCATAACACAGCTTGATTTGACAGCTTTTAGAAGGTCAGCTTTGTAGTCATGGCTGATTTCAAGTTGACGGCATTTTCCACCTTCATGCCTGCCCCTAGTTCCACGTTGCAATATTACTGTTAAGACTTAAGAACCACAGAATGCATCGGGTTGGAAGGGAATCTCCAAGGTCAGCTTGTCCAATCCCCCTGCAGTCAGCAGGGACACCTCCAACTAGAGCAAGGTTGCTGAAGGCTGCAGAGTAATATGCAAGTGGAGTGTGCAATATGCAAGCAGTAATATACAAGTGGGGTGTGGAGTGTGCAATACGCAAGCAGTAATATACAAGTGGGGTGTGGAGTGTGCAAAACACAAGCAGTAATATGCAAGTGGAGTGTGGAGTGTGGAGTGTGCAATGTGAAAGCAGTAATATACAAGTGGAGTGTGGAGTGTGCAATGTGCAAGCAGTAATATACAAGTGGGGTGTGGAGTGTGCAATACACAAGCAGTAATATGCAGGAATATGTTTATTAGAACTGCCCTTCAATATACAAAGGACTAATGTACAAACCTCCAAGCAGGGATGCTTTGCAATAAAGCCCATTATCAATTTCTAAGCTGAAATGATTACCAAACACCCTGGGACAAGCAATGGGGCCTTTCTGTTTTGTTTTCAAACACTATTCTTGACTTTTTAAAAGTTAAGCCCAAGCTTTCCGTCTGGATCCCAGCTTGGCCAAATCCTGCTTCCCTTCAGGCTTTCAGTGTGGTGTTCTGTGTATCCTGAGACACTGCTCTGCTGAACAGCTTCCACACTTCTCAAAGCTATCTGTATTTCAATGGCCAGCGAAAAAAAAAGCTCAGTCTCTTGATAGGCCTCTCTACCCCAGTCCCAGGTTCAAATATTTCAGGACTCAAGGAAAGAAAACATAAGCACATGTGGGTGCAAAGACTGTAAAATGTTTATTTCTCCCTATTACTCATGCTCTATTTCTCTCCCTCAATTTAAATTCAGTTGCTTTGAAAGTTTGAACATGTTTAGCCACTTGTAAACTAAAGCAAATTAAGAGTGAGATGGCAATGAATTTAAATGTAAAGGCAGCTAACAGCACTGTAGGTTGCCTGTTCACAGTATCAAAAGAAATTACTGCATCCCTTTGATGGGAATTTCCACCATACTCCATCTACATATAATTTTCTTCACATTAATATGCTATAGGAGTTTTATCAAGTGCCAACCATATGAAAGGTAACTGCAAGTATTGCAGCTTCACCTAACCACATCTCTAGGACTTTATCCTCTTCACAGAACTCAGCATTACTATAGAAGTTCCATGAGCATTATTCCCATCTTACAGCTAAGCAAACTGAAATAAGGCTGCAACTCATCTAAGATTACACAGCAGATCTGAGAAGGGCAGGGCCAGGAACAGACCTCAGCTGTATTCCCAGGCCAGCCCTAGAACTGTCATGCCCAGTTCACTATTGCAAAAGAAGCAGAAAGTACAACTTGGGAGAAAAATGCCAGGGAAGATTTCCTAGTAAGGAGTCTTAACAAGTCAGAGAGAACACTCAGGTGTCAAGTTCTTGAGAGATCAAAGCTTTGGTTACACTTCCATTCTCTCCTTACAACAAACCAACACAAAGTACCTCTCAAAGTGACTGTGAATCTAACAGCAAGTTGGCAAAGGCTTCGGAAGTTCAGATACGATCTTAAAGGTTAAGCACAATAGATCTGATTAGCAGAATTTTAAGCTGACAAGTTCATAGATGCACTGCAGAGCTCTGCAAATACTAGGACTGAACAAGAAAATAACTACACCCCCAATGTTAACCTCTAAGGAAGAAACCAGAATTATCTTATTAGAGAATTGCCTGCTTGTACAGTTTACATTGCCTCTTAACTTTCACCTTAGATAAGATTGTAATCTTTAAATCAATTTCAAGACTGGTAAAGAAACTTATCTCCTTTAAGAAGTCTACAGCAGAGGTTGTCATCTTCTGTGTTCACACAGACCCAAGCTGGAATTGCTGAATAATATTCTAATGGTAACATAACACACTGTTAAGTTGTGCTACCAAAGGTTTTTCTTTGGTAAGCACTGGGGAAATAGTGCAAAAGTCTCTGCACAAGGATCTTGAAGAAGACATTTCAAAGTAACCCAGAAGGAAAAACACCCAACGAAGCCCACAAACATACTACTGCACTTACCTGCTTTTTAGCTCTTAGAGCTGGAGCTTTGATTTATGCAGACACCAATGAGTGGTCACACTCTGTGAAGGAGCTGCAACACAAAATTGTGACTTCCCACGGGCTGACAGTTTTTTTCTTTCATTTGGGACTTCAGGCAGTTGAACACTGCTCTATTTCCTCACACCACCCACCCCTCCACGTCCTGCCCCAGCAGTACTTCTGTTCTGCTCTTGTGCGTCAGAGGGATGCGTTACTGCAGCCCTGCGTGATGCAAGCGGGGAGAGCTGCCCTTGAGATAGGCCTAGTATGGTATATGCTTTATAGGCACACACAGGTCCTCTCTGCATGGTCAATACAGAAATCAATAGCCTCATGCAGTTGAGATCAGTGGAACTGAACAGATGTTTAAATAAACACTGTGTTGACTTTCATGACACATCAGCTGGCAGTGCGAGATACTGCAGGGAAGTCATAGCATAATGGCAAAGCTGAAAGCAAGAGCAACGAGAGGACTTGGTGAGAGATTCAGGACGAGTTCAGCTTGGGATATGCTAACTATGGCAGTCATCAGCTACAGACATCAATTTGATCTATGCACAGACAGCTGAGAGGGAAAATGGAATCTGCCAGTAAGACACCAGAGGTGGTCTCCCTCGAAGAAAATTAGTGGGGAAAACTTCGATGAGTTCGATAACATAAAAACATTACAGTACTCTGCAAGTCTAACTATATGGCCAAAGGGAATTTGCAGGGGAAAAAAACAGGGAAAAATCCGTAGTTAGCCCTGGCATAAAGATATTTATTGAAGGGATCTTGCCACTCAGGTTGCTTTCATTTCCAATTGCTGCCAGTCTAACTCATGCAGGTTTCACTCTTCCCTTCTGATCACTGGTTGTAGAGCTTAGTGATTGATTGAATGAATAAGAGTAGTGACCCTGGTGAATGACCAGTTGCAAACTACCAAGTATGCTTGTGCCTTGGCAGGATATATGCTGCTTCACTCCAGCAATATGACTGGTGCTTTTTTTTGGCAGTTAGTACAAAACAGGCATTAAGGTTATGATTCATTGCTTGGGTGTCTCGGGAATCTAACACCGAATGAACTTCTCTCCCTGCCGTTTGGCAATCAGGCTATTAAAAAACTACAAAACCCTTTTTCTGCAGAAGCCTGCATATTCCATGGGGTGCTTTTCAAGGACAAGAACACCAAACAATCACCCAGAAATGCCTACATTCTAAAGCAGTATTTATTGTGCTACTATTAGCTACACTTCCTCCTCATACCTCTCCTTACTGCCCCATGTAAACACTCACACAGAGCTCTAACTCTCCGAAAAACACCACTTAGGTTTGAATATATTCTGAAAGCTTTCTGTTTTCACAGCCGTTATGGACTGAGGACCTTTGCCCTCAGTGTACCAGTGAAGGGGAGATAACACTGCACAACCCTCAAAAGAGTCTTCCTCACTTCACAAGCTACTTTGCTGATCCCCCCCTTCAACCTACCTGTGCTTCTCCCTATCCCACTTCAGAGACAGTACCTGGAGTTCATAGGGGCTGCAAGGGCTCTTGAAAGCTCATCCAGTCCACCCCCACTGCCAGAGCAGGAACGTACACCAGATCACACAGGAACTCATCCAGGCTGATTTTGAGTATCTCCAGAGAGGGAGACTCCACAACCCCCCTGGGCAGCCTGTTCCAGTGTTCTGTCACCCTGACAGTGAAAAAATTCCTCCTCATGTTTAAATGAACATCTCTTCCTTCAGCTCTATATCCACAGAAGGTGGCAAGCAGCAGGCACCACAACCCCTGCTCAGTTCTGGGCACAGCTCCACCAGCACTGTTGGGCAAGGCTCTGCCTGACTGATTCCAAACTCACTCAAAGCAGTGAGCTCAAAGCCCTCTGTCCTCCAAGTGCCAGAAGTGTAAACTTGCTGACTGTCTTAACTAAAAACCACATCTCAAATTCTACCCTAAGAAGGAAAAGAAATTGCTAGAAGCAGTGGGGCTGCTATAGCTTGGGCCTGAAAGCCTAATGCCAGACTTGTTTTCCTCTTCAGCTTACAGTTCTTCAAAAAGGGAGCTGTAGCTCACAGTCCAGCACTTGGACAATGTAATCTGTAGGAGCCCCAAGAACTTGTTACTCTTTCTTCACACCTCTGCCATTCCTGAACTCCGGTCCAGTCACAGGTTAACTACAGTCACCCAACTCCCTATAATCACCTCTTTCCCAACCAACTGGGTCTAGTAACCCATAAGGCTTATCTGAACCAGGTCTTGTGCCCACAATGAAACGTGCTCCTGTGGGACAGATTAAATGAAGAAACATTCATCAGGCAGGCTGGGGAGATTCCCAGCTTTCCAGCAGGGAGAAATCAAGCACTAGCAGCAGATCACTGTGCAAGCAGAGTCTCAAACACTTTGCACAAGACGCTGCTTCCCCTTGTTCCACAACACAGGACTTGATGGATTCTGTCCCTCCTTTCAGGGACATTTCACTTCATCTTAGAAAGCGACTGGGTTTTGTTCTCCTTTGTTGGTTTTGGGCTTGGGGTTTTGCTTTTGGTTGGTTGTTATTTTGGGGGCTGTTTGGGGGAGGGGTTTATTTGTTTGCTTGTTGGGTTTTGGTTGGGTGTTTGGTGTTTTGGTTGCTCGTTTATCTACTTGATATCTGGAGATGAAAACTTCACAGAAGAGGGAATGAATCACGGCAAAGGAAGGCTGCTAACCTGACAACAGATCAACCTTCAGTTTTATGCCAGCTACTTCAGAAACAAAACAACCCCCACCAAACAAAAACCCCACACCATTTTGAGGTCTTGTATTTAGAACTCCTAACGTTCATAAAAGCTTTTACAACTAGGAGGTCACTAAAAAGCCACCCCAGGAATTGTGTAACTAATTCATGTCACTTGGGGGAGGCAGGGGGGAAAACTCTTAGCCCAATCTTGTGGGAAAAGGGAAAGAAGTGGCCATCATCTGCCATCTTCTTTAATCTCCTGCCAATAGATTAAACCAATAATTGTCTACAGAGCCACTTGATGTTTGGCGTTTGCTACGTTTCCTTCCTTTCCAGAACCTTTCAAGGAGAGGCTTTGCAGCTGATGGAATACATGCCTTGGCATGCAGGCAAGCTTTAACTCCAGCACGGAAGGCAAAGTCAACATTACAAAGCACTGTTCCCAGGGCAAGTTCACCGAAGTGCCCACCATCCATTTACCACACACGGGTTAGCCACCCAGAGTTTCATGGTGATTCAGTTTACACACAGCCATGTGAACCTCCCAGAAAATCAGAAGGCCTGAGTGTGAAGGGAAGTGTGAGTTCAGTCACAGAGGAAAACATTGAAGCACTTCAGGGTGCAGACTTTCACAGAACTGCTCACAGAACCTCTGCCTTTTCAGGGTGCTTGTGGCTATCCGCTATGAACAAGATTCAGCTGCAGACAGATCTGCCTCTGAGTGAAGCTCTAAACAGAGCTGAAGCACGCTGTCACTAGAAGAGGCATGTATTCATATTCCATGATTCTATCTCCTATTGTTTGATATAATTAGAGGATGGGGAAACAAAAAAGGCCTCAGCACATTTAATATATGCTATTATGTCATCTAGTTGCACGTTTGCTAGAGGCTTACTTCATTTGGCCTGAATATAAACTTGGAAGAACTTCAGGTTCTTTTAATGGTAATGATCTAGTTCCTGTATAGTACAGTCAAGTGAAAAAGCTTGGCATGGGAAAACTTAAATAGCAACAAGAGCACACATTTCTCTTCAAGAATTCTTGCACTGAACTCAGCACAGTGTACAGCACTTACTGACACTGTTTTACTCTTCTTCCAGACTGCCCTGCTGGGTCTGTAATCCTCTTTCACCCACTTAGCTGAGTATAGCAGCTTGCACACATCTTTGGTTTTGAACGAAGCTGGAAGTCTACTTGAGACCAATTATTCCCTTTCCAGGTGCCAAACTCTGCTATGAACTCTTACACAAACAATAGGGATATCTTCAAGAACTGTTCTTGTTTTTCTTTGGTGGAAGCTTCTAGATCAGAACAAGCTTCTACAAAACTGAAGAGACACCCAGCTCTTGTTCAAAACTGCACTAAGAGCTTGTAGAGCCACTCGAGTATAAAGCAAGAATGAACCTACAGTGCCCTCAAGTGTGAGGGGATGTGAAGTGGGAGAAGTCTAGAGATCTACTTAGAAGAGAAAAGCTCTCAAGCCCTTGAAAAGGACATTCACTGATGAAAAACATGCTTGCTTGTAATGGGGGTGGGGAGCAGAGCTGCCCTTAGTGCATTATGGACAGGCTACGTATTACACACAGGTGAAAAAATGACCAGTGTCAACATTTCCTCACTGCCTGAATCTCTTTGCCAAGACCCTACTTCAGTCTACCACCAGTGAACACAAAAGTTGTCCTTGTTATAGAAAAAACCAATGAGGAGGGTAGTACCCCTTAAGGGGCATTCACAAAACCCTGCAAGTTGCACACCTGCTAAATAAGCCAACAGGAAGCACCAAAGACAAGTCTCACCTCTGCGCCAGAGCTTTCTGCCCATCACCAAAAGGCATCTGCACCAATTCCAGACCACAACCCCGAGCCCTGAGACTGGCTCTCTCACCTCTGTGGTCAGATCACTTAAAGGTAGAGGCCAAGTTCAAGTCACTAATAAGCCCGAGGTGATTTCAGCATCTCCTCCCTAAACAAAGTTAAGCTGTTTAATGATGGCAACGCTGTCAGCGCTTCCAACTGCATTAGTCCTGCTTTACATGCAACCCCTCAGGTGTTCACTGGCCCAGAAATGACAGCCAAAGCCAGTCCAATTCTCTCACCTTGGGAGCCTAGGCATGTAAAAGGCAAGGCTCTGAATCACCTCAGGCAGGAAAGGTGCTGAACCTACAGTCCTCACTCCTTGGGAATGCTCTAACCACTAAGCCATTACTCAGGAGTGGGAGGGGTAGCTGTGGCTTGTTTTGTGCAGAGCCCATCTGATAGGTCTTCAATAAACACGCTGTGAGAACACCATGTTCTGCGAGTTCTGAGAGGAGATAGAGAGGGAAACATTTAATCTCTGGATCCAGGCTGAGCTTGAGCACGGGCGTGGAACCATTGCCCCCTTTCAAAACTGAAAAACACTCACACATGGCTGAACATCTGATGAGGTTCTGCCTAGCTGCTCACTCACTGCACCTACAGGGTTAGAAGGATCCTGAGTTTTGAAGCTGTGATCTGGGGCTTAAACAAAAGCTTTCTGAACTCAACTAGAGCCTTTGGGCTGTAGAATTGTCTTTCCATGGCCTGGTGAAAACCAGGACCTTTGTCTTGCTGAATAATTATCACACAGCACAGAAGCATGCCCACCTGGCTGACCATAAGTGCCACAAATCTGGAGGGGTTTTTTATGTTCACTTGTTTGGGGTATTTTTAGTCATTTGCTTTGGCTTGGAGTTTTCGCTTGTTTGGGGTTTTGCTGCTGTTGTTTTGTTTGGCATTTTGTTTGGGTTTTTTAATACATAGAGAGAGCAAACAAATACACAAAAGAGACACCAAAAAACAAACTAACAGCAGCAAAACCCACACAGACAAAACAAAACAAAAAAAACTCACCCAACTAAATGTGCTATAAAAACATCATCAAGTTTGAAAAGCAAACCTGGGATGCTTTGGAACTACCAGATGTTGAGCACTTAGTGCCATGGTCTGGTTGACTGGATAGGGCTGGGTGCTAGGTTGGACTGGATGAGCTTGGAGGTCTCTTCCAATCTGGTTGATTCTATGATACCAAGATGATGCCAACTTTGAACTTTTAGGTTTATATTCTACTGTAGGGAAAACTTCTTTTGTTAGAGCTGCCTCTTCCTCCTACCTGTTACAGACCCTCACCTCTCCTGTTGGCACTGCGAGTTACATGATCACAAAGCAGGGACAAACTGGTCAATGGGACTACTGCACAGCAAGCTGTGTCACAGTTGTGCCCCAAGTGCCTCAGTTATCAGCAGGTCATCTACAGGAGGCTATCCAGTGCATGCCTACAACTGTAAGAAGTAATCACACAACCACAGAATATCAGGGGCTGGAAGAGACCTCCAAAGCTCATCCAGTCCACCCGCCCTGTAAGAGCAAGATCACTTACACCAGGCCACACAGGAACACATGCAGGTGGGTTTTGAACATCTTCAGAGAGGGAGACTCCACAGCGGCCCTGGGCATTCTGTTCCAGTGTTCTGTCACCCTCACAGGGAAAAAAATCTTCTTTATGTTTAAATGAAACTTCCTATGCCTCAGCTTCCACCCACTGCCCCTTGTCCTGTCATTGGGCATCACCCAGCAGAGCCTGGCTCTATCCTGGCACTCACCTTTACATACTGATAACCATTGATGAGGTCACCTCTCAGTCTTCTCTTCTCCCAGCAGCACAGCCCCAACTCACTCAGTCCCTCCTTGTAACAGAGATGTTCCATTCCCTAAATCATCCCCATGGCTCTGTGCTGGACTCTCTCAAGCAGTTCTATGTCCCTCTTGACCTGAGTGACCCAGAACTGGACACACTAATATAATACTGCATATGAAAACATCTCAAAGATACAAGCTGTGTAACCCTTTCAGTTGTATGCATATAGTAAGGGAGGAGTTCAAACAATTTGAAGAGCATTTTCATCCAAGAGGCAACAAGCTCCAATACTTTTTTCACCTCCCTTTTTCTTTGCTTAGAAATACTACCTATATTCTGATGCATTGGAGCCTGGCAGTTGAAACTTAAAGGATTCATGCAGCCTGTTGAGTCACTGCTAAAGCCAGGGATGAACTAAGAGCACCCTTCCAGCTAGAGGAAGGCTCAGCATCGAGTTACACTGCAGAAGCTAAAATGCAGCACAGAAGCCACAAGTTTCACCATGCAGGCTCTAGAGCAAGGCTCAGCACCAAGCCACACTGCAGAAGCTAAAATGCAACGCCAAAGTTTCACCATGCAGGGTCCCTTTGACCATGCCAAAACAAGTATTTTATAATAGACCACAGACACAGAACAAATAATTTAGTTTCTTCTAGCAAGTGTGGACTGCCAATGACAGGGAATTATTCTTTCCCCTCTCCCTCTTTATAATACAGTATTTAAATAGATTTTCCCCTCCAAACTCAGTATGAACAATGCAGTAGGTTTACTTTGCTGTTAAGACTGAGTAAGTAAATGTAGGAAACAACAGCACTACCACACAATAAGTGATTTTACTACACAGATAATAGAGTTCAGCAAGTAAAAAGGCAAAACGTTTCATTTTTCAGGAGTTTAAAGTAATAGCTCTCAATTGAGAGCAAGTTACTCGGAGCTAATCAAAAGCTGGAAGTGAAACACTAGACATGAAGTCTCCCCCAAGTGTCCCTTCAAATTCATTACATCCTTCCACAGCAGGTGCAGCAGCTTTGGCTCTTTTAGGTTACCTCCACCTGAAAGCCAACCTGTGCATGAGATAAAAGAATATGGATGCTATCCAAAGGAAACAGTTTGCTCCGGTAGAGCTAAGGATCTATAAGCTGATATTCCTGTCTCCAAGAAGTCTGGCAGAGCTGAAGTCTAGCAGGTTATCACCTCCAGGCAGCTACCTGCTATCAAATCCATTCCATGTGGAATTCTGTGAAGCATTCTCGAGCGAACAAGAGTTTGCTTATGCCAATTTAACTGTAAGCACTGGCACAAACTTTATCTATTTACCAGTGTAACAAGTGGCACACCTGGGAGCCCACAGTCAGTGAGCCAGTTTGGTCCTGAAAACACTCAATGGCATTCATATGCCATTACCTTTAAGTTCCTAGGCCTTGCTAAAAGGTCACCACCACAGAGACTCACTTCCAGGCTCAATGTGGCACATTCTAAACCTCCTTCCTCCATCTCTCTACTCACAATGTAAGGGACAGTTGTGACAGTCAGGTTGGCACAGTGATCATAAACCTGATGGCCACAAACCATCCAGGAAACCTGAAACAGGAAACACACAACTGCTCCTAATGAAAGGAAGCACACTTGGAACGAATCCTGCAGCAGGGCATCAAGATGCTTTTGAACAGCCCAACCAGCACAAAGCCTCAATGCTGCAGGCACATGGATGCTCCCCTTTATCACACAGCAGCAGTGCTGTCAGTGCAGGGCTGATCCCAATAACAACATTAGAGCAGTTGTGAATTTTTTTCAAGATAATGGCAAAATTGTCTTTTGTATACAATGTTTTTAATGAAGCATTTGCTGGATTGTTCTTCATCCAGAATTCTTTGACCATCAGATGGGAATAATGTAACTACTTTCAGTAAACAGTCAGAATCACAGAATCAACCAGTGGGAAGAGACCTCCAAGCTCAGCCAGCCCAACCTAGCACCCAGCCCTAGCCAATAAACCAGACCATGGCACTAAGTGCCCCAGACAGGCTTTTTCTGAACACCTCCAGAGTCAGTGTCTCCACCACCTCCCTGGGCAGCCCATTCCAATGCCAATCACTCTCTCTGCCAACAACTTCCTCCTAACATCCAGCCTAGACCTCCCCTGGCACAGCTTCAGACTGTGTCCCCTTGTTCTATTGCTGGTTGTCTGGCAGAAGAGACCAACCCCACCTGGCTACAGCCTCCCTTCAGGTAGTTGCAGACAGCAGTGAGGTCTGCCCTGAGCCTCCTCTGCTGCAGGCTGCACACCCCCAGCTCCCTCAGCCTCTCCTCACAGGGCTGTGCTCCAGGCCCCTCCCCAGCTTTGTCACCCTCCTCTGGACACGTTCAGTATCTCAACACATCTCCTGAATTGAGGAGCCCAGAACTGGACACAGCACTTAAGTGCACAATCCCCAGTGCAAGTGTGATAGTAGGTGGTCAAAACACTGCTGCTAAGGCAACAAAACTTCAGCTCAAAATTAGAATCTTCAGGGAGAAAAGTAAAGGCCATTTAAAACAATCCTCTAGTTAAACAGCTTTGCTTAACAGCATAGTAAGGGACATAGGAATACACATTTTTCATCTTCATTAACCGCTCCACCATGGGTCCCCCAGGGGCTCACAAGTCCTGACAGCAAATCTGATCCAGCATGGGCTTCTCTTTTCACAGGGACACAAGTCCTGCCAGAAGCCTGCTCCAGCATAAAGTTCCCTTCTTCAGAACCTCCCACAACCTTCCAAAGGAAGGTCACAGCCTCCTTCAGATCATGGAATCACAGAATGGTTTGGGTTGGAAGTGACCTCTAAAGGTCATCTAGTCCAACCACTCCTGCAGTAAGCAGGGACATCCTCAACTACAGCAGGTTGCCCAGAGATGCATCCAGCAGCATGGGGCCCTCCCTGGGCTGCAGGTGGGTGTCTGTTCCACCATGAACCTCAATGGGCTGCAGGTGTGTTAGCTGTTCCACCATGAACCTCAACGGGCTGCAGGTGTGTTAGCTGTTCCACCATGAACCTCCCTGGGCTGCAGGTGGGTGTCTGTTCCACTATGAACCTCAATAGGCTGCAGGTGTGTTAGCTGTTCCACCATGAACCTCCATGGGCTGCAGGGGCACAGCCTGGCCTCACCATGGTCTTCACCACAAACTGCAGGGGAATCTCTGTTCCAGTGCCTCCTCCATCTCCTTGCTGTCTGCAGAGTTCTTTCTCTCACACTCTTAACTCCCCTCTCTGCTCCATGAGACATAGGGGCAGCTTCTCAGCCACCTCTGTAGCCTCCCTGCTACCAAAACCCTCACCATGCAATGAAAGAGAGAGCCAAAAGGGGCATTAAAAAACCCCACAACTAGAATTCTTTATCAAGTAACACAACTCACACATTTCCTAGATTTATTTCCACTATGGGAGAGAAAAAACAAATTACTGTAAGACATTTCTAGAGCTTTATAATGATAGCATCATCCCCTTTAGGATATGCTCCAGCAGATGACTCTGCATTGCCAGCTCAGGGTATACACTGTGAAGAGTCATTATCCTATCTAATTAAGCGAAGGAAAACAACTGCTAGAAGAACATAAGAGCTGTTTCCCTTACCATAAGCTGTTTGCTTGTAACAGTCAGATTGCTGCAGCAGAATATTATACAGCATGCTGGTGCAATTCTTCAGTTATTAAACCTCCAGATTTGTTGAGAACTCTTGTAACTTCTTCAGCCTTTTCAAGCTTAAAGTTTTGTTGCACTGCCACACCAGGAGCAGTGAAGGCTCAACAACAAGCTGCAGTATTCAAACCCAAACCTTTCAGAAAAGTGGTTCCTCTCCTCCTTAAAATTAATAAAAGGCACACTGGAAAGGCTTTACAGCTTTAACTAAGTTTCCATTTTCAAGTTTGTTCCGTATTATTGCGTGTTTACTCTCTAGGAGTTAAGGAATCCTTAAGTAAAATACCTATTTCAGAAGAAACAACTGTTTAAAAACCAATGCAACAGCAAGCAGGAATATCCCAGGGAAGAAAATCTCGCTAGGAGGTTTACTATTCCCTCAGTCTCAAAACTCAAATCTCACAGGGCCAGTCAGATAGTTAGGTAGGGAATGAAGCTGTCAGAAAGGACTCACGATGGATGAAAGCTTATCACTGACTCCAGAAAGCACAGAAGAGTGCAGAGAAGTTACCATTTCAGTTAATTGACAGCACAGCCACATGCTTTCAGAAGCACTGTGCCTGCCTTTAGCACAATGCCTGGGCTGAAAGTTAAGTTTTTGTAGTTGGAGAGGAGGCAGATGTGTATCAGATTGCATGACATCAGCAGCAGTAGGTGTCCTAGCATCAGCTCTATTTTTACCAGCCCGGTGTATTTGGGGCTCTAGTACCCAACACTAAGACACACTCTTGATTCAAAATGACTGGAAACAGTTCAATTTCTACATAAAGCAGGAGTAAAGAAACTGGTGAATTGTTTTCTCAGTTTAAACAGAACTAAACCAAGTTCAGCTTCCCAACCCCAACTTCTGGCAGCAATCTAACCTAAGCGTTCCAGAAGAAAACACAAAGAACAAAGTCGGAGTTGCTGGAAACATCAAGAAAGTGGTGAAGAAGAGAAAGAAAACATCACTTGAAGTTATATGTATGTAGGTCCAAGTGAACCTACACTTTTCACTTGAGTTCTGGAGAGAGCTAAGTTTCCCTCCTCCCTCCCCTTAAAGCGTAAACAACTTACTGGAATAGAAAACCACACTGACAGCAAGCCATATTTTTGGAAATTAAACACTCAGTATCCACAGGAAAATACACTCAAGCTTTCAAAACCATTTCTTCTGTCCCACAATGGTATAGCCAGTACTTTTCCACTGTGTTTATTTTACAGGGAGAAACACTGACCTGAAAAAAAAAGTCAAGAGTGAGATGACAAAGCAGGGAGTGTTTCTTCAGTGCTCCCTTTGCGCTCCTGACAGTGAGACAATATCGTTTGCTTTTAAACAGAGTACTTTGGAGGGTCAAGCTGTTTTTCACAGAACCTAAAAGTCCAAACTTCTGCTTGTTAATACTCTGCACACCCTATGCTGATTTCTAAACCTTCCAAATTCTTTGTGCTTTTCACTTTGTTTGGTATCTCCTCAAGACACATAAAATCTCTCCATCTGTGAGCAAAGAAAAGCATCCAAATGCATGACAACAGCCCAAAATACAGACAGTTATTTACATACTAAATGGGGAAAACAAATTCTGAATTAATATATATAAAAAAAACATAAATAAGTTGGCTTTTTGGCTACTTAAAGCAGAGCCAAACTTCTAGCAAAATCCCTCCAGAGAAGGGCAGGATCATTGCTACCCAGAGACCATTAGTATAAGAGCAAGAAAAATAAGACAACAGGACTAAGTTGAGAGTAAAATACATGAGTGTAGTCTGGAAAGGGTCATCTAGAGCTATGAATATAAAAGAATATTCAGCTTCTAGAACTACCTGTAGAAAAGACAGCAGAAGCAAGAGAGGGGGCAATAAAAATAATCATCTAAACCAGAGCTTGTGTGAGTTAGCAACTGCTAAATCAGGTGAGCAGATGCTGCTGTTTACACAACTCATTCAAGCTGAAGTATTTCTGGCCCCTTCAGATCTCTAGATATTAGCTCCTATTAAAATTAGCAATAGTAAATGAAAATAAAAATCAAGAAACTAACTTTGTTTTTCCTTCTCTAAGTCACCAATGCACAAACACCCTGCAGCTGCTTATCTCTTTAGTACACGGTAAGAGATGAAGCAATATTTCTGATAGATTCCTTCAGTTTAAAGCATTTCAATGCAGTCAGCAATAAAAATCAGCCAAGCCAGTATTACAAAATGTGTGTTCTCTTCTCACTTCTTCTGAGAATTAAGAAGTAGTTACAATATCCTGGAGAAATCACATCAGCAGAATCACCTAAATCCCTACATTTACAGATCCAAGTTAGCCCAAACAATTGCCTAAGCAGAGCTCATTTCCACATGAGAAGAACGGCATACAGCTAAGCATGGAAACCTATGGAAAGACTCCAAACACAGAAGCGGCTTTAGAAGTGACCTTGATACCCTGCATCACTCCACAGCCTCCACTGTTTTCAAGCAGCTCTTTATTCCAACAATAGAATCAGTAAAATTCTGCACTTGACAAGCTCAGCAGAAGAAAATCTCCTTTTCATCTCGCAGACTGAAGCCTTCACAAGGAGGCAGATAAGGCAACCTAAGGACTACTGACAACTCAAGCTTTTAAAAACATGTATGTTCACAGCCCTGACATGTCAAAAGATTGAGTCTCCTCCCTTAACTCCTCCAGCCAGCCCTGCCACCATCAGAACATGCTTACAACAAACGCTGCAGAGGTACAGTTCTTTTCCTCGGTAGGCTAGCAGAGGCTGTAAACAAGACTACAACCATTTCAGTGCATCATTACTTCACCACTTCTCCCATTACTCAAAACAAAAAAAGCAAGAGTATCTGAACACCACAAAAACAGCCCAATCCCCAACAGCCAAATGTTTTCTAACCCAGCAATCCGGCAGAGGGACATGTGGCTTCTGAAAGGAGCACCCTACAATAGATAATTAAACCCATTCCACCTAATGGCTGGAAGAGACAAAACACATTTTTGCTCTGAAGTGAAATGCCAAAAGAAAAAAAAAAAGGGGGGGGGGGGGAGGTTTTCATTCACTTTATTTAAGAGTACTATGGGAAACAGAAAGCTCTTTGGGTGCTGGCATTGTGCAGGGAGAACAGGCAACTTCCAGATGGATCAGTAAAGACTTAAATGCACAGGCTTGAACAGACCACAGATTTCATCCAAGACATCCTCCTCACAGGGGAATATTACTGCCATACAGTAGGCAATAGTTAAATTGACCCAGACCAAAAAATCAAATCCCACCACCCAACAGATCTGCCTAAAGAAATTCACTTCTGTTGTGCAGCAAGGCAAAACAAAGTGAAGACAAAAAAGATTGGTGACAAAGTTATGAAGTCATTAACCCAAGATTACACCAAAAGCAAACTGAAGATTTGGAAAGTCCAGTACCAGAGTCAGCAGGATAAACCACCTGAGAACAAAGAGCATATTTGAGTTTCATTCCTTTTCACAAGCCTGCACCACAGAGCTCAGATATGGAGCACACCTCAGCAGAGACAGTGAACTCTACTGGGTGAAAACAACTCCTAGTTTACCCTTTATGGACATACACAAGGGAACTTCTACCTCCTCTGTCCTACACAGTGGTGGAGGAAAAAGGGCAAAATGCCTGCTCTGGCTGCAACTAGAAATCTTCCCTCCCTTTCTTTTTCAGATGCTCATTTTATTTAAATCCATACAAGTACTTTGTCAGGATTTGGGGAGGTAAAGAGTATTCCCTTCTGTGTCCTCTGCCGAGCAGGCCTAGGTCACAGGCAGTGTCTGAAGGCTGTTAATACAAGATGATATAAATGAGATATATTTGGCTGCTGCTGTTAGCCCTCTCTTCCATGGCACACTGCAAACTATGGCATTCTGTTACATTTATCAGAGCACAAGAGAAGAAGGTGGTACTCAGTCATCACAAGCCCACCCACTGCTTTTCAGTAGAGACAGATTCCAGACCACAATTCCAATGCTATGTATCTGGAAAACATGGTCTTGGAAACCAAAGGAAAAACATTTGGGGGGTGCCTCCTTCCAAGTAGCTATCAACACACACACACACACACACAAAACCCATCCAGTTAGCAACATTCTCCCTTTTCCAGGGAGAGGTCAAATAAGCATATCACTCCTGCATGGTATTTATGGAGAGCTTAGACAAACAGCTCTAGAGATGAACATGCCTGCACAGGCTGTGCCATGGCATTGCTAGTCTAATCCATCAGATCTTCCTCTCAATGTCTAACCCAGGCCTTGCTGGAAATTAGATCCTAGCTGATCATCCATTCCAGCTCATGCTTCCTTGCTTTTTGCAGCAGGTTTTTCTTCTCATCCCCTTCATCCCCCATTCATCTGGCAGCACACTGTCTTCACCTCTTCTCTGACCATACCACCACCAATTGCCTCAAACCTCCTTCACCAAAAAAAACCAACCCCAAACAGAGGTCTAGAAGATAAGGTCCAAGCTTCTGTTAACTATTAACATAACATTAAATTCCATGGCTGCTCTCCAGTATCCTTACTCTTCCCGCCTAGTCTGTAATCTACAGTTCAGCAAGCACAAAAATGTTAATCAAGACCATGCTGGACAGGACCTTGCAGAATCTGTATCAACTACTTGCAACTTGAGCTTGCTTCATTTCTGGGCATGGCTTTGCAGCTAATTTTACTCCCTGCACAGTAGTGTCCATATGGTAATTCCCTGACTTGTTAATGAGAGTGTCAGGTGAATAGAGGGCTGGAGCAGCTCTGCTATGAGCACAGGCTACAAGAGTTGGGGCTATTCAGCCTGGAGAAGAGAAGGCTTCAAGGAGACCTTGGAGTAGCCTTCCAGTATCTGAAGGGGGCTACAGGAAGGCTGGGGAAGGACTATTTACCAGGTTTTGTAACGACAGGACAAGGAGTAATGGGTTTAAACTGGCAGAGGGGAGATTCAAACTGGAGATTAGGAAAGGGCTCTTTCCTTTATAGGTGGTGAGACACTGACACAGATTGCCCAGGGAGGCTGTGGATCACAGAATCACCAGGTGTGATCTTTGAGCACATTCGGTGATTGTGTGCTCCAGAGTCTCCCTGGAGCTGCTCAAGGCCAGGTTGGATGAGGCCTTGAGCAACCTGTTCTAGCGGGAGGTGTCCCTGCCTGTGGCAGGGGGTTGGAACTGAATGAGCTTTGAGATCCCTTCCAACCTAAACCATTCTATGACTCTTCAATATTGAGGACTCCCAACGTATCAACATATTAATATCCTCTCTGAGCCACAAGGCCTGGCACCTCCTAGAAGCAGCAGAAATGCTGGATTTAAAACAGCCTGTCCTGGATAAGTCTGGTTTGGCTGTTGCTTGGCTTTTTTTTTCACCCTGGACACTAAAAATGTCTTTCACCACTGCTCCACTATTTTTTTTTCCTTTGAGCCAAAATTAATATCCATCCCTTTCCTCTTCATCCCTTCCCCCTTGGCCCTACTGAAGAGGGCAACATTATTCCTCTTGAGTCTATTACTTCACTCTTTTGAAATTGCTCCTCACTATAGGAGATTGCTTCAACTAGTTTAGGGTTTTTTTAAGCCTTAGGATGAATTTGATCAGGCACTACCAGACTGAAAAATCTATTACTTATTCAAGCAACCTACAGGTTTCTCCCCTCTTCCCAGCCTGGGAGAGTACAATTTGTGCTTTTACCATGGCTGTTAACTACACTGCCGGGATTAACCATTTCAGAGAATGTTTCAATCACCTCAGCATTAGTTGCTAAGCCACTAATCTCTGGATCTTTTATTTCTTGCTTTCTTCCAGGATCCCTTTTAGCTGCACTTCATGATGCAGTTGACTGTGCCAGCGTTGTTCCTGCACCTTCATGCACTTTGCGTGCATCTTTCGCAACACAGCTTCCCATTTTCTCTCTGTTTACACCAATGAAAAGCTCAACACAGAGCAAAGTTCTGTTCTTCATTATTGATGTTTCCCTCCAATGGAAGTGTTTGGTACTGCTACAGCCCAAAGAGGTTGAGAGCAGTTTCCTCCTTCCTAGCATTTGCCCCCAGCCAAGCTTTCCATGCCAAATTCTACACTTTTTGACATTTGTGGGTTTTATTCTGCTGTTCTGTCATCTTTTAGCCTACATGGGCTAGCACCTTGACACTGCTGTAGAATCTGCTTCCCACTAATGCATTTTCTTTGTCAATCTGAAAGACTATTTTTATGAATTTGATCACTTCATACTTCTGGAAAAGACTAAGCAGAACATACCAAAGAGATTGGATGGCTGTGAAAGATTTGAGCTAGCAAATCTCATACTTTGAATGGCTGTTCTCCAGCTGCTGACATACACCTTGTATTTATAGTCCTCTCTAACATCTAATAAATGTGACTGAGGCTGGGCAGAGTTCAAAAAAAGACTGGCTGAGGCACTTAGTGCCATGGTCTGGTTGATTGGACAGGGCTGGGTGCTAGGTTGGACTGGATGAGCTTGGAGGTCTCTTCCAACCTGGTTGATTCTGTGATTCTATTCTATGATACTTTTAATGATCACTTGTTACAACCTTCCATTGTTCATTCCCTGTATACTTGTGTTGGTGTGCAGACACTTGGCATGCAAGGTGGCACAACCTGCTCTTCTTCTGCCAGGACATCAGCAGGATGATATAAAGAGGTGCAAAATACCAAAAATGCAAGAAGACTCCAAAAAGTTATGATCTGTTTGGGGTTTCTCTCAAAAAAGTCACCAAATATTTTCATATGCAAACACTCAAAACTCTTTGCACTTGGTCAAAGCACTGCAGTTGAAGTAGATGTAAAAATGTATTTGGTCAAAGTGACTTTACCAACTTTATTAATAAAAGCAAGAAAGTCTTGGTTAGAAAAAGAGATTAGCTTGCTGATACTGTTTTGGTAAGAATTCAAACTGAACCAACTTGTGTAATTTTAATGAGAAATTAGACCTGTGGTTAGGCCAAAATACATTAGTATGCAGATAAATATATAATGTATATAATCTACAAAAAGAAACTCATTGGCCTGAATACAAATCAAATCAACAGGAATTTACCTTAGGTAGTTAGTTATTTTTATAGATTCTGATACAGGCAATATATTTATAACCAACAGCATTCATACTATTCATTATTACTGTTCATTTATATCATTATTACTGTTTATTAACTTCAAGTAAGAAAAGTTGCACTCTTAGGATTCCATCCCATTTCAGAGGAATTTTTTTTCTACAGAGAAGAAAGAGCCCATAACAAAAGCAGGCTTAGAGGGATGCCATGCTGACACAGGCTCCTGCCAAGCCTGCAGCTCACACCAGCCACATAATGCATTCCACCAACTTGCTCCAGACACAAAGCTGCAAAACCCCCCAGCAGTATATTTGCTCATGCCTAAATACTTGTTGATTATCCCAACAGGCAAGAGGGCACTAGTCCTAGAAAGAAACAGCTATCAGACCAGAAGGAAAATTCAAATCTGTGATTTCCTTGCTGACCCATCTTGGCTGCAGAGCAGAAAGAAGACAACACATTTTGCAACTCTCCATTTTGTGTGTGTATGGGAAATTAAAAAGCCTTAGGCTCAGACAACTCTTCCAACCTAAACTATTCTATGATTCTATAACTACTCTGAATTCATCCCAAAAGAGAGAAAAGGAGGTCAGCACCAGTTCCTAGAACCTCTGCATTCAAATTTGCCTCTCCTGCCCTGGGCTCTGTGTCCTTTAATAACCTGGCAGAGGATAAGGTTTAGACAGCACAATGGTATATATATTGCTTCTCAAAGATTGTTTCTTATCCCAAACCAGGGAGATGAGGTAATACAAGTGAGCCCTGTTAGGTACTGATACTGTTCTGAGCAGGATTTCACATTTGTATGATGTTACTAAGCTATTTACCTTCAGAGTCCCTGCTGAAAACCAGGAGTTCTAGGGGATAAAGTAAACTATTAAATCAAATACAATTATTTGGTGGCACAGTCTAGTTGATGTGGTGGTGATCTAGGGTAGGGTGTCCCTGCCCAGGGCAGGGGGATTGATACTAGATGATCCTTGTGGTCCCTTCCAACCCTGACTGATTCTATGGTGTTAGGTCATAGGCTGGACTTGATGATCTCAGAGGTCTATTCAAGCCTCAATAATTCTGTGACTCTGTGAATTCTGTGATCTGCCATTTTCACTGCAGAGACTTGCATAAACTTCCTCTTGGCCATAAAGTCAACAGAAAACTGTTTCATGCCTGACAAGAGTCCAAACCAGAATACTTAGATTGGATTATTGCTCCCACAAATCCAAAGGTTACAATGAAAATTTTCTTTTATGAGCACAACTGTAAGAACTGTCTTGATACTCTACATTCATAGGATATAGAATACCTCTTTCTTACATCTGCTCCCTAAAAAGTTGCAAAAGCAACTTGAAAATATTTTCTTAATGTAGCAATTGATTTTATTTCTTTAACTTGCTGTTTTACTGCAACTTGTGTGCATACAACTGGTTTCATAGCCATTCTACCCCTCACATGTATTTTTATCAGTCAAGCCAACTACGACCACAGGATTTGAACTTTCAGGAACAAGATGGGCTTTTTTTCGGCCAGAACTGTTTAGCCTACTTTAAAAAGTTAGTAGCAAAGTTTCTCAGCAAGACTAATAGTTGAACATGCCAGGAAGTTCATATATGAAAATCCATGAGGGAGTTATCAGACTGTGTATTTTGACCTCTTCCAAGACATAGGGTGAGAGATCACTCCATGTTTGGCCTTTGAATAGGCTCTGCTAACTTCTGCCTGACACAAGCAAGTCTTCCCCTAACAACCTGTTCATCATTCTCACCTCTCATTTGAATCTTTAACAGGAAAGATCTTGACACAAAGGTCCCAGATGAAGTTTTTTTTCAAGGGAGTTTTGTTTGTCTGTATCATTTGTTTGGGTTTTAAAGAAAAGCAGTATAGCAGACAAGCCTTTCACACGGACCCTATAGCCTATATATAGCTTCTGCTGGCAAAAATCTGCTTCCAGAAAATTGCCCCATGCAGCCCAAATTGTGCAGAATCAATTAGACTGCACTTAATCACACTGCACACTAGTGGGAAGTGAGACAAAATAAACACAGCTTCAGTAATTCAGCATTTCTCTAACCACTCCAAAGTAGGAAGGGGTTAAAAACAGCTCTATAAGCAAGTTCCTTCAAAACACTTAGATAAATGTACTTTTAATACCTAATGCAAGTGACTATTCTATATA
Source organism: Pogoniulus pusillus (assembly GCF_015220805.1). Taxonomy (NCBI): domain Eukaryota; kingdom Metazoa; phylum Chordata; class Aves; order Piciformes; family Lybiidae; genus Pogoniulus; species Pogoniulus pusillus. Next base: position 4,344,484 of record NC_087296.1, read on the forward strand.
CTATAATGTATGGAATACGCTTGGGTTGGAGGATTGTTTTGGTTTGGGGTTTTGTTTGTTTTATTGGGGTTCTCCCCCTCTAGATTCCCCCTGCATTAAACTTGTCAATGTTCAGGGATAAAAAGCACAATCGTGAGAATTGGGCAGCTAACTCCAAGCACAGCTCAATGTACTCACTCGTGATTAAAAGAAATACCTACATTTCCTTTTCCTACTCTGCAGCAAGCAGTATTTTTAGCCGTGCTGCTGGACCAGTTTATGCAAGCCCTGCATGTGAATTTCAAGACATGCGCAAAACTTGAGGTGAGCAAGAGAATGGCAGCGCCAGTAACTATAATTAGACTGTAACAGTGGAAGAGTACAAAGCAACACTTATTTTTGTTAACATAAAAGGTCAGTAAATGTAATCCTCTACTGGAGAGGCTGCCTATAAGCTATAAAAGCACCATTTTAATCTTGCTGATCCCAGTGGAGAAGCTACTGACCCATGAACGACAAAAAGGTACATTCTGACAAGCTCTGCTGTTATTGGCGATGAGCTTAAATCTTTTACAAGCTCAAAAGCTTCCCATAGCGATTTTCTATTTGCAATTGGCAGCTCGGAATGTTTATAGCCAAGTCTTTCCTGCTTTTGTATTTAAAGCCAACTGGTAATGCCACAGCACTGCTCACGCAGACCAAAACTAGAGCACCGAAGTTGTCATTTTAGCACTTCCTTCGGGACGCCCCAGCGCCCGGCTGCTTCCCAGCCATTCATCGCTGAATCCTCTGCCCGGCCTGCACCCAAAAGCCTGACGCTTTCCCCCCTGCCTTCTAATAACGCTTCCCCAAATGTGTGGAGGGGAGCGCTTGGCGTGCGCTGCCGCACGGAGAGCTCTGACCTGCCAGGGCTCAAATGCCCTCTCCGTTCGCTGCGCAGCTCAAAGTCCACGGTGCTTCGCGAGCGACGGGATGGGGAAAAGTCCCGAAGGCGGCCGCGGGGCTCTCCCAGACCCGTTTCACGGCAGCGGCTGCCAGGCTTACCTGCACCTCGCCGAGGATCGCCTCGCTCTTCTCTCTCACGTCGGGGAAGGGGCAGCGCTTGGAAAGCATTAGTAGGCGGGCCAGCACCTCGCTCAGCCCGTCGCGGGCGGCAGGAACCAGGAGCCCGTCGGCAGCCCGGGCAGGCGGCACGGCCGCCACGGGAGCGATGGTCTCGCTGCGGCGCAGAACGGCTTGCCCGATGGTGTCCAAGGCGGCGGCGCGGGTGGCAGCGTCGCGGCTGCACAGCCCGTCCCAGCGCAGCTCGCCTTCGCGCTCCTCCATGGGGCTGCCCAGCTGTTCCACCGCCGCCTCAACAGCTCCGGTGCGGCCGCCCCATGGCGGGCTCCCGGTAGCCGCCAACCCACCCAGACAGACAACCGCGGCGGCGAGCAGAGAGCCCGCAGCCGGCGCCGCATGGGAGGCAGCAGCGGGCGCGAGCTCCCTCAGCCCCGGCGCGCGCCTCCGCCGACAGCCGCCCACCGAGGTCGGGGCTGCCGAGCGAGCAACGCCGCTAGGGCTTCGCCTCTCCCGGAGGGGAGCGGGTCAGCCACCACCCCGCGGCGCCGGCGGCTCCTCCTCTCTGCCCCAGGCATGGAGAAAAGGGGACGGCCCCGGCCCTGCCTCTTCACCGCGGCGCGGGGCGGCCCCTCAGCCCTGCGTGCCGGGCCCGGCCAGCCGCAGACCCCCGGCAAAGCCCGCGCCAGGGCCGGGTGGGGACAGGGAGGGCCGCGAGCTGGCCCCGCCCAACGCGGCCTGCCCACATGACTGATGCGCATGTTAGCCAATCACCTTGGAGCAGCTGCTGCCAGCAGCCCAATGGCGACCGGGAGCGGCAGGCAGGCGCCCGGAGGGGCCGCGGGGAGGCCCTTGTGCCCGCGGAGGGGAACTACGCGTCCCGGCAGGCAGCGCGCCGGGCAGCCGGGCCGGGCTGAGCCCAGTCCAGTCCGGTCCGGTCTCTCGCTGCCCGTCGCAGCCCTTCTGCACAGCTGTTTGCCTTTCCGCCAGGCCGCCTTTTGGGTTTATTTCCGTGCCGACGAGCAGGTTATCAAAGGCAGTTTTCTTGTCTCCAATGGCGCCAGGCGACCTTTAGGTTATTAGGAGAAAGGTCTTTACAGAACGAGCGGTCAGGCATTGGAACAGGCTGCCCAGGGAGCTGGTGCGGTCACCATCCCTTGGAACAGGCTGCCCAGGGAGCTGGTGCGGTCACCATCCCTTGCAGGTGTTGCAAACACCTGTGCACGTCACGTTTTGGGACACGGCTTAGCGCCCGTGGTGGAGTTGGTGATCTCAGAGGTCTTCTCTGAAGAACAGGCTTCTGTTGGGGCTAGGAGTAAAGCAGTTCAGGTAGTGGAATTCTTTAGACATTTGCACTGGCCAAAAGTGAAGCACAGGCGTTTAAAGCAAGTGTAAAGGCTTGTCAGGTACAAGCTTCAGCAGAAACTTCTGATGTAGCTAAGTAAACGCAGCAGCAGGAAGCCAAAAGAGCTGATGCAAGCAAAAACACATCACCTTCAACACTTGAAATGAAAGGCGCAGCAAGATCCCCAGAATATTCAAATTGAGCAACAGTTGTGCAGTCTCTTTAGCAGAGTTATGGTTTATGGTTTGCCACAGACAGCCTCAAAACGTGCATCTGCTCCATAAGGCTCTCTGCCAGCACTCCTTGATTTTTCTTGTATCACCAGGGTGGAGCCAGGGTCATAGAAGCAACCAGGTTGGAAGAGACCTCCAAGAGCATCCAGTCCAACCTAGCACCCAGCCCTAGCCAATCAACCAGACCATGGCACTAAGTGCCTCAGCCAGGCTTTCCTTGAACACTTTCAAGGATGGCAACTCCACCACTTCCCTGGGCAGCCCATTCCAATGCCAATCACTCTCTCTGGCAACAACTTCCTCCTAACATCCAGCTTAGACCTCCCCTGGCACAACTTGAGACTGTGTCCCTTGTTCTGTTGCTGGTTGCCTGGGAGAAGAGCCCAACCCCACCTGGCTACAGCAGTGTTGCCCAGTGGCAGGATTGAAGGCCATGGGCACAAACAGAAACACGAGAGGCTTTCTCAGGAAGCAGTTCTTTCACTGTGAGGGTTACCAAGCACAGGCACAGGCTGCCCACTGAGGTCGTGGAGGCTCCATCCTTGGACATGCTGAAAAGATCTTTTGTCATGTCGCAGGCAGCTGGCTCAAGGTGGCTGTGTTTGAGCTGGGTAGCTGGACCAGATGACCTGCTGAGCTGCCTCCCAGCATCAGCTGTGTTAAGTTACTCTGTGTTTAAGTGTGGATGCTGTGTTGCTGGTTCCCTCGCCTTTCTAGCAGGGACAGAAAGCACTTTTTTTTATAAAGTTGGTTTTCAGCCAAGTCAGTTTCTCAATCCAGTTCATATCATGGCAGAGAAGAGAGAAGCAAGGCCAAGGCCACCCATTTGCAGCTGTCCCATTAAAGCAATCATAAACCTACAAATCTGAGTGCACTGGAAGACAAAATAATGCTTACAAGTAAATCAGAGCCTCACAGAATTACATTTCTCATCTACACATTCCCTACTCTAAAATTCAGACTTCAAAACTGAAGTTTGTTGCAGAACAAACTATTCCTATGCCACAGGAAAACACAGAAACTGCTTCTGACTCCAGGAGCAGGGCTTGGGCTCCTCACCATCACAAGCCAGCACCAGGTCTTTCAGTGGTAAGGAATCTGATTTCTTCTTCTGGCACTCCTTGTCTTTTCTGGCACTATTTCCTTCAAGCTTGCAAGATCAGTGTGGTTCACTCATTACCTCTACCTTTCAAGGAAGACCAATCTCTTTTGCCCATAAAATCCTTTCTGCTAGGAGCCTGTGTTGCCATTGTTTTGGCAGGGGTGGACAAGCTTAGACTGCTTTGTGCAGCTGCTTCCTCTAGGCCCTTGGCACCCTCCTGAGCAATATATCTACTGAGATCATCACTACCTGTAATAAATGTGAGTCTTGACTTCTTCGAGGCCTCCACCCATTGTAACTGATGGCTTCAAAGACATTAATCCTGCCGCTGCCTTTCATCTTTTCATTTCTTTCTTTTTTGGCATTGGCTGCAGCTTCAGCTTCCTGTCCTGTTCTCTCGTCACTCGTTCTGCTCCCCCACTTTCCCTGTGGGTAAGCCACAGCACATATGCTTGCTTTATTTCTAGCTACGTTTTGATCTTCAGAGGGTGGAGAGGTCTCATTTTCCCCATCACCAGTCTGTACTTCCTGGGTGTTGCAGGGGTTCTGCCCCACACACACAGTGAATTCACCCAGACTAGACTCAGCCTGCTGGAAGTTAAGGAATGCAGCTTTCTGTTCACAGCTTAGCACAAGATACAAGCAGATATTTACAATATTTACAGCTATATACAGCAATATACAAGTGAAAAGTGATGCAGAAACACAGCAGCTCTCCCAGAAATCAGAGTGCCCAGGAGGGGCTCCCAACCACCCTTCCACCTTCTTTCCACCCCCTCCCTTATCCCAGAATCTGCCTTACGTGCAAGGTGAATTGGAAGAATTGGCAAGGGGGTTAGAAGGAAAATGATTAGTTGGGTTACACAGATGCAGGCAGAAGCAGTTCATATGGCAGAAGCCATGGAGAGACACCAACACTGCCTTATCTGTGCTTGTGTCCTTGCTTTTACACATCTCAGCAAACCTCTGAGTGAAGTAGACATCCCCATTGTTTGCTTTTCACAACCAATAATCCAATTCCTCTCATTAAAATACTCCAGTTAGCTTCAGACCAGCACAGGTGTCTCTGGCCATGGCTGCATACATCTGAGGTCAATAAAGAGAAGCAGAGTCGGAGCTTAAGCCTTAGTGTTAGGCTGTGGCATGGGTGGATTCCCACACTGAATGCTAAGATTGATGGCAAGTCACAGCACTGCCTTTTATCTTTTAGAAGCTGGCTTATTTTTTTTCCATGGGCTGCAAATGAACTCTGCCTACAGGAAACAGATTGTAAAACTGGCTCCAAGGCCTAAACTTCACATTTCAGCCCTCTGCTTTATGGATTTTTGATTCAATCCTTTGGTAAAGGAGATGAAGGTGGCTTTATTTTTTTTTCCAATTTTCCAACAGCAGGTCAAGCTGCTGCCTGTACTGCAAGACATTGTGGAAATCAAGGTCAGAGGCTAGCAGTGGAATTAATCAGGCCCTGAAGTGAAGGGAATGTGTTTGTTTGATTTGTGTGTCCGCTGACTGAAGTTAATATGCTTGGGTTTGATCCCTAAAGAATGGAAAAGACAAAGGCGGAATTATGAAGGAAACAATCTGGCAACCCATCCAGAATTACAGCATTGGAGGTTTTAAAATGATAAGCTGCAGAAAAAACAAATTTGTGGCTGTTTTAAACCTCAGTATTTCCTTCCTTGATGATTTATCAACTTCCTTCTTTTCTGCACTAGATAAGGACTTCTATGACCATATGCAAACCATAGCTGACGGCAGAATTGTTCTTTTCAGTACAATGTATGGTAGCTGTGTTCATATCCTTTCTAAGAGGTGAGCTCTAAAATGTATTATATTTACTTCTTTAAAGTGTTTTCCCCTTTCTGTTTGTCACCAAAGAGCACTTTGCCACAGAATTCCTTTGGTCAGTTATTGGAGAGCTAGGAATAAGGCAGTACAGCTTAGAAGGGACTGCTTGGAATCCTTAAGCTGCTTTTATGTACACTTGGTTTGGTTGGGCTTTCTTTCATTCCAGTTAGTAAATACCTGGGATGGGATCGTTGCCTTCTAGAAGTTCACCCTGTCCTTTGAGGTCTGAGGTTTGCCACGTTGCCACAATAAATGGGTACTCCACGGTGTTTAATGTGTTTTTCTTCAGAGTAGCTCTCTGAGGAAGCAAAGTTCTGCGACTCTCATTTTGCAGAGAGACACTAGAATGCCAGAGGCTACTCCTCTTCTGTCTTTGAACCCAAGCCCAAGCTTGATGTCAAGCAGAGACTCGTATATCATCTCAGCAGCCTGCCCTCCTTGAGCAAGCAAACTGCAGCATAAGATGAGCAAGAAAATATGGCTTTGTTTATCTTCTGAGGACATGTTTGCACATCTGCCATATGTTCTGCAGTGGCATGCAATAGTGTTTGCATCAGCCTCTGCCACCCTGCCTCCTTAGAGGTTATTACTGCATCAGGGATGAGTGAGTTGGCCACCAACTTCTTCTTAGGAGACCAAAACTTTCATGCAGAAAGACTATGAAGAAGTTCTGTGCTGAACTGTAGGTTGGTCTGAGGAGAGCTGGGCAGAACTGCAGCCCACTTAAAGTCCTGCTGTACTGTGCCAAGTCTCTGACTGCAGTCCACTTAGCTGTACAAATGCAGCCTGAAAGACTGAGAGCTAGGCTCCAGAAAAGAGGATGGGTAAACTAAAAGTTCAGATCCAAAAACCTCCACTGAGCAGCTACCCAAACTGTGCTCTTCTGTTTCTAGATTCAAGTGCTCAGAATTGCCCTAAAATGGGCATCTTGGCACCTCTCTCCTCTTTGTGCCCACTTGAGATCTAGTAGATGGGTAGAGCAGCTCCAAGAGAGTTCTAGCTGAGAGGAACTTAGCCAAGCCCAAGTCACATCCTTCTGCTACAGCCACAGCTGACTTCAGTGCCCAACTGCATTTAGCTCAGTGATGACTTTCAGTGCTGTAACCTAGGGATGAGCAAATCAGCTTTTAACTCAAAGGGATTTACATCAACATCTCATCACTCCCAGGAGAGTGCCCCAGCTGCTCAGAAGGACCATGAAATGGAGGAGAAGGATCATCTCACCTGTTGAAGTTGTGACCTTATTGGAAAGGATGGCAATCATGTGGCACTGGAATGAACTAGGAGAGAGACCCAGGGAGCTGTAGGCACTTGGGGTTTCTGATAGCTATTCCCAGCCAGGTGCTGGGAGCTGTTTACCACCAAAATGTATGCCTGAAATCCAGGACTCTGTTCTGATGATGGAACTAGATGAAAGAGACACATCCTTGTTTTCCTCTGCCCTTTGTCTCAGCTGCCTTTTCCTTGCCCTAGATTCTTACATGCCTTTCTGAGCAGGGTCAGAACTTCAAACGAAAAGGTGGTGACTCCCTGCTTCCTTCCTGCTCCTCCTCCTCCTCCCAGACTCCCATGGTGGTCAGGCAGGCAGTATGAATGCTTCCCAGGAACTCCTGCTTCCCAGGCAATGCTCTAACCACTGGGTAACCAGCACAGAGAAGGTGAACACTGTTTCCTCCAGCCACACTTTAAAAGAAAATGAATATTACTTGTTAGGAATTCTTTATCTGCTGCCATCCCAATAGGCCTTTAAAACACCTTTGGCAAGCTGTCTTAACACAAACCTTGGTGTTTTCCAGTAATAACACAAAGAAAAATGCTGTGGCCAGCAGCCACATGAAATGAAGTCACAGACCAGAGAAGCTGCAGGGACTCTTTATTCATTGTTAAAGAACAGATTTTTGGCACTAGCCACCAGAAGAGGACTCCAGATTCTGAGTCCCAAGAGGAAAAAGGTGCCAAGCATCAGGGTGGGACTTCACACCCATCTATGGTCATAAAGTTTCCCTGCTTTTGTTTTAGCTCTTCACCGAGTGCTGCTTGTTTTGGCCTTATACCTGGCACTTCTTTGACATGCAGGGAATGTAAGCCTATCATTTCCAGACTTGGGATTCAGCCCCGGGGCTGGAAGGCTCATGTATCCTGCAACATCGGGCCCCTTATCAGTCCCATCCATCTGTGATGTATTAAGGTCACACAGAACAGCAAGAACGTAAGTGAAGTCCCTAGAGGTTCACTAAACAGCCTGGCAGTCAGAAACTCTGCATCCAGTTCATAGGAAGGGAAATGTCTCTTAAATTATTTATGAGCAACTGAAGTTAGGCAAGCTGCATATGGAAGGCAGTGTGATGGCATCAGCGGCAGAAATTCACAGTGAGGAGTAAAAAAGGCAACTTTTATGTTCTTCACATAAAGTACTGAGGAGAGCACCTTCAATTTCCACATCAGTTAGAGTATTGGTTAAGATAGTTCAGCCACTTGTTCTAAACTCATTTCAAGTAGGACTCAAACCTTCAAGATATGTTGAAAAGTCTCATTGGTTCAGTGAGGTTTCACTTCCTATTAGTTCTGCAGCTGCCACCACTTTGTTTCTAACCCACTTAAGATAAAGAAGAAAGAGAAATAGCAGCTCCTTAGATAAGCCCTGAGCAAGGCCACATGTTGTTTCAGGCTGATTAAAACAGTCATGGGCCAGCAATGTGCCTTGTGGCCAAGAGAGCCAATGGCATCCCAGGGTGCATCAGAAAAGTGTGGCCAGCAGGGCTAGGGAGGTTCTTCTCCTGCTCTACTCTGCTCTAGTGAGACCACACCTGGAATACTCTTTGCAGTTTTGGGCTCCCGGGTTCAAGAAAGACAGAGACCTGCTGGAGAGAGTCCAGCAGAGAGCCACAAAGATGACTGGGGGACTTGAGCATCTCCCTTGAGCCTGAGCCACGAGGATGATTGGGGGACTTGAGCATCTCCCTGAGCCTGAGAGCCCTGGGGTTGTTTGGTCTGGAGAAGAGAAGTCTGAGAGATACAAACAATGTCTATCAGTATCTGAGGGATGGGTGTCAAGTGGAGGGGGCCAAGCTCTTTTTGGTGATCAGCAGCCATAAGCCAAGGAGCAATGGATACAAATTGGAACAGAGAAGGCTTCACCTCAACACAAAGAGAAACTTCTTTACAGTGAGGATGACAGAGCTCTGGAGCAGACTGCCCAGAGAGGTTGTGGAGTCTCCTTCTCTGAAGACTTTCCAAACCCACTTGGATGTATTCCTGTGCAGACTACCCTGGGTGATTCTGCTTTAGACAGGGGGGTCAGACTGGATGATCCCTGGAGGTCCCTTCCAACCTCTGAAGTTCTGTGATGCAGTTGTGTCAGGATGCTGGAGGCTGGGTGTTCCCAAAACAGCAATACAGCTGGCCTGCAGCACTATTTACTTCTCTTTGTCAGTGGAAGGGCTGTTCTTTGTCCCTTGGGAATAAGGCTGAGAGAGCAGTGCAGCACAGCTAGTACAGCTGACCAGGATTTTCCCTCTGATTCTCAAAGGAAAGTGAAAGGGGGGAAAAAAAACAGACCCGTTTGGATCGTGTCACAAAAGTGGCCTCTCACATAACCTTTTGCCAGCAAGGCTTGGCTGGAAGAAGAGAGGCAGCAGCCAGCACTTTGGGAGTTTTTTGGTATGGCCTCTGTTGGGACAGTTCTTCAACATTTCTCATATAGTATGTCAGATAAGCAGTGAATCATTCCTTAACTCAGCCGAGACTTTGTCCTCAGGGGAAAAAAAGCACTATAAATTGTTCATGCCCAGTAGGTCAGGTCAGAAGGTGGATGTCTTTGTGCTACTGTCTAAGAAATGCTTAAGATTGGTTTTGTTTTTCCTCTCTAAAGGTGCTGTGGCAGCACCTCAGCAAGAATGAGGCAGGATCTCTGACAGGTGACAAAGAGAGCTCAGTGGAAGCATCACTTACATTATCGCAGCATTGTTCCTCTAGTGCCTGTCTGCCACAGTTCACATGTGGAAAAAGCTTTTCCATGTGCTGCCTTTTACAGCATGAGGCATAGTTGTGTATCTGGCAAAACAGTTTTGGACTTTCACCTTCTAGCAGTACCTGATGGAGACATACAAGGAAGCCCTATGAGGAGAGGCTGAGGGAGCTGGGGGTGTGCAGCCTGCAGAAGAGGAGGCTCAGGGCAGAGCTCATTGCTGTCTACAAGTACTTGAAGGGAGGCTGTAGCCAGGTGGGGTTGATCTCTTCTGCCAGGCAAGCAGCAACAGAACAAGGGGACACAGTCTGAAGTGCCAGGGGAGGTCTAGGCTGGATGTTAGGAGGAAGTTGTTGGCAGAGAGAGTGACTGGCATTGGAATGGCCTGCCCAGGGAGGTGGTGGAGTTGCCGTGCCTGGAGATGTTGAAACAAAGCCTGGCTGGGGCACTTAGTGCCATGGTCTGGTTGATTGTCTAGGGCTGGGTGCTAGGTTGGAGTGGCTGAGCTTGGAGGTCTCTTCCAACCTGATTGATTCTATGACTCTTTACAAGGGCTTGTAGTGATAGGATGAGAGGGAATGGATTGAGGGCAGATCTTGACTTGATTTTGTAGTGAGGGTGGTGAGGCACTGGCACAGGTTGCCCAGGGAGGATGTGGATGCCCCCTCCCTGGAGGCAATCAATACCAGGTTGGATGAGGCTTTGAGCAGCCCAAGAGTTGTACTTGCCAATTCCAAGGGATTTGGAACTAGATGATCTTTAAAGTCCCTTCCAATCCAAACCATTCAATGAATCTATGAATCTTCAAAAGGAGATTTTGGGGAAGCTTTTTAAAAGGATGTGGCTGGCACTGGAGGGAAGGAACATTGAGGATTTCAGTGGTGCTAACTCCCTACTCCTGGTGTGTTTCCTTCTGCCAGGCAGCAGCACAAGGAACTTCAGCAGATTTTTATGGCAGCCTGATCCAATACTCTGGCACTCAGTGCAAGCCACTTTCAGCAAAAATAAGTATACCTATTGCAAAGGTAAACTACATTACTGCTTGTGTGACCATGAAGAAGTGGGGAGTTCTCTGTCTGAAGGTACAAGACTCCAGCTTGCTTGCCCTCCTCTGGGGGTTCAAAGTCACCTACACAGATACAGAGCTGAGGATGGGAGTACTCCCTGACAGCCCAACTTGTGCCAGCTCGCTCCCAGCCCTCACATGGTAGTGAGCACACAGGCAGAAGTGGTCCTGCTAAAGGACCCAGCCTTGCTCATCCTCACACCCAAGAGGTGGGCAAAGGTAGGCAGGCAGTGCAACTGTGGCAGGGCAGTGCTGTCACAGAGCTAATTTGCCAGGCCTGATACAGGGCTGGTGGCAACTCCAGCTGCAACCTGCACAATACGAAGTGCTTTATCCTGCTCATTGCAGTGGTGCAGGCTGCTGGGGTAGAAGTGGGACTTTTCTTCCTTCTTCTTCTCCCCTCCTCCTGCCATGGAGCAATTTGCCAGCCTCCCTTTAACATGCATACTTCTCCCTTGGCTGCTCCCCAGCCTCAAGCCAGTGTATTAATTTCCTCAACCAAGGGCTTGTCTAAACAACAGTGTTCTGGCTGCATCCACAAGTGTTGTTCAACTGCTAAATCCCCCTAAGCCTCATGCAGTTATGTTAGCCCAAACATTGTCATTCAGGATGCAATATCTGCTTTAAAGCACTTCTCTAGGGCTGTGTCCCAGCATCCAGAGCAGCACAGGATTAGAGAGTGGCAAGTTAAGCTTGCAGGGACTGTGGGACTTGTTTTGGAAAGCAAACCTGTCCAGGATGGCTTTATAGAAACTTAAAAGTTGTGGGGGAAATGTTGATGGTAGAACAGTTGATGGCCAAGCATATGTCAAGCTGCTTAATTATTTCCTGGTAGTTTTCTTGACCTAGTGAGCTGAACAGTGGTCAGCATGTTTGGTGAATGTCTTACAGGGTGGTGACTTTGTCCTTCTCCTGGCCTGTGCCCTTGCCTGAGGCATGCAGTGTTGTGGAGATTACTCCTGTGCGGGATGGTTGTTATAAGTTACATTGACTTGCTAAGGTCCTAAAGGACTTGTCCACGGCAGAGCACTTGGGCTGGAGGAATTCTGTTGGTAGAGCCCCTGGGCACTTTAGCACCATTCCCACAGCCTCTGTGGCTGAGGGAGCTGTGGCAGAGTAGGAAGTCTGTAACTGTGGCCACAGCAGCAGTTGTGCAAACACAGGTGCCTTGGTCCCGTGGTGTTGTATTCTTTCATGCCCCTTGCTGAGCTGTGCTCTTAGGGGCAGCCTGGGCAGCTGCCCTCTCCAGCTGCAGGGTGCATGGTACCCTCTGCTGTGCTGTAAAAGTGGATCTGCACAAGTTTCCTGCTGCTTTATTCCCTCTCTTTTCTAATCACTATTTGCTTCTGATCACCACCCTCCTTACAACTGCCCACTGACCTGTCTCCTTGGAAACAGCAAGGTTTGTTTGTGTGACAGCAACGTGGAAACTAATTGATGCATAGCAGCAGCAGGCATGCGAGGGAGTCAGCTTCCACCAGAGGACATTGGAAAAGCAAATCTCCACTCATGCTGACAGACAGGAGGTTAGATGGTGTGAGCAAAATCCGCCTTCCTCCTCTGGAGTTCCCCAAGTTGTCTTCCTGTGATCACAGCAGAGGTAAGAAGCTTGTTGCATGCTCACATTTTTATGGGCTTTGTTAGCCTGATTCATCACCAGAGTGTAGGACTTGAGAAGCAATTGGGAACTGCAAAGACTGGCTTCTTTCTTTGTGGAACACTGTGCTGATCCACTGTGCCATGCCCAGCTCAGCTCCTCTCCTGCCTCGGTGCTGACCCTGCCTATGGCCACAGGACTGTCTCATCCACATACTCAGACTTCTCATTGCCTTCACTGCCACTGCGCCTTGTGCTGGTGGAAGAGGCCAATGCATCTGCCTGGCCTGGCTGGATGCACAGTGTTTGCTGCTCCTCCAGGACGTACCTGTGGAGGGCCATAAATGGTTTGTGTGGCAGTGTCATCAGGTGGCACCTTTTGGCAGATGGTGGCACTTCTGGCTGCCTGCAGCTGCCAACCCAGCACCAAGAGCCTATGGGCTGGGCTCAGGCAGGATGGCAGTGGTGCTTCAGAGGGAACTCTGCAGACAAGGCCAGTGGTGCAAAGGTAGCCTGGTCAGGCCCCCTCCTGCTGGCCTGGTGCTGGGCTGCCCAGGCTGGTGCCAGGGGGAGCCACCTTGAGCTGTGGGATCTGCCCTGGGGTGTGTTAACACACAAAAGCAGCTGTGTCTGGGAGGCCCCAAGTCAAGCAAGCCCTGGCAAAGAGATACTCCTGTTGATGTCTCTGTGATGACAGCTTGGTGGAGGAAGGAAGCATTTCCATGTACCTTTGGTTTAGTGCATATCTTGAAGAGACAGTGTGGATGGATGGTGAAGCTCCTGTTTCATATGGTCCCTGGAACAGTGCTCAGAGAGGTGTTCCTGGAAACTTTTTCCAGTACTGAAAACTTTCTTCCCCACCCACCCAGTATGAATGGCTTCCCCTGGGGATGCTTCATCAGCAGGTTCCAGTCTCGGTTGAGTTTCTTCCTTCTGTGTCTAGACACCTTCTTTGGGTGACTTATTGGGAACTAGTAGCTGTAAATAGCCTTGCCCAGGTGGGAGACCTTTTCCAGTTGCATGCTCTGTGTTTTGAACTGGAGTGATGCCATAACTGTTATATCACTGAAGCATCAAATAAGCTGTTTTTCCTATCAGCTGAAGCTGCCTATGCTCTCCCTTTCTTACACTGTACCAAGTGAAATGCTTGGTGCCACTTTGCTAGGCAGCTGAGGAGTGATTCAAAGCTTGCTGTACTTTCCTAGAGGTTGTATTGGACTGAAGCACTATCTGCAAGTTTCACTATCTGTGTCTTGAGTATTACAGGCTGTGGATTCTGAATCAAAGAACAGTTACATAGGAAGCTTTCTTCAGCCACCAAATGAGATGCTTCCTGCAGCTTTTGCTTCTACAGAACCAAAGAAGTTGGCAGCTGTTGGTAGTGCCAGGCCTTCTATGCCCAATCACCAAGGTAGAGTCAAACTATGTCCCTTAAGTGGTCTTTTTAATCGCTCTATGAGAAATCTCTTGAGCAAACTCTTTGTGGTTTCCTTAGTTCAGTGACTTGCTGTGATTACCAGAATGACTTTGGGGCAGGATGTGTATGTGTCCTGAGGGAGTAGGCTCCCTGAAGTCAGACCTCTGAAATGGAAACTGCTGCAAGTCTTGTAACATCCTTGTAAACTCTGGCTTTGAAAATTGTTTACCTTAGAATCGGCAGACTTCCTCTAAAACTCCTTCAAACTCAGCACAAGCAGTTCATGGCTTTAAATACAGCCAAAAAAAGAACATTATTGGTGTGGCACACTGGCTTAAAAGTGGCTTTCTGTAGTGCTAGTTGATGCCCTCTGGTTTAAAATCACTTCTGAGTGATCTCTGATTTGTACACTGGCTTAGAACTGGCTTTCTGTAGTGCTAGTTGATGCCCTCTGGTTTAAAGTCACTTCTGAGTGATCTCCTCTTCTCTGATTTGTACACTGGTTTAAAACTGGCTTTCTGTAGTGCTAGTTCATGCCCTCTGGTCTAAAATAACTTCTGAGTGATCTCCTCTTCTCTACTTTAAAAGCTAAACTCTTGCATTATTTTCTAGCTGTGGTGGCAGCCCTGAAAACTCTGCAAGAAAAGATCTGCCGACTAGAGCTGGAGAAGTCCCAGGCTGAAGATAATCTGTGCAGCCTCTCCATAGCAGCTGCTCAGCATAAGAAGGCCTTAGAGTGTGAATCCCACAAAAAGAACATAGCACACCAAGGACTGATGCAAGAGAGGGAAGGTATTTCTCTTGAGTGATAAGCTGTAGCCACAGCAACTCCCAGGCTGCATAATCCAGGGAGTGTTTGTTTGTTTTGACAGACTGCTAATTAATGCAGCCTGTCTTGTTGAGGGTTTTCTTTGCTTCAGAACTGGGGAGGGGCAGGAGCCTGGTAATGGTGAATCAAGGTGAGATCTTGTTTCTACATATATCACCCCAGTATTGTGTAACTCATACAGCTACTGGAAAGAAGCAGCAGATTTCAGGTGGCTATGTTTAACTCCTACAATGAGTAAGCAGAAGGGTTGGATCTAGATGGTCCTTGCAGTCCTTTCCAGCCCTGACAATTCTATGATTCTGTAACACTGCTAACTGGAGGTGTTTAAAAGGAGGCTGGATGAGGCACTTAGAATCAACAAATCATAGAATCAGCCAGGTTGGAAGAGACCTCCAAGCTCATCCAGTCCAACCTAGCACCCAGTCCTGGCCAGTCAACCAGACCATGGCACTAAGTGCCTCATCCAGGCTTCTCTTGAACACCTCCAGGAGCAGCAACTCCACCACCTCCCTGGGCAGCTCATTCCAATGCCAATCACTGTCTCTGGGAAGAACTTCCTCCTAGCATCCAGCCTAGACATCCCACTTAGTGCCATGATTTAGTTAATTAGATGGTATTAGGTGGTAGGTTGGACTTGATGATCCCAAAGGTCTTTTCCAACCTGGTTAATTCTGTGATTCTGTAACTTGAGACAAAGTGAGGAGAAGGGAAGAAAGCAGATTCTGTGTAGGTATCTGCTGATCTAAATCAAAGTGAGCACAGTGCTCACATCTTTGGAATTCATATTAGGGACTATGCAGTGAGGACAGGCTGAGAGAGCTGGGGCTCTGCAGCCAGAAGAGAAGGCTGTGAGGAGAGCTTGGAGTAGCCTCTCAGTATATGAAGGGAGCCTACAGGAGGGCTGGGGAGGGACTACTGACAAGGTCTTGTAATGACAGGATGAGGAGGAATGGGTTTAAATTGGCAGAGGAGAGATTTAAACTGAATGTTAGGAAGAAGTTCTTTCCAGTGAGGGTGGTGAGACAGTGGCAGAGGTTGCCCAGGGAGGTTGTGGATCACAGAAGCACAGAATGTGATTGAAGATCAAAGATCACATTCTGTGCTTCTGTGATCCACAATCTCCCTGGAGCTGTTCAGGACCAGGCTGGATGAGGCCTTGAGTGACCTATTCTAGTGGGAGATGTCCCTACCTATAGCAGGGGGTTGGAACTAGATGATCTTTGAGACCCCTTCCAACCTAAACCACTCCATGATTCTATGACTAGCTCTGAAAAAACATCTCAATTCTCATGTCCTTCATATCACATCTATTTTAACCACATGACTTGTCCAGGCTAACAAAACTTCCCTTGCATGTGTTCAAGGGAGACAGTTTCTCGGTGAGATGCCAAAGAGGCTAAGTGTGGTCTCCCACTGCTATGCTGAATGTCTTTGTTTCTCTCTGTAGATGTAAGAGCGCAGCTAAATGCAGCTCAATCTCGCTGCTCCCTGCTGGAGAAACAGCTGGATTACATGAGGAAAATGGTTCACAGCGCAGAACTGGAAAGGAAAAAGGTTTTGGAACAACAGGTGAAGTCTTCTTAGCCTGCTAACAGAGTGGTGATTTGGTTTAAAAGGATAGAAATGTCTAAGACCTGCACATTTTTGTGGGCATTTTTGGCCTCAGCCACGCTCAGGACAGCAGCAAACGGAAGCAATTTACTGTCTGAGTGGCTGATGACAACTACTCAATGAGTTGTATGAAAAGGCTCCCTAGGTGGAACTTCTAATGAGCAGAACCATGCTAATACTTGCACAAAAGGGCTGCTGGAATCTTTAGTCTTCTTTGTCTGCTTGGGATTTTTCATCACTTTGCAATTTAAAAGAAAAGATGAAATTTAATCTAGTTCAACACCTTTACTGTACTGTGTTTGGGAATTCTTCTGTCTGAAATTATTTCATTCAGCTGCCAGCTCCACTCTTGCTTACTTTTTTTCCAGGCCAAGCTTCAGAAAGAGGAAGATCAGAAGTGGTTGGAACTGCATGCAAAAGTTGAAAAGCTTGAAATGCTGGAGAAAGAGTGCCTCAAACTTAGTGCTGCTCAGAGAACTGCAGAAGTAAGCATGCACAGAATGACAAATTGAAAGCACTCTCTCAGAGCTGTGGGATGTGCTGTGAAGCCAATGACTATTTCTTAGTTTTAGGTAGCGCTGTGAGGAGCAGGGAGTTGGACTCAATGATCCTTCTGGGTCTCTTCCAACTTGGGATATTCTCTGACTCTATGATATAATTGGTCTGGCACATAGTGTAGTGCTAAGATTTGCAAAAGTTTCCTCTGTTAAAGCTAAAATAATGAAGCAGACCTGACTGAAAGCCACTTTGGCTTCCTTTGGATGAGTCTTTTGTTCAGTCTGGGCTTTAAAAACTCCTACAGTCTCGTTTGATTCCAGATGAAAAATGCAGGCTGCTTCAGACTTCTGACTGAACATGACAAACTGAAGTGTGACTAATTATTCTTGTCTTCAAATTCAGGAGAAGATCAAATGCTTGGAAGAGAAGCTTTGGAAAGAAGAGCATCAGTGTGAGCAAATAAAAGACAAAGCTGCTCAGGTAGACTGAAAAAGGTTGATTTTATCTCATTTTTGATGACCAAAGAAGGCAATTCTCTCTTGCCAAAACACCCCTCTGTTTTAAATGACATTTCAACTCCACATGTTTTTTACTTGGGGAGAACTCCTGAAATATGACTCGTAGAATCATAGAATCAATCAGGTTGGAAGAGACCTCCAAGCTCAGCCAGTCCAACCTAGCACCCAGCCCTAGACAATCAACCAGACCATGGCACTAAGTGCCTCAGCCAGGCTTTGGTTGAACACCTCCAGGGACAGCAACTCCATCACCTCCCTGGGCAGCCCATTCCAATGCCAATCACTCTCTCTGCCAACAACTTCCTCCTAACATCCAGCCTAAACCTACTCTGGCACAACTTGAGGCTGTGTCCCCTTGTTCTGTTGCTGGTTATCTGGCAGAAGAGCCCAACCCCACCTGGCTACAGCCTCCCTTCAGGTAGTTGTAGACAGCAGACCAGTTAGAAACTTCGTAGTAGAAAACTTGCCAGTTGCGTATCTCAGTCAAGGCAGATCCTGCCTTGTTAGTGGTTCACTTCCTTCTGATGCCAGAAAAGTCAGAATAATCTCACTTTTGTGATGGATCTCCAGCATTGCTTAGCCAGGACAAAGTCCTCCTGTGTCTAACTGGGCATGGCTGTTATCCTGTTTACCATGGGCCTCTATGGCAACTTGGAGCTAGAGAGCAGTCTGAGGGTTAGCCAGTGGGCCTGACCTCACTGCTACACAGATGGACTCAGTTCTCTCTGCTCCCAGACTGTAAGATCCAAATGTTCATATTCTTAGGGTTTTCTGATCAGATCCCCAGCAGGATTGGCTTATCTCAGTTGCTCCTTGGAACAGCAGAAAAACACAACTGCTGCAGCTAAAATGAAAATGAGGATTCTGAGGCAGGGCTGCAAGGTCTGCTGCCAGCCTGCCAGCCCTGTCATCTCTGCAGTTTTTAAGTGTAGCTTATGCCTTCCAAGCAGGACAGTTAATAGTGTCCTTAATTGGTTCTCTTCCCTGCATGACAGAAGGAATTAATTAAGCAGCTGATTTTATACTTCTAATATTATATTGAAAAACTAATTTCTTTATTTTTTCTGTTTGTTGGGTTTCTTTCCCCACAGCCTCAAACAAGATTTGAAAGAAACAGAATTTTAGTGCCTGCAACATCTCAAAGTGAACCTAGCAGGGGAAATGGGAAGAAGAAAAAAAAGAAGGTGGTAAGATGAAGGTGTTTGTTAGTGTCCTGCTGCTGCTAGCAGCTGACTCGCACAGAGAGGGGAAAACGGTGATGAAAGAGGCACCTTATGTCTGCTGCACTTGATTCCATTTCCAAGGTGCTGAACAGTGCTGAATACCTCTTTCCTTTGGGAATTAAAACTATTGCTAGGGCCAGTAGCACCTCACTGGAAGACTTTCCCTTAGCAGCATAACAATAACCTCTGTTACAGTCTCACTGGCACCCCCATGTCCTGTCTTGAGTGCCTTTCAGTTTAGCTGGCAAAATCAGTTTCCAATGTCACTATGACCAGGCACCTTGAGGTGGGGGGTTGCTGACATCAAGAGAATTCGTTTTGAAACACATATTACAGCTCAGTCAATATTTTGAGGCCATGGGTTTTGCAAACTTGTTACAGTGAGACAATTGTGTACAAGATTTGTAGGTTTGGCTCCTTCCTTCCTTTTTTTCCTTCCTTCCTTTCTCTCTTCCTTTCTCCCCCCCTTTCATTCTCTCTCCCTCCCTTTATTTCTCCCCTCCTTCCCTTCCTTCCTTCCTTCCTTCCCTCCTTCCTTCCCTCCTTCTCTCCTTCCTTTCTCCCTCCCTTTCTCCCTCCCTTTCATTCTCCCTCCCTTTATTTCTCCCCTCCTTCCCTCCCTCCCTCCCTCCCTCCCTCCCTCCCTTCCTTCCTTCCTTCCTTCCTTCCTTCCTTCCTTCCTTCCTTCCTTCCTTCCTTCCTTCCTTCCTTCCTTCCTTCCTTCCTTCCTTCCTTCCTTCCTTCCTTCCTTCCTTCCTCTCCCTCCCTCTCTTTCTCCCCTTCTTTCTCCCTCTCTCCCTTTCTTCTTATTTCTCTGTGATGTCACTTAGGCACTTAGGCACCTTTAGTTCAGAGTTTGACAGAAGTCCATTAAGCTCTACAGCTTGAGGTTCTTCTGAGTATACAACATTGTAATTAATAATCTTTCTCCCTAGGTGCAGAAATTAAAGAGAGAAACTCAGGAACTGAAGCAAGGAGCAGCTCATGTCAGATTTAAGTGTGGTGATCAAAAGGAAGCGAAGGAGATTGTAAGAGAAAATGTGCCTAAGTCTTGGCCTGGGCAGAAAAGCAGAAGCTCTCTTCAGCTGCTGAAAACAGTGCAGGAGCTTCAGGCAAGACTGAAGCATGACAGCACCTGAGAGCAGTAGTTCTGGGATTTACTGCCATAGAAGTTTGTGAAGCTGGCTGACAGCCAGGACAGTTTTAATTTCACAGAATACCTTTTAGAAAGAAAATAGACCTAGCAGAGACAGATGCATTCTAAACTGCCTACTCAGTAGCAAGTCAGTTTGTTCCCCTCAGAATTACCTTTCATGTAGGGTAGCTACAATTCAACCATGCTGACTTGTAATGGAGTGGTTTAATGGATCAACAAAATGCTTACTTGTGAACCTGTCTAATAAAACTTCATACATTTTTTACACTGTGATCTTTGCTGTCCTGTTCCTCCTGCTGCCATGGGGAAACTTAGAGCTTGCTTTTCCAGAGTGAGTTCTGTTCAAATAAGAGCAGTGGGTTTCCTTTTCTCTCTTGAGAGAGCAAACCAGAAGGGCCTTCCCAAGCCCTAAGGAGCCTAAAGCATTTTGTTTTGTCCAGTCCTTGACAAAACCCTTCAGGCACTGAACTGAGAGAGAAAAATTGTCAGCAGTTTGCCCCTGAGGCATAAAAATGGGTGGAACGAGCAGTGATGTGGCAGGACGAAGAGCAAGAAGTACCCCAGGAGGCCATCACAACTCATATAGCTTGGAGTTGCTGTAGGAACAACTGGACCTGTCTGGGCAGGGAACTGGCACATCAATCTCCTGCTCCCTCTGTCCCTTGACCTGGCATTTTTGTTGAGTATAGCAACCCAGGCAGAGGGACCAGTTTGGAGCTGGAGAAGCAGAAGCCTGTCTCCTCTCCTGGACAAGAGGCTGTAGTGGAGAGCAGCAGCTTTGGGTTGGTCAAACAGGTATTGGATGGGGAAGTGGTTAAACGATGGAAGCACTGAGCAGACAGTCTGAAATGTGTGTGCTGACAGGGTCTGTCCAGAACAAAACTGCTCTGCTTGCCTTTCTGTGGGGTGAGTGGCTGCAGAAAAGGGAAAGGGCTGGAGCTGATCCTGTTGTTGGCAGCTGGGCATTTTGCATCTCTGCCTGCTTTGGAGGGGATAGGGAGCTGAAAAAGCTGAGCTGCTCAGATCCAGGAGCTGGGGTGTCAGAGGGGACAACAGGAATGGATGATATGCAAGATGGCATTAGTAAGCAGGGGTACAAGCACTGATAGCTCAGCTTGGCAGACTTCATTTATTTCAGCAATTGTTCTGTGCTGCTTTTTTCCTGTAGCATTTTTTTTCTCTGGTGAGTGTGTTTCCATACACTAAAGCAAAGCAGATGTGTTTCAGCGTGGTCTTGGAGGCTGGATGAGGCACTTGGTGCCTTGGTTTGGTTAATTAGAAGGGTTAGGTGATAGGCTGGACTCGATAATCCTAGAGGTCTTTTCCAACCTGGTTAATTCTGTGATTCTGTGAGAGAGTCCATCTGGACACAAAGGAAGTGCATCTCAAGCTCTCTTGCTTGAAGAAACACAGAAAAATTGTCTTCAGATTCTGTCTTGGGACAGGAGATGAGCTTATGTGTTTGTTTATTAGCATCTTCACAGTCTGAGGCAGCTACCAATCCCATAAAATGATTCCTCAAAGGAATGCAGAGCAATGAAGAATTCTGCAGTGAAGGGAAGCAGTGTACAAGTGTTGGTAAGGTTCAGCTCTGCAACAATCAGGCAAGCAGACTGCAGAGTTTTACTGAGCTCCAAATGCTTTGTGTCTTCTGCTCCAAAAAGAGTTCTGGCCTGAAACTCCATAAATGTCCATTTGGGGAAAGCAGAATGGTCAGAGCAGGCTTCTGCACAAGAACAGTATGTATTGGCTTCATAAGTGCTTGCTCCACTCTTTTACAGCTCCTTCTTTTTATTTATGTCCTTCGTGGTCTTGTTTTATTCCTGATTTTTAGGAGTGTTTTGAATCTAGCTCTACAGGGCAGTAGATCAAAACGATGATCTCAAACAGCCCCAACTGGTTTATTTTCTCAGCATCCAGGTTCTTTTACAGGATCACAGGATGTTAGGAGTTGGAAGGGACACAAGGAGATCATTAAGTCCAACCCCCTTGCCAGAGCAGGACTATACAATCTAGCTCAGGTCACACAGGAATGCATCAACAGGCCTTGAAAGTCTCCAGAGAAGGAGACTCCACAACCTATCTGGGCAGCCTGTGCCACTGCTCTGGGACACTTACAGCAAAGCAGTTCCCCCTTGCATTGAGCTGGAACCTCCTGTGCTGCAGCTTCCATCCATTGCTCCTTGTCCTATCCCAGGGGGCAGTGAGCAGAGCCTGTCCGCCCCCTCCTGAACCCCAGCCCTCAGACAGTTATAAACATTTATTAAATCCCCTCAGTCTTTTCCAGACTAAGCAGCCCCAGGTCCCTCAGCCTCTCCTCATCAGCCATGCTCTCCAGTCCCCTAATCATGCTCGTAGCCTTCTGCTGGACCCTCTCCAGCAGATCCCTGTCCCTCTGAAACTGGGGAGCCCAAAACTGAACACAGTACTCAAGATGAGGTTTATGCTGAGTTATGCACAACTGCCACAAAAAGTTCTGCTAGGACTTGAATCTAGAGGCATATTTTGTGGCTGGACATGAAGAGAGTTGGACAAAAGATATAGGTCAAACAGTATAATTAAAAATAACAGCCCAGCAAATTGCATCCAACAATAGTTCACTTTTCCTGCTGTTAATGAAATATGCTAGCACAAATTAATGGCTTGTTACTTAAGCCTGCTGGAAAGACTTTGTCCTAGCACAAAAAGGCATTCAGTTTGAGCATGGGTGTTACAACCTTCTAACCAGGAAGGCTGGAGGTTGGACATAGCTATAAATCCAGAGTGTTCTGGGAATAGAAGCTGGCAAAAACACTCCCAGCAAGATAATCAGGGCAGGATCTTGCTGGGATTTGGATACTGACTAACATAACTAAGTGCAGATGTGCTTTGTGGACCAACAGGCATTCCCAGAATAAGAATACTGTACAAGCACAGGGAGATTTCTGCAGCAGAAAAAAACAAGGGGATGGGGGCAATAAAACATAAGCTCTGATGAAGCTTTGTCTATTTTCCTTAACCTGCCTGTACTAAACAGGCAGGCAAGGCTGCCTCTGTCTGCAGGGGCCTGTTGAAGCTTCTGCAGTTTTTGGGTTACAGCTCTGGTGCTTACCTAAAGGTCTTCACAAGCTCCCTGTGTGGGTCCCAATAGTCTCTTTTCCATCAGCAGAGAGAAGTAATCGTTTCTGACAGTGTTAGCTTTAGGTAATGGCTGAAGCAGATCAGATGAGCCTTATCTCCAGTGCCTGGTTCTCTCTGCTGACTACAAAGGCAGTCTGGAGTGATTGATGAAGTTAAATGGAGATAATTACACAGGACAAAGTGTTTGGCCAGATACATTCTAATGAAATGTAGAGCTCTGATTTCTAGGGGCTCTGGGTTAGCTCTTCAAAATCTTGAGAAGCACTGGGTAAGTCCTGGTCTGCCTACAGCTTGTGCATTGTCCTTCCCTCCTGGGTTCATGTCAGCCTCTTGTGCACGGTTTAAATCCCCCTTGGGCACACACACACTAGATCAGGTTGCTCAGAGCCACATCCAGACTGGTCTTAAAAACCTCCAGAGATGAGGCTTCCACCATCTCCCTGGGCAACCTCTTCCAGGGTCTCATCACCCTCATGGTGAAGAATTTTATCCTAACATCCAATCTGAATCTACCCATGTCTAGTTCTGCTCCATTCCCCCTAGTCCTATCACTACCCAACACCCTAAAAAGTCCCTCAGCAGCTTTCTTGTGGCCACCTTCAGATACTGGAAGGCTACAAGAAGGTCTCCTCAAAGCCATCTCCTCTCCAGACTGAACAACCCCAGCTCTCTGCCTGTCTCCATAGGTGAGGAGCTCCAGCCCTCTGATCATCCTCCTGGCCCTTCTCTGGGCTCTCTCCAGCACGTCCATATCCTTCTGGTAACAGTGGCTCCAGAACTGGCTGCAGTACTCCAGGTAGAGTCTCACCAGAGTGGAGGAGAGGGGCAGAATCACTTCTCTCGACCTGGTGGCCACACATCTCTTGATGCATCCCAGGATCAGGGTGGCTCTCTGGGCTGCAAGTATCCACAGGCAGCTCATGTTGAGCTTCTTATCCACCAGCACCCCAAGCCCTTTTCTTCAGAGCTGCTCTCAAGCCAGTCACTGCCCAGCCTGTGCCGATGCTTGGGCTTGCCCCGACCCTGCTCTGCAGCGTTTATTTATGGGACAGCTTCCCACTGAATTGAAAGCCTCAGAAATTTTCTGGGTTTACCAAGAGATCTCTTCACGGTGTGCAGCCGGCAGCAGCAGAGCCTCTTGCTGTTCAGGCTGGTGTCGTGCAGAGGGAGGCAGAGAGCCGCCGGAGAAGGGAGCGCACAGCAGCAAAGCTGTGCCTGCGGCCGCACCGCGCACAACTGCTTGAGGAGTAGCTGTTTATTTAAGCACCACTTTTAAAGCCAATTTTGAATCTCTCCTTATTTATATCTTGGGTTTTTTTTTAAATGATTTCATTATAATGAGTGCTCCAAGTCATTGCCAGGAAAGAAACTTCTCCACCTCCCTGGGCAACCCACTCCAGGCTCTCACCACTCTCATGCTGAACAACTTCCTCCTCACATCCAGTGTGAATGTCCCCACCTCCAGCTCTGCTCCATTCCCCCTAGTCCTGTCACTCCCTGAGAGCCTAAAAAGGTCCCTCCCCAGCTTTTTTGTAGCCCACTTCAGATACTGTAAGGCCACAAGAAGGGCATCTGGGAGCCTCCTCTTCTCCAGACTGAACAGTACCAACTCCTTCAGTCTGTCCTCACAGCAGAGCTGTTCCAGCTCTCTGATCATCCTCGTGGCCCTTCTCTGGACACACTCCAGTATCTCCACATCCCTCTTGTAATAGGGGCTCCAGAACTGGATGTAATACTCCAGGTGGTGTCTCACCAGGGTGGACTAGAGGGGGAGAATCACCTCCCTGGCTCTGCTGGCCACAGCCACACTTCTGACACAGCCCACGATCTGCTGACTCACGTTTCTCTTGTACGAGCAAGGTAGGGTAGAGAGATGATCCTTGATCTCAGGTGTAGAGGGCTAATAATGTATAGAGAAAGGTGCATGACCGTGCAGATTTCACCTGAGCTATCTATTTTACCCTGTAGATACCCCTACTGGTATTAAAAAGCAACTCAGAAGTGCTGTGGCTCATTTTGATCTTCAGTATCTAGTTAGCTAATGTTTGAGGAACAGTAGCATATTACCATCCTGAGCTTCATTCAACTGCTATCTAGATCTGAGCTTCAGAGGTGAAACAGCAGAATGACTAAACAAAGATACTAAAACCAAAGCTGAAGTAAAGCATGGAATAGAAATGCAGATGGCCCTTTACTGATGAAACAAGGAGGTGGTAAATTGGATTAGATGGAGTTCCACTAAACCCCCAGGGTTTTGCTGAGCTTCAGTAAATGCCTATTAACATCTTCATCTGTATCAGCAGTACCTACCAGGTAAAGGAGGATAGGTTGACACTTACTTGGACTTACAAAAACCTTTGGAAAAGTAGTAGCAGAAGAAGTGGTGCTGCTTGTTATGGCTTGGCCTAAGACAAAACCCTACCAAACCAAGTAAGCAACCCCCACGGTGTTAACTATACCTGCCAAAGAGCTCAGAAAAGGGAAGAAAAGCTAACAACACTTACAGGAACACAGTAGTTTTGGGCCTTCAAGGATGAAGGAATCCTGATATTCTTCCAAGCACTCAGCAAGCCTGAGATGAGATAAAGAAGGAGGAGAAAACACTTTGGTTCTTCTACAAATGGGTGCTAGGTTGCCACCAGATTCTTCCACACTGAAAAAGGGCCAAACTCAGCCATCCCCAGTACACACTCAGTTCAGGAGTTTGTGACAGCAGCACGGTGCCAGAATCAGATACCAAAGGAGTGATAACCCTGAAATAGTAACATACTTGAAGCTCCTGTGGCGTATGAAGATGTGGGAGGGGGGTGTGTGTGAGAAGAATGTTGTACACCCCTGAGCCAGGACTCTCCTCAGGCAGTGGCATGCATTAGCTGGCAGCCTTCCCATGCTAGAAGATAGGCACTTCTCCAAGGACAGTGCAAGTGCCCTGCTCTACCACAGCTGTTAGTCTTGCAGGGTCTGGTGGAAGGCCCTTTCTCAAAGGACAAACTGAAATAATAAAAACCCATTCAATGTGGGTTCAACCCTACCACCACGTCCCATTCTCTGACCTATTTCTGCTTCAGAAGAGGCACACAAAAAAGAGAAGTACATGAGAAGTATGAAGCAAAGGGCACTGACAGCACTGCTTGCAGATCTTACAGTCATGTTGCTCAAACTGTTCATAGAATCATTGAATCAACCAAGTTGGAAGAGACCTCCAAGATCATCCAGTCCAACCCATCCACCAGCCCTATCCAGTCAACCAGACCATGGCACTAAGTGCCTCATCCAGGCTTTTCTTGAACACCTCCAGGGATGGTGACTCCACCACCTCCCTGGGCAGCCCATTCCAATGCCAATCACTCTCTCTGCCAACAACTTCCTCCTAACATCCAGCCTATACTTCCCCCAGCACAACTTGAGACTGTGTCCCCTTGTTCTATTGCTGGTTGCCTGGGAGAAGAGGCCACCCCCCACCTGACTACATCCTCCCTTCAGGTAGTTGTAGACTGTTGATGTTCTCCAGCTGCTCTGACTATGTTGTTTGGGGTTTTTTATTCGCAGAATGCTGCCAGAAGGACACTGGATTCACTCTGCCCCAGCCCAGCACTGAAGCTGAGGAGCTGAAACTTCACCTCTAGCTTCTGCTTTCTCACTTTGGTATTGACCACAGCGTTAAGGACCTGAAGAACTCACCTGAGGAGACAGAGCTCTTTCCTCTGGCAACTGAAATGTACTTCTCAATATGAAAAGAATTTTAAACCGGTCTTTAGAAGCACGGAAGGAAGTTGCCTTGCTCACAAGCCAGCGTTCTGCGTCATAGGCAGAGGAGGCTGCGGGCATTTCGTTTTGCACAGGAAGCAGCGGCACAGCCCAGCTGGCTCCCGCGGAGCTACGGGAACTTCTGCCGTCGGTATTTCCAGCATCACGGCTCTGAGTCCATCAGACCTTTGTTTTCCCAGCTCTCACTCATGCTTTTCATCTGCTTTTCTCGAGTTTTCCTGCTCTGGTTTAGTGTCTCCCCGAGCCGTGCTACTTCCACTAGAGGTCGGCTGCGGCACACCATTGCCCGGCGCCTCCCCGAGCCTCAGCAGCTCGGGGCTTGCCAGCCCAAAAACGCTGGGTTTTCTCTTTCCCGGCATCCAAAAGGCAAAGCCAACCCAACACCTCCAGCGTGTCTCCAGGGTCCAAAAGAGCTACGTAACTGTTGAGTAGAAATAACGTTTGTACTGGTTTTGAACGCCTGTCCCGTCTCACAAAGCGCAGCCTGTGTGCAAAAGGAGGTACGGCTGAAAAGGACCAAGCTTGAGCTGCCTGCCCTGCTCTCTGAGCCTCTCATCACACTAACCTTTGACTGGTCCAGCTGAACTAACTCAACTATCTGAGATAAGCACAGGTGGGCAACCAAATGACCTTCGTTGTAGGTTTTTGGAAGGAGATTTCCAACAGTGCTACTCCTACTGAAGATGGGGATAACCAATTTGCCTTTGACTTTGGCTGAAAGTCTTCTTTGTGAAGGTCCTTGAGTTTCATTGTGTCTGCTGGAAAGCAAACACAGAGCCAGAATGTCTCCCTTGCCACTTTAATCACTCCATTCAGCTCTTTCTTTCTTTTCCAGCTGATAATATGCAGCCTTAATTTGCTCTGGGATTTAATATCCGGCTGGGGAAGTTTCTAGCAGTGTCATCTCCTTTCATGCTTTAGCTTGTCCAAGAAGCGTCCACATGCAGTTTGTGATGCAGAGGTTTCTCAGTCAGAGGAGTGGGGCATGCAAGATCCAGCCAGGGCTTTTCCTGGAAAGTGTCATATTATCATGGGATAGATGGCATTTCATGTCGTGTCATGATTGCTGGAGGCTGCCCAGCAGCTGAGCACCTGCAAACCTGACAGTAGATGTCTGCTTTGAGCAGGGACAGGTGTGTGTGCCAAGTTCCTCCTCTCAAGGAGGAAGTGGCCTTTGTGGACATGGCCTCAGGGAGGTTCAGTAGCTGTGAGAGATCTACAAGTTCTGGAGAAGGGGGCAAAACCTAAAACCAGAGATGGGCTGTCAGGGTGGTGGACAAGAAGTAAGGTCTAGCTCTGGGAGATCTGTAGCAACTGACATGCCTTAAGAAGTGAGTTCTGTGACTAATCCTCTGGATTTGAAGGCACTCTTTTGGTGAGGGAGGACTTTGGTTACCTGCTTCTTTATTGTCCTTCTGGCTCAGATGTTGTTCACAGCTGCTGCTTTGAGCAGTATAAAAACATGACAAACAGGACTGCTAAGTCTCAGAAGTTCCTGTCTCTGCAGCCCAGTGCTTCTTTTGGCTTGTGGTACCCCTGCCCTTCTACCTGCACCAGTGGATCCTGGTGGGAAGCTGAGAAAAGACTGAACAATCTTCTTGCTCTGCTTTTGTCTTAAAGAGGAAAGGTCTCAGCTGCTGGGGCTTGGTGCAGCCCCAGTATGAATCAGAAGGTCTTGGCTGGCCTGCTCTTGGCTGAGATCAGGCAGGACAATGAGCGATGCAAGAGCAAGGGAGAGGGGACAGAGGGAGAGAGCCAGCATTTAGTCTCCCTATTCCCTTCTCCCTGCTGATTAAATGACCTCAAGCCTGACACCCTATCTGTGTCCAAAAATAAACCTGCATTTCTTTGTCAGGAAAAGTTCCCACGTGTGAAAACACACAGATCTTACCTCAGGCTGACCTTGACCAGGACATATTTAATTACTTAATGAAAACTTAAAGGAAAAAAAAAAAAAGAACAACAAACCAAAGCACATTAGGCTGACTCATGCAACCTACAAGATGATTAATTGAAAACCAGAAGCAAAACAGGATTGCTTTGTGTGTCATCTGTCAAGTGCACTGAGTCTCCAGCTGAGTTGGGCAAGAGTGCCTGCTTGGGCACAATGGAAGGGACAAGCCTGACCTTGGTTTTGAAACAGTCTGGTCATGATGGTGACTGAAAAGTTAGCATTAGGTCCTCCACCAAAACAGAAGTGCTGTCCAGATCTCTGTGTTTTTAATTCCAGCCATCTCAAAAGAGGCTTCTCATTGCACTGGCATTTTTCAGCCAGCCTTTGATGTGCCTTTTTAAAGGAGGAATTTGGAGAGGAAATGTTTAATCTGTATCCTTCTTGCAATATTTAATGCTGTCGATGCAGGGAAATATACTTCAGGCCTTCCAGTATCTGAAGGAGGCTGCAGGAAGGCCAGAGGGACTATTTGCAAGGTCTTGTAATGACAGGACGAGGAATAATGAGTTTGAATTGGCAGAGGGGAGATTCAAACTGGATGTTAGGAAAGGATTCTTTACAGTGAGAGTGGTGAGACACTGGCACCGGTTGCCCAGGGAGGTGGTGGAGCACAGAATCACCCAATGTGATCTTTGATCACATTGGGTGATTCTGTGTTCCACCACCTCCCTGGAGGTGTTCAAGGCTAGGTTGGATGTGGCCTTGGGCAACCTGTTCTAGTGGGAGATGTCTCTGCCTATGGCAGGGGGTTGGAACTGGATGAGCTTTAAGATCCCTTCCAACCTAACCCATTCTGTGATTCTATTATTTTAGATAACAGAGATCAAACAGCCTGATTTTTCTGAAATGTGAGAAATTTTGGGGTCAAAGAGAATGGGAAGTGGGAGGATGATCATGCCTGGGAATAAGGTAAGGATAGGAACGCAAAATAAGAGGGAATCAATCCTTGCAAGGATTATGTGAAGAAGGTGCTCTTTGCCAGTTTATCAAGGGGTGTTTTGCTGGAGGGACCATTTGGAGGAAATATGCTCATGTCAACTTGCAAAGCTGGCAAAACAGACAACACAGTCCTGAGTCCATCTGTGCCACTTGTTTGTTTCAGTGAGCCTGTCTGGAAATCCTTAACTACTTCAGGTCCATGGAGGGAATCACAGAGTCACTGAATGTCAGGGGCTGGAAGGGACCTCGAAAGCTCATCCAATCCAACCCCTCTGCAGAGCAGGATCAGCTATACCAGATCACACAGGAACACATCTAAGTGGGTATTGTATATCTCCAGAGAGAGAGATTCTACAACCCCCCTGTGCAGCCTGTTCCAGAGCTCTGTCACCCTCACAGTGAAAAAATTCCTCCTCATGTTTACATGAAACTTCCTGAAATCACTTCCAACAGCCTCTCCTTCAAGGCTGGGCTCCTAATTCCCACTGCAGAAGACACCTCCTGGGTTACTGCTGCCAGAGGTGGCACAGATGGTTTTGGTGGCCTGAGTTCACAACTCTGTGTTCACTGTACACCATGTGGCTACAAGTTGAGATACCACCCAGCCTCTATCCTTCCAAAATGTGTGCTTCGACAACCTGATCCAGCTTTCTCTTCCATGCAAGAAATGTTGTGGTCAGTTTCTGAATGATCTGAGGCATTCAGCTTAGCTTGTTCCTCAGAACCACACAGCTCACTCTGATAGACTAAATGCTTGTGTCTACCAAGGGTCTCCATCAAACCCTAGCAAACCTCTGGGAAACTTCTGGCACATAGAAGTACACTGCCTGCTAGATAAACAGTTACTTAGCCCAGTGCTGTTGGCTGTGCTTAAAGGGGGCCCTTTGCAAGTGTAGGACTGTCACACAGAGTAGGTGTTCCTGAGAAATCTAAGGCATTTCCCCATGTGTAGAAATGCTTCTTTAAGGAACTCCTAAGACCTTCTAAAATGTAATGTTTAGGGCTGCTTGGTTTCAAGGCTTGGATGAGGGCATGAGGCTGAAGTTAAGCACACTTAGCTTCATACATTAGCAAAATAGTAATTCAAATGAAATTCCTTTGGCTTCCCCACACTTGTTAGTTGTTTTGTTTCTGTCAAATGTACTGAACAGAACCAATTTATCATGCTGACATTAGTGGTTTCTTGGGATACAAAGTCATAGAATGGCTTAGGTTGGAAAGGACCTTAGGGATCATCTATTCCACACTCCCTGCCATGGGCAGGGACACCTCTCAACTAGGCTTGGTTGTTCAAGGCTTCATCCACCCTGACCTTGAACACCTCCAGGGAGGAGGCATCCACAGTATCTCTGGGCAGCCTGTTCTAGGGTACAGGATTTTGTCTTTTAAGCTTATAGAATCTCCTTGCAGCTCTGCTGCCTAACACCCCCCCCCAGAATTTCTCATGCAGAAAGCCTGCAGAAGCACAATAGAATTTTAAAAGAAGATCTTTTTCCCCAGCATTTTTAGGTCACATTGATTTCTCATTTACTCAAAACTTGTTTTCTTGGCTTCTTTTTCCCCTTTTCTGTAGAGACACAGAGAACCAAACACACAAGCCACTTCATAGAAGAACTGTGGCTAGAACCAAAAAGGAAGTGGGCTTTCTGCCCCTATTTGTTGCTTGTGTTAGGGCTTCAAACTCCCCCTCTCAAAGAAAACCCCAAGCCAGAAAAAAACAACTTCATGTCCCAACATTAAAAAAAAAAAGATATAAAATTGAAACCTTTTAAATTACAACTCCCAAACTAAACATGAGAGGGGGAAAGTCCTCCTCCCTTTTTGCTTTGTAAGAATGCTTCAGTTTTGTAGCCTCCTGCTTCTTTTGCAGACCGCAAGAGTCTTGACAGAGATTTTTGCAGTGAGACAGAGCAGGAATCAGCAGGGGAAAAAAAAATTAAGAGCTTGAAAGTGGAGATATTTCAGTGAGGATTTTTAAAAACACAACTAAAATCTCCTTCTACCTGCTGTGGTGGAGCCAGGCAAGTATTTACTTAGTGACTTACCTAAATCATGTTGAATTTAGTTCTTCTATAAAGTGCTTTGCTTTAACCTTTAGCAAATTCTGCAGCCCATCCCTAAGGGCAGTGAAACAAACAGTGTTCAGAAGAATAAGGAAAGAGCAGAGGGTTTAGAACACAAAGGAAAGGAAAGGAAAGGAAAGGAAAGGAAAGGAAAGGAAAGGAAAGGAAAGGAAAGGAAAGGAAAGGAAAGGAAAGGAAAGGAAAGGAAAGGAAAGGAAAGGAAAGGAAAGGAAAGGAAAGGAAAGGAAAGGAAAGGAAAGGAAAGGAAAGGAAAGGAAAGGAAAGGAAAGGAAAGGAAAGGAGAAAAGGAAAAGGAAAAGGAAAAGGAAAAGGAAAAGGAAAAGGAAAAGGAAAAGGAAAAGGAAAAGGAAAAGGAAAAGGAAAAGGAAAAGGAAAAGGAAAAGGAATCTGCCCAGGTTGATCCAAGATTATTTCAAATCTATAGGTTCACAATGCCTGTGTTCAAGATGGATCTTGTGGCTGCTTCAATTGTTGCTGTATTTCTGCAGGACCAAGTTCTACCTGGATTTTTGGTACCTTACTTCATCCTTCTTGTTAGCCAAGTGATGAATGTGTTGCAAGGACCTACCTGAGCATGCAGAAGTGCTTGTCACGCGTCGTTAATGTCACAGCTTTGCACTTGCATATCAAAATCATCCTGGAGGGGAAAATAACACAGAAGGGACATTACTGATGTAGTTAAGTAGTGTAATGAGCAAGCACACCTTCAAGGCACTGAGAGTCAGCAAAGAGTAATGTTAATTGCTTCTGAATGTCTTTTTTGTTAATGTATGCAAGTGTTTTTTCTGCAGGACTAAATTGATCTCCCACTACTTTTAAACTTTTCTCACCTGTAAAGAAGAAACTGCAAAGTATTTGAGGTTTCAGACTTCCTTTTTTTTTTTCATTGTAGTAGGAAGTGAGTTGAGACAGATTTGTACAAAGGACAGCTGTACTTCTTGAAGAGCCAGAAGGAAGAAGTTTGTAATTGCAGAAAGTCTGAGAGGAAGGCCATTAGAAAAGTGAATAAAGGACACAAACAGATATGATAGTCAGAGAACTGCACAAAACATCTGAGTCACTGGAATTAGTTTCTATGTTGACAGGAGAATGTTTTTGATGTTTCAGCATGCTTCCTGAAAATCAAATGTACTGACAGAGAATACAGGCCATAACTGAGGCTTAAGATGACCAAAGACCTGTGCAAACCTGTGAATTCCCAAATGTCTGCTAGGACCTTCCTTGAAGTCACCTGAAGGTAGAATCATAGAATCATAGAATCAACCAGGTTGGAAAAGACCTCCAAGATCATCCAGTCCAACCTATCCCCCAACCCTATCCAGTCAACTAGACCATGGCACCAAGTGCCTCATCCAGTCTTTAAGGTACTTCTTGTGCAGCGTCTTTCATGTGAGGAGAGGCTGAGAGAACTGGGAATGTTCTGCCCAGAGAAGGCTCAGGAGGGATCTAACCAGTATATGTGTATTTATATATATATATACACACACACACCTGGTGGGAGGCAGTGAAGAAATGGATCAAAGAGGAAGACTTCACCCTTAAAAGAAGATTAGACAAGTTCAGAGGAGGTTGGCAGGGTGCTTCTGTCTGTAGGACTCACCAGTCCCAAGGAGAATGCTATGGAATGTCAGGAAGCAGAGAGCAGCAAAGTCCACTTCAGAAGCAGGGAGAAATGGCACTAATTGAGGTTATCTCCACACACTTGAAATGCTCTGCTCTCAGTCCTGGAGTAACACAGGGCAGCTCTTGGAATAGGAAAGCTAGGGTGTGTTAGGGAACCTCCTGGGTACCACTGAAGAGACTTTAAATAGAAAACCTTTTAAACTAAAATTGTTGTATGTAGCATAGGAAATCTCCTAAGAGCACTCTCCTGTTTTCATAGGGGAGCTTTGTGTGACGGAGCTACAGAAAATGCTGTCTAGTTGCCTTGTTCACTAAGTTTCTGCTCTCACCCCTATAGAATTTGCTTTCCATTGCTACCTCTGTGAATCCACCTTTTATTTTTATCATAGAATCAACCAGGTTGGAAGAGACCTCCAGGATCACCCAGCCCAACCTAGCCCCCAGCCCTATCCAATCAACCAGACCATGGCACTAAGTGCCTCATCCAGTCTTTGCTTGAACACCTCCAGGGATGGCGACTCCACCACCTCCCTGGGCAGCCCATTCCAATGCCAATCACTCTCTCTGCCAACAACTTCCTCCTAACATCCAGCCTAGACCTGCCCTGGCACAACTTGAGACTCTGTCCCCTTGTTCTGTTACTGCTTGCCTGGCAGAAGAGACCAACCCCACCTGGCTACAGCCTCCCTTCAGGTAGTTGTAGACAGCAATGAGCTCTGCCCTGAGCCTCCTCTTCTGCAGGCTGCACACCCCCAGCTCCCTCAGCCTCTCCTCACAGGGCTGTGCTCCAGGCCCCTCACCAGCTTTGTCGCCCTCCTGTGGACACCTTCCAGCACTGCAACATCTCTCTTGAATTGAGGAGCCCAGAACTGGACATGGCCCTTCCCTGGATGGAAAATTGCTTTCTTTCTGGAAGAAAAGCTCACAGTAGAGAAGATCAAAACTCCTGCAGCAGCAATGCTCTGTCTTTAAAAAAACATGAAAGAGTACATTCTGGAACTGCTCCCCTAACCCAGCTCTCTAGGCAGGATTAAAGGCACAGATGTACTGTTGCTGGAGGTCTTTTGCTTTTAGCTGAAGTTAAATGGAAATGGGTCTTGCTAGTTTTGTCTCCAGCTGGGATAGAGTTCTTCCTGAATGAGGAACCAACAGCTCCTTGTCAGCAGCTGGGACAGCTTAGCTCAGCCAGTATAAAACTTACTCATGGCCTGTTGCTCAAGCACTGTCAGCTTCCTCCAGAGCAGCTCAGGTCAGGCAGGTCTAAATCAGAGAACTTGACTGTTTCCATTGAAATCAGAGTTCTCAGCTACCAAATTACCTCCTAAATCCTCCTGCATCTTCCTCATGGCAGCATAAAGCTCAGATTAGTGAGAAGGAAAAGACACACACTTAAACTGACGTGAGATCATGGTAACTCTCCAGGTTCTGCCTTGGGGGGGAGTGTTCAGTATGAAAAAAAAATAGACTGGACACTAAAGCAAATATTGTTATAGATGGAGCCAGTTATTACTGTAATGTTCACCATTTCCTGGTGCAGAACTCTGAATTTGCTTGGCTATAATTCTGATGAATGCTAATTATTGTGAATGAAATTATCAATGTTGGATGTCTCCATCAGGTTGTTCTGTTTTGTAGGGTTTGTTTGCTTGTGTTCTGGTTTTTGGGTTTAGGGTTTTTGTTTTTAATTAGCCAGCTTAGTTGTTGCTGAGACCAAGAAATGGAATAACTTCTTCTGTTTTCTCTACAAGATTATGACAGAGCTGTGCTTTGGAGCATACAGTTTGGGACTTGCTAATCAAAGGAGTGGGTATGAAAATGCTGTGTTTAAAGTATGGAAACGAGACTGGTGAGATGAAGAAACTGTGAAGACAGTGCTGGAATGTATAGAGTCAAAGGAAAAGCAGAAGGGCACAGCCTCCTAGGATGCCTCCCTCTCTGACTTAGAGCAAACCCCAGGAATTACTTATCCAGCAGCTCTGTGCTGCCAAGACACTGCTAGTGTCCTGTGACTCTCCTGTTCACATCAGATCACAAACAACTCCTTGCTTTTTGAGTTTTCAATCCTAACAGTGAGTGGCAGAGTTCTGTGATGAGTCTTACAGTTAGCACACTGCTGTTCCCAAGGGGGAAAGGAAGAGATTTTGTTGTGTTTACTTCTTGCCTGTTCCTTTTCCTCCAAGAGAGGCTGCAGATGAGAGGAACTCACGCAAGCAGGCAATGTTTAGAAGACACTCAGGTTGTAAAAGTCAAGCATTTAAACTTTAGGAAATTTACCTTTGCTAGAGGAGATTTAATTTGGTTTCCTTTTGCATAGGCCTGATGATGCAGTCTTTACACCATCCCATTGTTTTTCTGTATAGCTTGGTATGCTAAAATCAACATTTCTGTCCTTCCTGGACTCTTCCTTTTGTGACCCTGGACCTCATTCTTTCATATTATTCCAACCCCTCAATAAAGATGGTTTTACAAGATTCAGTTTTATCTCCAACCTCCCAATAAGGATGGTTTTACAAGATCCAGTTTTAACTCTGCCTCCCAATAAGGATGATTTTACAAGATCCAGTTTTATCTCCAACCCCTTGATAAGGAAGGGTTCACAAGATCCAGTTTTTACTCCAGCTCCTTTATAAGGAGGGGTTCACAAGATCAGTTTTATCTCCAACCTCTTGATAAGGATGGTTTTAAAAGATGCAGTTTTATCTCCAACCCCTCAACAAGGATGGTTGTACAAGATCCAGTTTTTTACTCACCATTTGACTTCCTAAACATTGTTTAATGTCATAATAAACAAATTACCCAGGGCTGAGCTACAGATGCCAAATAAAAAGTGCCAAATAACAAATGAATTCTGGAATTCCAAAAATGAATTCTGCAAAGTGCCAAATGAAAAATTAATTCTGGAATTCCAAAAATGAGTTATGAAAAGTGCCAAATAAAAAAAAAATGAATTCTGGAACTCCAAGGCTAAATAATCTCTGGGAGGCTGTGAGGTCTTTCAGCCTCATCTCAAGCCAGGATTAGCTAGAGTTGTTATTGCCATGAGATAAATAACTGTGCTGTGAAAATCCCAACACTTTGTCAAAAGGAGGAGCAGGAGGGCTTCATGGACTGATGTCTCCTCCTGCAGAGCTCTGCACAGGTGATTATTTTAACTGACCCCTTAGGAAAAGTAGTGCAATATAAAAGAACAGAAGCATAAGAAGTGCAAGCTTTGTTCACTACCAGAGGCAGAAGAGCATAAAAATTGTCCTGGCTATGCAGATCCTGACAGTGATAATGAAATAGTCTACACAAGGGAAGTCCAATTCATGCATGTCTGGGGTTATCAGCTGGAGGAGATGGCAATTTGTGCCAGAAAACAAAGAAGACAAAAGCTAAGCTAATGGGGAGACTACAAAGGGCAGTGTTGCACTGCTGGCTTGGAGACAGGTCGTTGGTGAAATTCCTATTGTTCAGCTCCCTGGTACTTGACGTTGTTATTGATGATCTCAGTAGAGAGCAGGAGAGGGTTATTAAATTCAGGCCATTGTGGAGCTGGCAGATAAAACCGATATGGAAAATAAATGAATATCTTACAGGGGGAACTCATGGTTCTGTGCATTGGAATAGTAGAAAGGAGATAAGCATCAATATCACAAAGCTTGGGGTTAGGTATAGAAATAGGAAATACTCCTGTGAACTTTGAGCTCATTAGCTGGAAGCAGCAGAGGAGGAGAAATACCTGGGTGTAGAGCTGACCAGGGGATGACTGTAAACCATCAGCATATCGCAGCCACGGCGGGAGCAAAGCTATTACATCTGCCTGGGAATCAGGCAATGAGTTTTGTAACCAGTGAAGAGAGGGAAGATTGATGCCATTGGATGTGATTCTGCTGAGGCCTCCCCTGGATTAGTCAATATAATTTGGAGATTTGTGTTCAGGCAGGGTAAATTCAGATTTGAATAGCAGCAAAGATGATCTAATAGCATGCTGAGGGGAAACAGAAAATACATTTTACAAGAGCAGATGAAATATCTTGGCTTGTTTATCCCAGCAAAATGAAGACTGAGAGAAGATAAGATTGTTCCCTACAAAATACACCAGCAAGATAAGCACTGAGAATGGAGAGGAGCTCTTTAAGCTAAAGGCCAATTTTGGCAGCAGAACAAATGGATTCAATAACCGTGAATAAAGTTAGATTGGAAATTAAAAGAGGCCCTCTAAGAATAAGATGGCAAAGTTCTGGAAGGGAAGGGGCAAAAGGTCAGACTAGAGACTTTGAAATGGGGCTTGATTCATTTATGAAAGGGATTTGTGGGATGTGGTTGCTCATTATAGCAAAGTCAGTTGTGTAGGATGAGTGACATTCAAGCCATGGTTTTTCTTTCTCTTAGCCCTTCTCTAGCTCTCTTCAAATTTAGAGCTCCTATCAAAAAAAAAAAAAAACCAGCAGCATTTCTTTTCAGCAGCTGAAAACTTAGACATCTTTAAGATGTCTGGAGGTGTTCAAGGCCAGGTTGGATGAGGCATTGGGCAACCTGTTCTAGTGGGAGGTGTCCCTGCCTATGGCAGGGGGTTGGAGCCGGATGATCCTTGAGGTCTCTTCCAATCTAAACTGTTCTATGATTGTGTAAGACAGGTGAGCCAAGACCCCTCAGCTTCATTCAGTGGAAACCCTGATTTTCTGTCACAGCTCTTTTCCATTAAAATAAGACCTTCTTTGACAGCTGTGATTTGGCATCTGGAACCTTCTTGGGCAAACTTACAAACAAGTAAGCTGATCTGTGCAGCAAGAGGCTCTCCTTCCATGGCAATTTGTGGGTTTAGTCTGGTTACTCAGCTTTCTATCAAAATACAGATTCTAATTAGGGCAGACAGTGGAAAATCATAATAAAAAATAAGACTCTGTGTTCCTCAGTGTTGCTCACTGTTTGTCCTCCACCATCTGATGAGAAGAGACCTCCTTTGGTGGAACAGTAGAGCTCAGCACGGAAGCTTTAGTCTGAATTTTGCTTCTCTCTGCTTTTGTTTGACACAAACCCAAATTTTGACCTTTTTAACCTCTTCTCCCCCTCCCCCCATCTCTTTGCACAGTATTAATAAGCTGATCTGTGTGCTGATGATTGTTCTGTGCAGGCTATCCACACATCTGTGCTGGCCAAACAAGAGACCAACATTTATAATAACTACAGAGAGCTCTTTGTTCTAAGACCTTTAGAGTTGATATTGGCTGTGTTCCATGTGATTACTGATTGATGCTCATGATTTATTTCATACAGTATTTTGCCTCCTTCTCTTTTCTTTCTCTTACTGTACAGGCAGGGAGTGCTATCTGATTTTAGTGGACAAAGAGCTGTTTCCTATTTGTGCCTTTACCACATTCTCACAACAGAGCTTCTCTGTGACCTGATTTTTCACCTGGCTTAGGTGTTAGGAGGAAGAAAGAGAGAATCTTATTCCTTTGCTTTCTGTATCAAAAAGGCAAATTCTTTCTTTTTCCCACCTTCTTACACTATGCCCATGCCCCCTCAGCCCCCTCATGCATCCCTCATGCATCCCTCATACTCCCCATGCTCAGTCCTTTGCAACCAGTGTCCTCAGCTCATTCCTGTGCATGGGAAGTGCTCATCCTTTGCTGTCTTATCTGGGCAAGAAGCAGCATTGTGTTCACAGCCCTGCCTGTGCTGACTCTGCCTGGCTGTGGTGCTGGGAGCCCAGCTGGTTGCTGCCTCCTGGGAGCTGAGCAAGCCAAACAAAACAGCTGGAGATCAAACTCGCCTTGCCTTTTCCCTGAGCAGGGGGCTCTCCTCTCTAGCTGAATGCTGATTGTGCAGAACTGCAAGGATCTTTATGCCCTGGAGACTGCTGCTCTTGTGTCAAATGTAGGCGAAACTAGCGTTCAGAAGTTGTTAGAGATGGGTTGAGCCAGCTAAGGGAACAAGGCTAAAACATTTCCTGTGTGACAGCAGCTTCCTTCTGAGTTTAAAAATCACAAATAGATGTTATCATGACTCCTGGGTGTCTCTTTTTGGGTCACTCAGAGCTGCAGTGTGAGAAGGGCAGGGAAAGATGTCTCTTTCCCAACCTGGATCATTCTATGATTCTATGTAGCTCTGGCTTGCAAGCTTCTGAGAATCACTCTTCTCAGAGCAGTGTCCTATACACTTTCTTTCCTAACACCAGAGGTGTAAGAGAGGTCCTAGGGCCAAGACCCACCCCAGAAACTATCAGTTGCACCAGAAAAGATGTGTTTCATGCATGGTTTGCATCCTGTCTTAATAAGCCAGGCAGTCTTTCAGCATTGTACAGCTGAGATCCGCTGCTCAGGAGCTCAGAGCAACACCACTTGTTCCTGCTTGGAAATTGGGATTGTTTTTATATAAATATGCAGAAATCTCTGAGCTTACTTTATCCTGGGAGCCACTGACAGTTGAATAAGCAGTGGAGGAGAATGTGACTCCTCTGCTTTAGTCGCTTAGCCTAGGCAGGGAGAGTTGCTTTACACTTAAAGCACACCTTGTTAATAAATGACAGCCATGTGGCTTGTCAGCAGTTAGGAAAGGAGAGGAAGAGCACACAACAGACTAGAAGATGACCCTGTATCATCTGCTCCTTCCAGAAGGGATGTTTTTTTTTGGCTGTGTCACAAGGATCTCCTTCCTCAAAACTTGGGGTTAACCAGGCAAGCCTTTCTGCTGACCCTCTGTAAGCCACTGGGTTCCCCATGTGCAAGCTGTCCCTCAGCATGCTGGGTTTGCTCTTGGTCATCTTGTTCCCTAGCAAACGTGATAAAAAATCCTTGGGAAAGTGCTGGTTACCTCTTCCCTGTCCTCTAGCTGCACACCAGCTGCAGGCTTGTGGAGCTGCACTGGTTTGGGGCTAGCTCTTACCTGCCAGCAACACCTAGCCAGGTAAGAGCTCTTGCCCTTTAAGCTCCTCTGCTCCCCCTTTTTGTCTCCTCTTTATTAGTTATTAGCAGTTAATGTTTCATTTTCTGTTGTTGTTCAGCTGAAGCTAAGAAGCACCTTGTAGACAGCAGCTGTCAATTAGTCATGATGAAAGCAGAAATTTAGCCTCCATCTTGCCTGCATTGAGAGGGTTACAGCAGGACATTGATTCAATTGCTTTCTTATCTTCTGAGCTAACCTTGTTGCCTGCATCTGTGGCTGCCAGGCATTCGAGGGGTAAGCAGGTCCTGCCTACCCTCTCCCTCTCTCTGAGAGGACCTGCAGCTGGGTGGAAGAAACAGTATGTGGTGGAGGAAGTGGCTAGATGCAGCTGAGAAAATAGAGGGAGGGGAAAAAAGTAAATAGGGAGTGAAGAGCAGGAAAAAAAGTAACATGGAATAAAGAAAAAAATGAAGAATAGAAAGAAGAGACTCAGAGAGAGGAGCAGAACAAATGACAGTGGGAATAGTTCTGATGAAAAGCCTTCTGCACATAGAATCATAAAATCACTAAGGTTGGACAAGACCTCCAAGACCATCAAGTCCAAACATCAACCCAACACCACCATACCCACTAAACCATGTCCCAGAGTGCTGTGTCTACATGGTGTTTGGACACCTCCAGAGATGATGACTCCATCACCTCCCTGGGCAGCCTGTTCCAGTGCCTGACCGTTTTTTCACTACAGAAATGTTTCCTGATATCCAACCTAAACCTCCCCTGGCACAACTTGTGACCGTTTCCTCTTGTCCTGTTGCCAGTTACTGGGGAACAGCAACTGACCTCACTACAGCCTCATTTCAAGATGTTCCATAAGCTTAAAATGAATTAAGATCAGTAGAAAATGCTTGTGGCTAGCACACCTAACTTTAGCTGCCTCTGTCTGAGTAGGCTCCACTAAAAATCAAGAGATGATCCAAAGGGATGACTTGTTTCAGCCATCACAGGAATGACTCTGCTTTTGGATGAGCTGTGTTGTGCATCTCTCCAAGAACTCCAGGGAGGTGCCCATAGAACCAAGCAGGTTGGAAGAGACCTCCAAGCTCATCCAGTCCAACCTAGCACCCAGCCCTGGCCAATCAACCAGACCATGGCACTAAGTGCCTCATCCAGGCTTGGCTTGAACACCTCCGGGGATGGTGACTCCACCACCTCCCTGGGCAGCCCATTCCAATGCCAATCACTCTCTCTGAGAAGAACTTCCTCCTAACATCCATCCTAGACCTCCCCTGGCACAAGCACCTTTCTTGGATTGGTTCAACCCCCTCTCCTTCCTGATTTTGCTGTCTTTGTGTCACAGAGTCCAGCTGCAGCAGCATGAAGGGAAGGCTGTGGATATGTACCTGCTGCCCACCTAAATCTTGGCAGCATCCCTTAGAAAAAGGCAGAAGCACTCAGGGGCAGCAGAAATGTCTTACAGAAGAGAGTCTAAGCTTTTTTTTTTCTTAAAAGGAAATGTTAGAAGCAGGAAGAAAGAGGAAAGTGTAGGGCTGTGGTGTTTGTGCGCTGGTGCCATCCTGTTCTTCCCTTCCCCATGACCTTTTCTTTGTTCCCAGATCTGGCTTGTGAAAGTAGGTCAGAGCCTTTAGCCATACATATTTTAAAAGTACCAGTCAGACTGCCAGCACAGCATAGCATCTCTGGGGGCTTGGGAGGGGGTTAGGAGGTTTTACATAGAATCAGAGAGTTGTTTCAGCTGGGAAAGACCTCTAAGATCCAGTCCAACTGTCGACCTAACACCACCATGGGCATTAAAGCATGTCCCCAAGGGCCACAACTACACTTTTTTTGAACACCTGCAGGGATGGTGACTTCACAATCTCACTGAGCAGCCTATTCCATGATGTAGAGTCATAGAATTGTCATGGCTGGAAGGGACCTCGAGGATCATCTAGTTCCAACCCTCCCTGCCATGGGCAAGGACCACCTCAGGCTAGCTCAGTAATGGTTTGTTTGAGATGAGGCTACGGCTCAGCTGCTGCTTGAGAAACGTCACTGCAAATCCCTGCTGGGCTGCCCCTGGGGTTTATCTGGATGCCATGGGCTGTCCTTATTTTCACTGTGGAGAAGTTAGGTGCCACATCATAGCAGAGTGACACAGCCTTGGAACTCAGTTGTAAGCACCCAGAAGCCACCCTGAACATCCTGTGGTGAGGTGGGGAAGCACCACAGCTGTGCCAGGCTGCCCAGAGTCCTTGCCACAGGAGCCTGTAAAGACAAAGC
Organism: Pogoniulus pusillus; assembly: GCF_015220805.1. Classification (NCBI taxonomy): domain Eukaryota; kingdom Metazoa; phylum Chordata; class Aves; order Piciformes; family Lybiidae; genus Pogoniulus; species Pogoniulus pusillus. The sequence continues at coordinate 4,386,569 of NC_087296.1, forward strand.
ACATCTGGACTGCCTTTGGAGGAAACCCTGGCTGCTCTGTTTGCCCTGCTGGTTTAATTTCTGGGCTGTGATGTAAAGCAGAGGAAATAGGGAGTGTGAGCACTAATCTCCCCTGAAGAGCGTCACTTGTCTGGTTTCCTTGGGTACAATTTCTGCTTATCTTTCTGGTGCAAAAGTTAGTAGGGCACAGCTGGTTAAACAAGCCCTGCCCAAACACAACTGCCTCGCTTACAACCTTTTATTCCTCCACCCTACCCGACCCTAAGGTCTGGGGTTGTTTTTGCATCCAGCCTTGGTTGGTTTGTTTGTTTTGGTTGGTTGGTTTGGATTGTTTTGTTTGTTTGTTTCAGACAAAAGGAAACACAGGAAATAATAACCCCCCTGTAAAACTTCCTTCAGAAAACAGCTGCCTTTAATCTCCAAGCTGAACCGAGAGCTCTTCCTTTGGAATGTACTAGCTGCACATTCTACTTCATTAAAGGGATTAAAGAGAAAGGTTTAGGCTGGAAAAGGCCTTTGAGATCAAGTCCAACCATTAACCCAGCATGTATGTGAAGGCCAGAAATGGCATGGTGTACATAAACCCAGGAAGGTGTATTGTTATTCATGGAATAAAAGTTGTCTTTTCATATAGAAAAACAATGTGGGCTGTCTTCTAGTGATTGCACATCATATTTTATACCAATGATGCTGGGTTTTAATGCCTGTCTGCTGCTTTGCCTGTCTCCTGTTCCTGGAGGAGGAGACCCTGAACACCCCTAGCACAGCAGCTCCTGTCCTTGCCCTGTAAAGTGGACACTTTAAGAAAGTCTCTTTCAAATTCCACTCAAAATTCAACAGCTTTTGGAGGTCAAACCTTTACCTTGTGTTCTCCACATCAAAGCTAAGTGAGGCTATGTTTAAAATACCCTGGCTCCAAATCTTAGAGGCCAAAGTCTACATTGAAGTCACTGTTCTGTCAAACTTTTAAAGGTATCTTTCAAGGAGAACAGACTCAGAATGCTCAGCACCTCCCACTTCTTGCAGTAACTCAGATCCTCTTTGCTGTCTCCAGATGAATGCATCTTCCTTAACTTGTGGTGCATCTTCCTTAACTTGTTGTTCATCTTCCTGAAGTGCTGATCATGTTCAAAGCACTTTCAGAGAAGGTCAGAATCTGCTAGTGCTCAGAGGTATATTTGGTTCCAGGCACTGAGCCACGCATCTTCCTGCACACATCACCATTTAGATTGGCAATGGAGATGGGGAAACCAGCATCAAAGGTTTTAATCTGGATGCAGCTAGCCTGTGCCATTGGTGAAGGGTGTTGGTGAAAGAGTGCCTGCCAGGAAGGAGAGAGCTTCAGCCCTCTTGGTTGAGATGTTCAGAGGAAGTTCTTTCCTGGGTGGGTGGTCAGGCACTGGAACAAGCTGCCCAGGGAGTTGATGGAGTCACCATCCCTGGAGGTGTTTAAAAGAAGAGTGGATGTGGTGCTTGTGGCTATGGTCTAGTGAGTAAGGATACTGGGATGAAGGTTGGACTGGATGCTCCTGGTGGTCCTTTCCAACCATAGCGGTTCACAGTGATTAGATGCTGTGCTGAGGGATTTAGTTTAGTCAAGGGCTTGTCAGTGTGAAACTAATGATTGGACTCAATGAGCTTGAAGGTCTTCACCAATCTAAGACATTCTGTGGTTCTGTGAGAGGTAGAAACAAAAGGAAAAGGAAAGGAAGGCTCCTTTAGCTTAAAGATCAAAGGTAATTAAATCAGAGCCCAGCCATGCTGCGCTGCCTTCTGCTTCTGAAAGTATTCCCCATTCCACCAATCTAGTAAGTATTGCTCAGCCACAACTCAGGATTGAAAACTTCACCTGCACAGCTTCCCTTCTACCCTCCTGCCTTCTGAAAAAAAAACAAACAATTGATTATGATCATTGACTAAAAATATTAAACTCTTCAGGAATGGGGGGAAAGATCTATCAAAGGCTAGCTCTGTCTTTTGATGTCTCCAGATTTTATGCCTTATGTATTTCTCTTTTTCTATGAGCAAGAGTTTTTATTAGCAGGTCTGGATTTCTTGAAATTTCATTTTGAGAGGGAAGAAAGGACCCAGTGAATCATAAATACTTGTTACAGCTTTGCTTTTAACACTGTGCTTGTGCAGGTTTGGTTTTGAAGTAGGTTTATTTCCTCTAGCAGCAAGCACTGCCTGTTCTGTGGTGTGTGCTCATTGTAGCATCAAGTGCATATTAGCAGCTTCATTTTATGTGGCTGAAAAGCTCATGTAAATTAGTCTGTTTAATGAGCTCTGAAACAATCAAAGAGCCTGAGCTCAGGGATCAGTGAGAAACCACACAACCAGGGGTAGGAGGAATATTATGTGCAATGTATTTCAACTTCAGATGTTACTGCTGTTACCGTGCCTGCTTCTGGAACAGCAAAGAGACAGTGGTGGAGTCCTTAGCACTGTCTCTGTGACACAGTTTGTGCAGACATTTTAACCCCATTGCCTGTGATATTTTTTGTTGCTGCTGAGGAATTATTTCCCTCTCTTTCAGGCCAGACTATTTAACTTCCTGAAAGGATGGCAGCTGCTGCATCCCAGCAGAGAGCTCTGGGTTTCTAGAATGGGTGCTTCCAAGTTAAATCACTTCTGTGGTGCTGGCCCTGTCTTGGGAAGCAGTGAAGCCCTACACCCACATCTCCTACAAACACCAACTAACAGCAGCTCTGTGACTTGCAGAGACCCATTGTTTTGAGAAGATGTTTTGCTAGGCTTAAAGGAAATAGAAAAAGTTCTGAGCCTCAGCAGTAAAATATTCATTAGGTTCACAGAACCACAGAATTAACCAGGTTGGAATAGACCTTGGAGCTCATCGAGGCTGCAGTATTGAACCCTACTACTTTTTATTAAAATCAGTTGGAAAAGTTGTCCCTGTCATGCCTTGCCAGTAATAATTAGTTTAGGTCTCTGGAGTAAGCTGTCTACAGCTACTTGAAGGGATGTTGTGGAGAAGCTGCTGCTGGGCTCTTCTCACAGGTAATTGGAAACAGAACAAGGGGGAATGACCTCAAGCTGAAACTGAGGAGGTTTGGATTGGACATTAGAAAAAAGTTTTTTCACAGACACTGTGATCATGGACTGGAATGAGCTGCCCAGGGAGGTAGTTGAGTCACCCACCCTAGATGTGTTTAAGGGTCATTTGGACATGGTGCTTAGGCCTATGGTTTAAGGTGACTCTTGTAGAGTAGGGTTCTAGGTTGGACTTGGTGATCCTGAGAGCTTTGCCAACCTGCATGTTTCTGTGATTCTGTGTGAAAATGCTAGAGACAGAAAATGAAGATGGTCCTGAACTACGAAACTGCTGGAGGGAAAACAAGTTTATGTAGCTGAGATACTTTTATGTGCTTTCCTGACAAATGTACTGTTCTTGGGACTCCAGGAACTGAATTTCAAGACACACACAAAAAGCTGACAGCTTCCAGAATCCACTGGATGCCAGAGAAGCAGCCCAGCTGCTGCCTAGTCACAGAGATGTGACCCTTCTACAGTTTGATCCAGCAACCAGACACTGACCACAGTAAGAGTTACTGCCTCTCAGGGATGGGACTGAAACTGGTCTTGTACAAAGGTGTGTGTGTGGTGTTTATAAAGAAAGGAGACCAAGGACAAGGGCTGGCTGGAGAAGGACTTTACAGAGCAGAGTGAGTGCAAAATAAAACAGCAGCTGAAGTTCAGTGTGTTAGTAAAATGATGCCCCAATACCAGTGTATAATATGACAGCCTCCTGCTTGACCACTAGCAGGCAGTAATGAAATCATAGAATCATAGACAAATTCTTAGTGTTATGACAGAAAATTCTGTCAAAGTTTCAGCTCAGTAGTGAAAGCAAAAAAACAAACAAAGGCAAATTGATTCCCTCTAGGAGAGCAAAAACATGAACACCATTGCAGTGTGGAATAAATCTGTGCTGAGCAGCCTGTGCAGTTCTGATCCCTACCTGAGAAAGGACAGAGAACTTGGAAAGGTTCCCAAAGGAGCCACATAGATGATGAAATGTTGCTGGGTGGAACAAGCAGTGCAGCTGGAGGAGAGCTCTGTAAAACCACCAGTCAAAGGCAGGAGGTAAAAAAGAAGTGTTTGCTCATGGGCTTGTTCCAGCGTAAGGGCATCTCAGGCCAGCAGCAGGTAGCTATTTCTCAACAACAGCAACAACAAAGGTGGTTCTTGTACAAAGTCTGTAGTTTGGCTGTGGGATCTCTTGTTGCAGGATGTGATGGGTGGTGAACTTCAGAGCACCCTGCTGGACACTGCATGGGATTGTGGAAGAGAGATCTACCAAGGGTTATTAAACGTTCAGCAGTCAGCTCTGGCTGAGGAAGTGCCCAAGCTACAAATTCTTGGAGGCCATGAGAGTATCTGTGGGAAATATCAGCAGATGCTTGTTCTGAAGGCTTTTGTCACCCTCCCATGAGGCCACTTCTGATCACTGTGGGAGGCAGGACTCTGACCTTTGCTCTGACTCAGTATGACCACTCTTGTGCTATCCAGTGGAGCTGTGATTGCATTTCTCTGTAGACTAAAGATTTTTCTAGAGACTTGCAAGAAGGCAAAAACTACCTTGTGCCTTTATTTCTAATTTCCTGATGGAAATACTGCAAAGGCAATTGGCGAGGGCAATGTTGTCCTAGGATCAGCAACTGTGTGTCAACAGGAAATAAGAAATGCAGGGCATCAGATGCTTCATCTTTCTTGTTCCTTGTTGCCACTGCAATTAGTTTCCATTTTCTCCATAGCAGAGCTTACAGTGTGGCACTAAATCAGATTTAATCTCTTTTGAACTTCTCTGCCAAGTTCAATCCTGGAAGCTGTTATTTGTCCCTGTAATTCCTTTGTCAGTGCTGCAGCTGATACAAACTCCATGTCATTTTTAAAGGCACTTGTGTGTGTGTTTGACAGAACCCCAAAAGAACAAGATCCTTGTCCTGCAGCTGCCATTCAAAGGGAGATGTGCAGCTGCAGAAAGATTTGCAGCCTAGGTTGATGCTTATGTCACAAGAACTGACTGAACAGGGGCACTTTGTTTTAAAAGCATGGGAATGAAGTGCAGGAGAATTGAGGGTGACAAAGAAGCTGCAATGAAATGACAACATTTCTAAGCTTGCTTGCGTAATGATGCATATTGAGTGTTGTAAAAAGCAGTTAAATACAATACTTGGATAAATGGAAATGTTGGAAGCCTGTTGGATGAATTGCAGCAGGATTCTTCCTAGCCCTCCTACTTGGCTCACTTGGAGCACTCAAGAAGAGAAAACTGGAAGCTTTCCATGAGAGAGGCCCTTCTGAAAGTAGAAGATGGAACATGGGTTTTTAAAAAGCCTTGTCCCTGGAACCCACAAGAAAGGAAGTGAAAGAGCAAGACGACACAGTAAGGCTGAAATCTGTGCGCAAGGGCACCAGCAAACAGCGCTGCCATGCAGCAGAGCACGCAGGAAGCAAAGCTCAGTGGGGCTGTCCCTGCAGGGCCAAGGCATTTTAGATTTGCAAGCCTGGATCTGCCACAGGAAATGTGTGAGTGTGTCAAGCTGCTGTCCCATTTGCTCCTTTGGTCACCACCTAGCTGTATGCCAGTGCCACCGCCCATGCAGTACCACCAGATCAGAGGGGGCACAGCCCGAAGCTGGCTTCCTATGCTCTGCCTCTAATTTATAACCTCTGCTGAGGGAGCAGCTCTGGGGCAGAGCAGGATTGGGTAGCAGGAGGGTTAGGGGTCAGAGACAGGAGTTCTCCATGCTGAGCAGCCAACAGCTTCTGCTTCCACCATGGGGCCAGGCAGCTGCAGGAGTCCCTTGGCCGCAGCATCTCCTAGCCCCTCCTCACCCATAGCAATGTCTGACACTTGGCAGTTTTTGCCTCCTGGGAAGAGAAGTGAGCTTCTTGCTCCCAGTTTTCCTCTCAGTGACATTTGAGCAGGAGGAGATTCTGTTGTGGCAGCTGAACAGCTCTTTGTATCAGGAGATCCACCTTCAGCAGGGACGAGACTGTTCTAAAGCACCTGGGACATACTATTTCTCTCCTCCAGGTCCCCACCCGTCCCCTTCCGCAGATACGGAGCTCCCTACTTGCCTCTCCAAGCTCCGTGCTAACCTTTGTGTCTTGCCATCAAGGGTTGAAAAGGCAGCATGATGAAAGCAATAAAAGGTCAGGAGGTGTGCATGCCTTCTTAATGACTCCTCTGCTCCTAAGAGCAAAGTGCCTCTGTGCCTTGGCACCTAGCACTCAGAAGCACTTAGCAAAGTGCTAAGATCAGATACCAAGGAGAGCAGCAGAAGGAAGTGGAGAGAGTTTCTTGGTCTGTTTGAATGACAGTGACCAGATTTCCATGCTTTATCCAGCTGACCCCTTCTTCCTTCCCCTTGGTTTTAGCTTTGTATTATCATAAACTTGCTGAAGTATGTAATAAGGCAGGACCAGTCAAGAAGAGACTGTCCCATCCCACTTGTAGTTCATGTGGGGCTAATGCAGTGAGCTAAGACTTAATCATACTCTGCATAGGGCAGGGGAGAAAAAGGTTAAGTGCAAACAGTGCAATTTGGAGAGAGAATCAGAGAATTGCAGAATCAGTAAGGTTGGAAAAGACCTCTAAAATCACCCAGTCCAGCCATCAACCCAACACCACCATGCTCACTGAACTGTGACTCCACCACCTCCCTGGCAGCCTGTTCCAGTGCCTGACCACACCCAAGTCTCACTCCAGTCTCAAGACTAGACTGGATAATCTTTGAAGTCTCTTTCAACTGGATGCTTTCCGTGATGCTTTCTGTAAAGACATCTTTCCTAATATCCAACCTGGCACAACATGAGGCCATTTCCTCTTGTCCTGTTGCTGGCTACCTGGAAGAAGACTGACCTCCACCTGACTACAGCTTCCTTTCAGGTGGCAGCAGAGAGCAAACACGTGAAAGAGAAGATGTGATCTCAGTGATTCTAGCACGGATGCCCTGTACCCATCCATGAAAGCCAAAGGGGCACAGAGTAGGACTTTGGAGAGCCCATTACAATCCTTCAGCACCCAGAATCAAACCAAAGCTGTAGCAGGTAAGGGGAAGGTTGTTATTCCGTCTGTTGAACAACTTCAAACTCTCCAGAGCTCAGAGCATGCAAAGTGACCCTTTGGCCACAATCATTGCAAAGACAATTGTGCAAACGAGGCTGGGCACTAATTACGCTGCAGTTTGAAGGCAGCTTGAAACAGCCTGATAGGAGATTACTTCTTTGTGTTGGAGCATTAATAGTTTAGACCTAGCAATGCAATTCAACTGCCAGAGTTTTTAGCATGATAGGTGTTTGCTGGGAACAGCTGCTGCGTGGGTGTGGGCACTTTGGGTGTTCACAGGCATGAACAGTAGAAGAAACAAAACAGAGGAAACAAAAAGGAGGGAAACTGTGCCCTACTGCTACAGGTCGTAGTGGGAGGGAGCAGGAATGAGTGGCCAGAAGCGTTCAGTTTCACACAAAAGCCACATTTTTTTGCTCCATGTTTACAGAAAGCTCCAGTGCACAGCCCTGTGCCAGGTCATTATCAACAGAACCAGTCCATAATGAAACTGCATTTCGGCTTTGCTGCCAGAGTGACTTTGATACTGCTGCTCAACAACAGGCTCTGCAATCTGTTTGCAATGACATTTGCTTTCCCTTGTAAACATTTTAGGCAAAGCTGAGAAACTCTGAGCTATAAAGCACACCCAGTGTCAAATCCCAGGGATTACTGAAGGATCAATATTTTGTGACAGTGATACCCAGCGATGTGTAGTGGGATTGGGTTTTTTTCTCCTTCTGTTCCTGCAGAGCTCTGGAAACACACAGGAAGGCAAGAAAATGTCTCAGTTGTGCAGCCACAGAGCTGAAACGTTTCTTCAAAGGCTGATGATGGAAAGCTACCAAGAATCTGATCTAGAGCTACATGTTCTGCATTTCTATCTAAGCAGCAGCTAAATCATCTTTACAGCTTTATCTACTAAAGCTCTTGTCAATCAGTGACCCAAAAGAGAAACACATTTCTTAAGCTTATGGAGCTTACATTCAGATTATGTTGGTTTGTACCAGCAGCACTGGCAGCAAACTTGTGTATTGCCCTGCTGCCTCCTGGCAGGTTTATTTCAGCTCTCAGGTCTGCAATAGTGTGAAGATGAGCTAGGGCTGGGGGTTTCTATGCAACCGCAATGCAGGATTGCAGGGCAGGACTGGGAACTCTGCTTCCCAAGTCACTGTGAAATCCAGGCTCCAGCATGATGTAAGGAAGCAGTTTTAGGGGGATTCCTTCAGTGGAATTTGAATAATTTTCTCAAAGTATGACCACAAAACACAAAATGTTTCTTTTTTGAGACGTGGGATGTTAGAGTTCAACCTCAGTGCAGGCAGATCCTGAGCTGATAATTTAATTTCTTAACTGAAAAGTCTCTTTTAGCTTCAGATGGAGGAACGAAAAGCACAGGACCATAGAATCAGTCAGGGTTGGAAGGGACCACAAGGATCATCTAGTTTCAACCCCCCTGCCGTGGGCAGGGACACCTCACACTAGATCAGGCTGTCTAGAGCCTCATCTAGCCTGGCCTTAAACATCTCCAGGGATGAGGCCTCCACCATCTCCCTGAGCAATCCATTCCAGGGTCTCAGCACCTTCACGATGAAGAACTCCTTCCTAACATCCAGTCTGAATCTCCCCATTTCTAGCTTTGTTCCGTTCCCCCCAGTCCTACCACTCTCTGACATCACAGTATCACAGTATCACCAAGGTCAGAAGAGACCTCATAGATCATCAAGTCCCTCTCCAGCTTTCTTGTAGGCTCCCTTAAGATACTGAAAGGCCACAATAAGGTCACCTTGGAGCGTTCTTCGCTCCAGACCGAACCTCATCCATCATTCTATGATCACGGGCAGAAAGTGTGGCAGCTTTGAGACCTACTCCATGTTTTTCTCCAGCAAGATCATCATTGACTTTAGCAGAAAGAATTAAGTATGCTCAGAGCTCCCTTGAGAAGCAGGGAAGCTGGTTTCTCTGGGTGGGAGGTAGTTGCTGAGTAGGAAACTAAAGGCAAGCTGTTAGGCTGGGAAGTTGTTGAAATAGAGCTGGGCTGCACTGAACTTGGTTCTAAACTCAGGAACTCTGCTTTCAGTGTGACCTTGGGGAAACTAGCACCAAGCTTTTCTACATAGGTGAACATCAGAGAGGTTGATCTTGGATCTGAAGAAGTATGAATGTGAACTCACACCCAGTGGTATGTTAGCATTGTCATGTGCTGTCCTTGTTCCTTTTTTAGGGGGTAGGGGGAAGAGGTTGTGATGCTTCAGTGACCCTGATAAATGTGTTGGATCTTGGGACATAAAAGAACAGAGAATCTTTTGTTCCACTTGGGGTTACTTAGAATCAACAATTTATTCAGCTTTATGTTGTGCCCCTCAAACAACTAATGTTCTGAGAGTTATAAACTAAAGCCTGGAAAGTAATTTCCAGGCTACAACTTCCAAATCAATCCCCTTTATAGTCAAATATATTCCTCCTCAGCACAGTTCAATTTGTCCTGAAATGATGGCAGGCAGTGGGTGAATACAAATGAGATCAAATGGATAATGGCTAAATACTTCTTCCTAAAGGAAATAGGCCTGCAGATCTCTCAAGCAGAGAAGCTTGCAAAGCAGGACAGAACTGGAATGCCATCAGAGTGAGATGGGCTTTCAACAACCCCAGTGAACCTGCGCAATAGGAACAGCCAAAAGTGAATAAGAGAACAGTGGAAATGAAAGAGGTCCATGTGGGGGAAGGCTGCAGGGTGGCTCCCACAACCCCACCCTGGAAAGGACAGTGTGCAGGAGCAGTGAGCAAGGAGAGTGGGGGAGCTCACGTGAAGTCAAAGGGCTCCCCTTTGAGCAGAGTCAAGAGGACATGGGCTGGTGTGCACTCTGGGCATGGGAGGTGGCTGAGTTGTGGGGTTTTTTTCCTTTTAAATTGGTATCTGCTTAAACAAAGCAGAACACAGCATGAGACTTGCAAATTTAATTACAGAAATGCAAGATGAAGCACGAAAGTTACTAAATTAAACGAAAGTGAAGATGGATGGAAGGAAAAGTGCCTTGCTACTTTAAATGAGGCTGATTAGAATGGAACAAATAGGGTATTGATTGTTATATAGGTCAATTAGCAAAGGAAAGGCAGAATGGATCTTATTTGTCAACTTAAAAAGAGTGAAAATAATATGAGGTTTGTGTGCTTGTTAATTTTAAACCCAAATAAAACTGGATGTGCAGCCACTCAGTTCAGCTGTATCAGGGAGATGCTAAACCATTTGAATATTTTATTAAGCAGATCAGTCAAGGAGGGACTGAATTATTGCAAGTTTGTCAATGCAGGAAAGAAATAAGAGCTGTCTTCATGAGATTTAAAAGAAAAGGCTGGACCTGAGAAAAACAAACAGGAATTTGGGCCTTTTTTTAATGAGAAAGTGGCTCATCTGGCTCAGCTAGAGCTTTCTCCTGTCTCACTTTGCAATGGTGCTGAAGATGTAAGAACATCTGCTGTCCTCCACTCCAAGTGCAGAGGATGCTGGACTTTGCTTTTTCCAGTTGAAATGCCTGGGAAAGCAGAGAGGCCTGCTAAATCTGGGCCTGACACAGTAATGCCACTATGCATCCACATTGATGGTTGTGATGAAAGCAAACAAGACTCTGCCCAGAAGGAGAACAAACATGGTCATACACATTGTTATTTTAGAGACAATGCAGATTAGGTGGTCAGGTCTCTCCAGTGTGTGAGAAAGATCAAGTTTTGCATTGCTCTGAGCTTGTTTGTGCCAAAGAACTTGAATTCTTGATAAGTGAATGTAATTAATGATGTGGATTTGCACCCATACAGAAGATTATCTTATGGGCTGCAGCAAGAGCAGTGTGGCCAGCAGGGCAAGGGAGGGGATTCTCCTCCTTTACTCTGCTCTCCTGAGACCCCACCTGGAGTGCTGTGTGCAGTTCTGGAGCCCCTAAAACTAAAAAGGATATGGAACTGTTGGAGTGAGTCCAGAGGAGGCCACGAAGATGCTCAGAGGGCTGCAGCAGTTCTGCTATGAGGACAGGCTACAAGAGTCAGGGTTCTGCAGCCTCGAGAAGGCTTCAAGGAGACCTTGGAGTGGCCTTCCAGGATCTGAAGGGGGCCTACAGAAAGGCTGGGGAGGGACTATTGACAAGGACGAGGAGTAATGGGTTTAAACTGGCAGAGGGGAGATTTAAACTGGAAGAAGTTCTTTCCAGTGAGGGTGGTGAGACACTGGCACAGGTTGCCCAGGGAGGCTATGGATCACAGAATCACAGAATGTGATCCAAGATCCACAGCCTCCCTAGAGATGTTCAAGAGCAGGTTGGATGAAGCCTTGAGCAACCTGTTCTAGTGAGAGGTGTCTCTGCTTATGGCAGGGGGTTGGAACTGGCTGAGCTTGGAGGTCCCTTCCAACCTAAACCATTCTATGATTCATTCTATGATTCTATGTTTTATACCCCTCTTGTGCAGCCTGTTCCCTGCTCAGCCCTTTATTAGAAAATAGAAACAATTCCACCCCACTTATACTAGACATTTCTGAGGGATTTACCTTCCAAGAAACTCAGTGCTATATAAAAGAGACAAAATCCCTGCTCCCATCATTGTTTCTGTTATGTGCTTTCTGGTTACAGAAGCTTTTCAAAACAGAAAAACTCTCATCTGAATGCTAAGCTCATGGCAGAACCAGAAATGACTTCGTTCCAGGAGCAGCTCATGTCTATGAGGAAAGCTCTTGCAAGATGTCCAGCAGGCAATGGAGAACCAAACAGGTACACAAACAGGCATCTAAATTCAGCAGCTTTTCATGCCTCAGTGCAGTAAATGGAATTCTCTCCAGTTCACCTGCTTTAATCAGGACTTTGGCTATTGGTATTGTAGAAGAGCAACCTGCTCTGGTAGGGGAGTTGGACTAGATTATATCCAGAGGTCCCTTCCAATCCTTAGCATTCTGTGATGCTGTGAGGGAAATGGATTCAAAACTACCTGCATAACAGAGTGACTGGAGCTGGATGTGTATTTTATGCCCCCCAAACAGTGCATTTGTCTAACTGTTTGCACCACTGCAGGGAGAAGTGAAAAAAAAAAGTAGCACCCTGGCTAAAGTTTGAGTTGTGTACAGATGACAGCTTGCAGGAGCTACATTTATGTCTGTCCTCAGCAGTGCTGGCTGGATGTTCTAGTAGAGGCAAGGACACTTGGAATATTTTATTCCACATACTAAAACCAAATTACATTACAGATCTTGAAGGTTATTAGTCTTCTACCCAATCATTGAGTTTCAGGGAAATGTTCAGGGATGATGCCATTAATTCCAGAAATAAAATCCAGTAATGAATTACTTTGAGTTTTTTTCCTACCTGAAGGCCTTCATGGGTAGCTCAGTGCCACAGCAACCTGCCTTTTGCTTCTCCAACGTGGCTGAAATGGCTCATTCCTCAAAGCTGAGCTGAAGAGCACACCCCACGTGTGCAATATACCTAATGCCAAGCAACATGATGGTAAGCAAAACAAACCCTGACAGACCAACCTCATTCCATTCTGCTGCTAAGATTGCAAGGTAGATAAACATAATGCTAGAGATTTCATACAGCTTTGGAAGGGCCTTGGGTTAGCAGCACATTACCTTTTTTTGTATTTCAAATGTTAGTGTTTCACAATAAAAATGCTAAATGGGTTGAGGACTGGGGGTGTTGACATATAAAAATGTGTTATTTTCATGAAATGAAGATGGTTTCTGATGGATTGCTACAGGAGCTGGCAGCAGAGTTATCAGTATTGAGTATTTTTGTCAGTGGCTGGGAAATAAATACAAAATTATAGACCATAAAATTTACCAATGAATATTTGGGGAGGAATGCCAGCAGTGAGACTGGTGAGGGGGCTGGAGGGAAAGGCTGAGTGAGCTGGGGATATTCAGCCTGGTGAAGAGGAGACTTAGAGGGGACTTTCACATTCTCTACAACTACCTAAAAGGAAGCTGTGGCCAGGTGGGGATCAGGCTCTTCTCCCAGGCAACTTGTGACAGGACAAGAGGACATGGCCTGGAGCTGCGCAAGGAGAGGTTTAGGTTTGATATTAGGAAGCACTTCCTCACGGAGAGGTGATTAGGCACTGGAATGGGCTGCCCAGGGATGGGGAGTCACTGTCCCTGGAGATCTTTAGGAAAAGATAGGATGTGGCACTTGGTGGCACGGTTTAGCTGATGTGGTGGTCTTAGGTTATGGATGACCTCAGAGGTCTTTTCCAGCCTCAGTGATTCTGTGATAAGGCACAGTCAGTGCATAAATATGCAGGCAGGGTAGGAGTACAGAATCATGCAGACAGCTTGGTAACTTGGTTATCTCTTTGAGAAGTATTTCAGTGCCTGAGCAGATAAAGAATGAGAAGCAAGCAGGACCTGCGCAGAACAGTGACTGCATCCCTGGGCAGGACAGGGCCATGGCAGACAGAGGACTGGCCCTGTGGTGTGGTAACAAACACTGCACTGCTGATCATTGATTTGGAATAACTGAGTAACCAGATCCACTCTGAAGATCACCTCCCTATAAAAGGGTCTGTGGAGCTGTAACTGCTTCAATATTCAAACTAACTTGGCCAAGTGAATACAATCTCTGTGTTTAGCACAGCTGGTGCAGAGAGCTCTTGGCTGTGACATGTGCAATGCTTCTTTTGCAGTTTAGCCTGCAGAACAAATATGGCTTGGCAACCACTTGATTAGATTTTAACTAGATGAATCCATCTACTGACTGACAACTCTGCTGTCACTGGAGTCTCCTTGCCCTTCCTTTTTGGTCTAGAGAGAGCAGGAGGGGGGGGGGGGGAAGCTTTATAAATGTATTTAAATGCCTCTCCTGTAAACCAACCAAAGCATATTCTGCCTTCAGCCTTCTAAAGCACCAAGGTGAAAGCAGGGGCTGCTTGTTTTCCAGTCAGGAAGACAAATGCCATTCTGCTGGGAACAATTCCTCAGCCTGCTGGCAGCTTTTCTGACCAAATTCGTGAGACTTTTACATGGTCAAAGCAGACAGCAGACTGCTGACCTCACCGGTGTCTGTCTTCCAGGGGACTCTGAACTCTTTTGCTGTGTTTGCAAAATAACCCTTCAAAAGATCAGAGATCAACAGCTGGGTCAAGCCTTGGGGGAGAGCAGAAAGGAAAGTGGCAACTGCAATGTGCAGGCTTTTATTGCCACCCAGTACTCTCAGCTGCAGCTGGCACCTATGTGGTCATTAACACTAACGGACCCTGTATTTAAACTTGGTTAGCAAATTAGGCTGTGAGAGAGATGAGGGAAGAGCTGCTGTGTTCCTCACATCACCTCTGCCCTGAAAATGGAGCCAGGGTCTTGTCTAATTAGGCTTACATGGAGGGAACAGTGAGAAGAAGCCTCTGTGTGGTTTTTATCTTCCTCCAGCTCCCTATTAACCAATAATGAGAATATCAGTTGGTACCAGTTGGGCTGCATTTTGCATTCAGAGGGATTATGGATGTTTAGCAAAGCTGTAATTATGGATTATTTCAACCAGCAAGAACTGATGGCCTCTCGTTCACCAGAGTGCACAGAGCAGCAGCATCTTTTCCTGCTTTCAGGCAGGGCTCCCAGATGATGTCTTTTTGTTGCTGCTATTAGTCCTTTCACCACCTTCTAGACCAGAAGCCAGTTAACTCCAGGGAGCAGTTTAAAATGGGAGGCCTTCCAGCTGCCTGACGAACTGCACTGCCAAGTTTATGACCTGGAAGCTGCAGTTTCCCAGAGGAATGCAACTGCAGGTAAGGGTCGTTTGTGCAGTTTGACTGGCTGCTGGGGCCAGCTGTGTGTCCATGGCTCTGAGTCCCTCCTCAACTCTTGAAGTTCCAGGCAGCTTTCAGGCAAAGATGAAAGAGATGACCCCCTCCATAAGGAAAATATTTAGAGCAGAAAGACCTACAATCATCTTGAGGAAAAATCAGGCAAGTGCTTGGGGTAGTTGGGGGGGAAGAGGGGGGCAGGTTCCCTTAAGACCACAGAGACAAAGTCCCATCCCAGAGACAGACATGGTCACCCCAGGCTCACAGGGTGTCAGGGGTTGGAAGGGACCCAAAGAGATCATCCAGTCCAACCCCCCTGCCAGAGCAGGACCACACAATCCAGCTCAGGGCACACAGCAACACATCCAGACAGGCCTGGAAAGGCTCCAGGGAAGGAGACTCCACAGCCTCTCTGGGCAGCCTGTGCCAGGGCTCTGGGACCCTTCCAGTCAAGAAGTTCCCCTTTGTATTGAACTGGAACCTCCTGTGCCACCACTTCCATCCATTGCTCCTTGTGCTATCCCAGGGAGCAGTGAGCAGAGCCTGTCCCCCCCTCCTGACCCCCAGCCCTCAGATAGTTACAGACATTGATTCAATCCCCTCTCAGTCTTCTCCTGTCCAGACTAAGCAGCCCCAGGCCCTTCAGCCTTTCCTCACCAGGCAGTGCTCCAGGCCCCTCATCATCCTCATAGCCTTCCCCTGGACCCTCTCCAGCAGATCCCTGTCCCTCTGAAGCTGCAGAGCCCAAAACTGAAGGCAGTGCTCAAGATGAGGTCTCAGCAGGGCAGAGCAGAGGCAGAGGAGAACCTCCCTTGCTCTGCTGGACACACTCTGCTTTACACACTGCTAGGCTGCTTCCCGGGATCAGAGCTGTGAGGCAGTGCCTGCTGGCTCCCCTCTTCTCCTCCCTGCCTCTCCTCCCCTCACTGCTGCCTCCAGGAAGACCAAGTCCCTGCTCACCTCCGGTCCGTGTGGGCAGAGGGCTCCTGCCGGCAGGGAGCTGTGAGCGGCGCCAGGCCCCTGCTGGGGCCTTGCAGGCCCGAGGTGGGGAGGGCAGCTCCGGCTGCTCTCAGGCCTGCTGAGGGGGCGAGGGTGCAGGGTTCTAGAAGGGTTTAGCCTGATAGCCTTGGCCCAGCCTGTGAATGTGCTCGTTCTGCCTGACTGCCTCCTGTATGCATGCACCTGTGAAGAGAATCTCCCTTCGACTCCCCATCGGTGTGCAGTGTCTTCATTTGGACTCCCCAGAAGGAGTTAGCAGCATTTCTGCCCCTCAGGCCCCAGCAGCTCACGGCCCTGAGCTGGGACACTGATTTCCCTCCATTCCTTCTCCTCCATCTGAGCCAGCAGTGGGAGTGCAGCCCAGGCAGCAACAGTGCCCTGGGCTGCAGCAAGAGCAGTGTGGGCACAGGGCAGGGGAGGTGACCTCTCCCTTGGCTCTGCTCTCCTCACACCCCACCTGCAGTCCTGGGTGCAGCTCTGCAGCCCCCAGCACAAGCAGGACATGGAAGTGTTGGAGCCAGTCCAGAGGAGGCCACGGAGACGCTCAGAGGGCTGCAGCAGCTCTGCTCTGAGGACAGGCTACAAGAGCCAGGGTTCTGCAGCCTGCAGAAGGCTTCCAGGAGACCTTGGAGTGGCCTTGCAGTATCTGAAGGGAGCTACAGGAGGGCTGGGGAGGGACTATTGACAAGGGCTTGTAATGACAGGATGAGGAGGAATGGGTTTGAACTGGCAGAGGGGAGATTCAAACTGGATGTTAGGAAAGGGTTCTTTACAGTGAGGTTGTGACTGCTCCCTCCCTGCAGGTATCACAGTATCACCAAGGTTGGAAGAGACCTCACAGATCATCAAGTCCAACCCTTTAGCACAGAGCTCAAGGCCAGACCATGGCACCAAGTGCCACGTCCAGTCCTGCCTTGAACAGCTCCAGGGACGGCGACTCCACCACCTCCCCGGGCAGCCCATTCCAGTGTCCAATGACTCTCTCAGGGAAGAACTTTGGTGTTCTAGGCCAGGTTGGATGAGGCTTTGAGCGACCTGTTCTAGTGGGAGGTGTCCCTGCCTGTGGCAGCAGGTTGGGACTGGATGAGCTTTGAGGTCCCTTCCAACCTAAACCATTCTATGTGATCTTCACCTCATCTTTTCTCTCGAGTGCATCTGAGCTGAGGCCTGTCTCAGTAATATGAAACAGCTGCTGCACTTCTTCCTGGGCACACCTGGTGCAGATAAGCTACTGCCACACCTAAATGAGAAAGCTACAGACAGAGAGGCTGATGCAGAAGAAAACTTAAATATTTTTTTTCTGGGCCCAGGGCATTTTAGAAAATGCTGCTGCACTGGCAGATGTAGGAGAGAAAGGCAGTGAAACTCCAGTGCTGTGCACAGTGCAAGCCAACATAGCTGGATGCAGCATTCAATACCAGCCCAAGTCAGCTCATCCACTGCTCCAGTTGAGGTCCTGAGCAATGCAGATTCTCCTGAGCAAGAGCAGCACTGCAGGTTCTCCCTTCAGACAGCAAACCGCAGTACAGAAGGGCAAGGAGAACAGCCAGAGCTAAGCTTTCCTTTTGTTGTGGTAACGGTAGATCATGGGGATGCAAAGCACAGCTTCACACTCAGAGCAAAAAGCACAGGGTCTGGTGTTTGGCTTTGTTCTTTTCAAACTGCTTTCCTGCTGCAACCCCTGACCATATCCTGCCCAGTGCAGTGCTCTCGGGCCTAGAGGTTGCTGTTTGTACACTGAACCTTTCATTCACATTTAAAGATGACTCATGAAAAGTGCATCACCACCTTCTCCAGCACCTTCTTCTCTCCCCTCCCCCTAGAAAGAGGAAGATGGGCAGCTTCTTGCACAACGTTACACTAACTGGAACACACACACACAAAACTCAACATCAATTTATCTGTACTTGTCTTGCATGGGGAAACACCAATACTGCTTTTATAGCCCAGCCAGTAAGAGACTCAGAGCAGTCTTTCAGAGATATGTCAAATCATAGCAGAGCTCTTGGAGTTAGAATACCACCCTGTGTGCCTTTCAGCGCCATCTACATCCCTGGGTGCCTGTGAACATGACTAATCAAATAGCTCAGTACTCTGGAAAAATAGCTCAGACCTAGAATCAAATTCAGGCAACCCTGACCAGCATTGCATTGGTTTAACACCGAGTGAAGGAACTCTCCTGTCAGAACTCCTGTAGTGTTTAAAGACAGAAGATTCCTAGAGTAAGACTGACATCCTCCCCCACTACTGAAGCAAGCCCTCCTTCATTCAAGCTTGCTGCTACACCACAACGAGTCGCAATCTACCCAGAATGCCATGGAATTAGTTACCAAGTAACATGAGGTCTTTTAAAGGTACACCTTAAATGAATGATAAAGTGACTGCTAACTATGCAAGGTCAGCTGCGACGAGTTAAGGTCAGCTGCGACGAGTTGTCAAATGGGACTCCAGCACATTCCAGGAACCAGATACCAACTTCAGTGCAGAACAATGGCAGCACTTATGTGCCAGTGCAGCAGTAAAAAATGGTTGTCTCAGCCCAATCACAGCTTCTTGGTAAAATATTTCTTCAACAAAGCAAAATTGCAAGATGTTTTTTGAAGAAATGCTGTACATCCAAGAGACCACCTTCAAAGGACAGCAGTTACACAAGGCTGCTACTGTAGGGGATAAACAACTGTGCACAGGCTTGCACTGCTGCATTGCAACCAGCATTTAATTCAGGTTTGGACTGTGTGCATAAATGGATGCTCTTCTGGAAGGCACAGCAATTTTAAGACCAGCAGGAAGCTTTATCTTTCCTCCATTTACATACTACAGCCTTTCTAGAATCATTGCTCAAGGTTTTCCTGTAATGAGGCTGAGTTATGCCAGTACAGTCTAGTGACACATTGACATATCACTTGCTGCCCACAGAATCGTCACTGCCAGGTCATGATGTTATTTAAGTCAGCCTGCAACTACTGAACCACACCCCTCTGTTCAGTGACAGTTATTGCCTAGCACTGCAGTCAGAGAGCCTCGGAGCAATACCTTTTTCATCAAGGTTAAAGATCTTAGGTTGAAAAGATGCTACAATGTGGGAGGTACTGACAGCCTTCCTGGAAGTACAGGCTGCAGTCCCTCTTCCCCCCCTCACAGGTTACCATCAGTATTGCAAGCTTTGCTACTGGGAAGAGGAGCACTAAAGCCTTACAGGTTGTTGCAATTGCAACACTCAGCAAATGCCTTCCTGTTCTTTGGCTTTAAGGGGAGAAGAGGGCTAAACATGGAAAACGTGACCTAAACAAAAATTCCTCTAGAGGTGATTCTAAACCTGAATCAGTATTGTTGCAGATATCACATGCAAAGTTAATACTGTGGTGAGGAGAGCTACCTTAACTTGACTCTTCACCTTTCATTCTCCTTTTATCCTGGGTTTTTCAGTTCCTGTAGAAAACAGCTCTTATCTTCATAAAGTCAGCAGGAAGTCCCCACTGGGATTTCTCAAAGAGAATTTACAAGCAAAATCCCATCCAACAGATTTTATTTATCATTTGGTTTTGCAATTACAACTGTTTCAGTTTTCTTTCATTGAAGACAAAATACAAACTTTTACAGCAACACTTGCAGAGAACATTCATAAGATAACAGCTCCATATTTGCACAAATTGGCTTCAAGAAAAAGCCAGGTAACTGTGAGTCACTACAGTCCAGTGCCTAAAACTGATCTGGGGGCAAACACACACAACAGACCTAAGAGCTACCCTCCATTTCAAAACACAAGGCCAAGAAAAACTGCAAGTTGTTACTTCAGGTTTTTGTTGTTTTGCTAGCACACAGCACAGATCATCTGAAACTGCCATTTCAAAGGAGTAATTAATTTCTCTAGTGAGGCAGCCAAGCACATGGTGAAGATGTATAACCCAGCCTCCCCTCCTCCCAAACAACTGAAAGGGGAACAACCCAAACCACGACTCTGTAAACTGTGGACTGTACCTTTTTGGCAAGGATAACGAGCAAGCAGTGCATAGTGCAGGCCTTCCAGGACAGAACTGAACTGACAGAGTACAAGCTTGAGTGTTTCAGACTGGCATCTGCCTGTGTCAGATCCTGGGTTTCCTAGAGTCTTGGAAAGTAGCAATTGCTGGCACTAAGAAAAATTTAGTAACTAAGGCAAGGTATCCTTTCTACCCTTTCAAACAAAATCTGAGGCCAAAGATTAAGCAACTTTAAGGCACTTTAAACATTTTTCAGTTTGCTTTACCAGCATACTTCATCAGCAACCTAAATGAGGATCAGCACAGCTCATGAATAAGCATTTTAGCAACATTTTACAGAGCAACTTTTCTGTGGCAATATCTTCTATGCTGTGAAGTGTTTTGTAGCACTTGTCTGTGAGTTTCCCAAAAGATAGCCCTTAGAGGCCAAAAAATTATATACCAGGCATACAGTTTGCTTTGCTGAGTCACACTTCAGGAGAGTATTTTGCTCACTTCAAAGCACAGAATACAAGCTCATGGATATCTTTTTTACACAAATTTAAGAAAATAGCTCTGAGGGAAAAGACAGATTGAAGTGATTACACAATAAGGCCAAGGATATAGCATCTAACCCACACACATGCTTTTGCTGGAAACTGGCTGCTCACTCTGCCGTTGTAATAAACCTGAGCTGATTGTCTTAAGTTGTGTTTAGAAAACCAAAAGCTAATAAACAGAAAGATACAGTACTGGCAAGTAACTCCTGTATTTTGCAGCAATTTGAGTTTCCTGTGCAGCACAATAGAAACAATGCCATTGAAACTAGAGGAACACCAGAAAGCAACACAGAGCTTTAAGTCTCCAACTGAAGTGCACTTAAATTTGCTTCCTACCCAAGTTCCACCACCGTGACTGTCTCTGCTTTAACACTATCATCTGGTATCGGGTGCCAAATTCCAGTTCACTCAGAGCTAGCAAGACAGTACTACAGATTACCCTGAAATAGATGATCAAGGGATAGCATCCAAAGCTATTGACTACGTGCTACACCCACCACTTGAGTTTTCCCTGTGGGTTTATTTCTACAGGAGTCAGTCTGCATGGGAGATGGCGTACCTTTGATGCTCAGATCACATGGCTGATCCAGCCAAGGGAAAAAAAAAAACAACTAAATCACTGCAGGGTGCTATACATCTGATGCCAGGAAGGGAAAGAAAAAAGGATGCAGCCCTGTCAGCCCCAGAACTACAGCAATTCTGACTAGGATCAAATCAGTAGATCCTCTGAACCACTCTTAACTGCTCCTTCCCAAAGCAGATATACCAGAGGGCAAAAAAAAAAAAACAAAACCAGCAACCAAAACCCTGAAAAGAATTGCAATGAGTTCAAAAACTATTTGAATAAGAAAGACTTCAGGCTCCCCTAAACACCAATATTTCAAGTATAAATATAAGTTGTTGCCTTTTCAGATAGGGAGTGAACTGAATTTTATCACTATTTCTATGATTGGTCTCTGTAAGTCAGAGCAAAGAGGTAAACAACTTAAAGCTTCTCTTTGTAGCTCAGCATTACTGTACCATGCTCCTTCACCCTCAAACAAGTTCAACAAGGGACAATTAGAGTAAAAAGTAAATAGTTTTTAAACTGGAATGCTCAAGCCACATGTATTCCATTTTCCTACATAAAGCTTGTAGTTAATGGTCTTAGTGATCTGAGATGGGTGGGACACTTCTGCAGCCTACTGAATTTCAGTCTTTTTAAGGCACTAATCTTCATTTCCCCTTAAGAGGATAATCCCTACACATCCCCTCTCCACCCTCAATATTAATTGGAAAGGGTATAGGACCTCTGTTTGGAATGCAGTTTTTTTGTCAGGCAACCTTTATTCTCATGTAAAAAAAAATCAGGGGTTATGTTATTCTGTGAAGATACTACCTACTACAATTCCATTCACCTTTCTAGCACAGCCATAAACTAGTACAAATGGTTATTTCACTCCCTGAAGTCAGACACCAATAATTCACATCTTGATAAAACTGAAGGGATACTGTACCAAATGTTGATTAAATTCGCCATCACAACAAGTCATCATGAGATTGTCTACTCAAGACAGTGTTGCTACTGAATCATCTCTGAACGTCTACATTTGGCATATCAAAAAAAAAGTCCCACAGCAGCAGCCACTACAGGAAAATAAGACAGCCATTAGAACCCATGCAGCGTATTGCAAGTCATCCTGTTGAAGAAATTCAGATCACCTCTTGCCAAGTATAATGTTGCAAAAATATTCTTTTGAAGTCTTCTTTTAGAGATTTAAAGGGTGGTAAGAACTGCTGTCTTCCGTGAGCAACAGAAAATATTTTGGTTCAGTGAACTACAGGTGTTGAGCTACCAGTCCATGGTTGAGTGGCAAGTCCTAAAGCGTGTGGTAGTTTCGGTCTTTCGACTTGCAGAATTTGTAGAGGAAGAAAATAACAGCCTGTAGACCCAGCACAAGGACAATTCCACCTATGAAACTTGCAGCATCAAACGTAGACTTGCGTGAAGAAGGTGCAGGAGTTGCGGTAGTATTTGTACCTGTTAAACACCACATAAGTTTGAGTGCACAATGCTCACAACAGTTTTACTGATGTTACTGTTGGCTTCCTTCTATTAAGACTACTAAAAACATCCAAACACCAAGAAGGAAACAAAACCGAAACTAAAGACATGTCACCAGCTGTGTTTAAATGATTGATATTCAAATTGGTTAAATACTGTTTGGACAAGGCTAGAGCTAGTTACAGGCAAACTGCTCTGGACCTCAATACTGAGCAAGTCACAGCTGGACTTTATTGGTACTTCAAAAAGCCAAAGCTTTCCCAGTTTATATAGAAGTATCTTACTGACATGCTCACACTCAAAACACATTTTCTATTCCTGCTGCTTGCTCCATTTTTTTTTTTCTTAAATTCAATTTAAATTATCTTCCATCTACTGTACCCCAAATGTTATATTTAAAGAAATGAGCTGAAGCCACAGAATGTGAATCTGGAAGTAACAGCCAGCTGCTGAGGGCTAGTTGTAAAGGGCTTTACTCCATGAGAGCTTTCCATGAAACAGCAGAGTCAGGACTGATGCTGACATAAAATGATCCAGCTTATTCCCACCACTGTAACTCAATTTACTTTTCCTAAGTAGGTATCCCACTTTCACCAGAAATACCACCCCCCAAAACAGAGGTGAGTTAACAAGTAACTTCCAGCCACATTGTTAAAGACAGCCAAATGACTTCATGTCACCAACATGTTTCTAAGTTTTATTATCTCACCAATTAGCTGTTGCTCAGGGCATTAGCTTGCTACATAAAAACACCTCCTCAGTAAAATTAGATGTGCCATAAAGTTAGAAGTGACAGCAGCAGATATACCAATTCTACTCTAATGTTCTTGCTTGCTAGTAAGTCTTCTGAAGTAGTGTTTTTAAAGCAACATCAATTTCTAGGTATTTCATGCTTTAATTATGCTAGAAGTAACAGTTACCTGGAATAGTGGATGCTGGGATAGCTGAAGGAATGACAGTTGTAGGTAGAGGAGCATGTGTGGTTGCATTGGTGACATTAGCTGTTTGAAAGAAAACAGTCAGTGCATAGCATAAACTTCAAGAGCAACATCTGCAAGCACTGAAGTTCTTACTTAAATGATTTGTCTTGTTTTGCTTGAACGAGGCTAAGCTTTGACCTCAGACTGCACCCCACAGAATTTAGATGTTCAGCTGCATGGCATTCAGCCAAGTTTCTGCAATAAGGATTTTTTTCCCAAACTTGCTTATCATTGTTACCCAAATATTTCAAGTTTCTCCACAGCTCAGACAGTGATTCTTTGTTCAGACAAAACCACTTTTATTTCAAGCACAGATATAAATGCTGGTATTGAACAAGAATGAAGACACCTGCTTCCAGACAACTGAGAATCTTCACTGAGGCAAAGGACTTTCATTAACAGCCCTTAGAATTAGTTAGTATTCGGTATACTGAAAAAGTACTGGATGGAATATCTCTAGACAGGATAGCAAAACTTCCTCTCTCCCCCCAGCTCCAAACCAGTAACTGTGAATGGCATCGTTGAAATAAGCAAATACTTGCCTGAAGCTCTTCCATTATCAAGCCAGAACACTGGGTCTCTGACAACTCTCACCCCCCTCCCCACATTAGTGTTACTAAAAATTAATCAGTATTCCACAATGTGCATGGACAAATGCCAACCTTTGTAGGTTCACTCAAAGCTAAACACCACCTTACTGTACATCAGGCTGATCTGAGCCTAATTAGTACTAAGTCACTACCTTCCAGCTTTCTTAAGCAGCAGATGTTTTTAAAGATGAGTATGCTTTTCTTTTTTCCCCCTTAATTATCTTGGAAAGCAGCATATTCTCTGCTAGAGTTTTATATAATCCACTCCTTCCAAACCTTAGGACAATTTATTCTTCCCTACATCAGATGTTTAGTAGCTGTGCTACTAGTGATCTGTGGAAAAGCCCCATAGCCTTTATTTTATTCACCAGTTCCTACTTTAGTGCCATTTTATGTTCACTGTTACTGTATTACCTATAGTAGTAGGGGCTGTGGTAGCAGGAGTGCCTGTAGTATTGGAAGACGGGGTGGTTCTATTGGAAGGCAGTGTAGTAGCACTGGAAGGCAGCGTAGCAGTAGTATTGGTAAGAGAAGCATTTGTAGGAGCTATGAAAGAATAAAAATGTATGTTAAATAAATTAATGACAGTACTGAACTGAAAACCCACAGCAGCAGCTGTTTGAGTTTCAGGGAATTCACATAGCAGCAAGTTCTGCTGTGGTTTTGGTTTGAAATGACAAAGCAGTTGAATGTTCAATCCATCACACTAGCAGCAAAACTTTCACCACTGAATGCATGAAAACCCTGCTCACAGGCAGCCCAACCAAGCCAATGTCCGACTGGCAATTCAAGATTCTTCAAAGGGAAAGAGTCCCATTGTCCAAGCATAAACTGGACATGCTTCACACAATAGGAAACCAGGGACTCTGTACTCTTCCCAATCTCACTGCCACCCAGATTGAACCTGACCTATCAAGTTCAACTGGAAATGACAGTGGTCAGACAGCTGCAGCAGTCTGGGATGAAAACCAAGACACAGTCATTGAAAAGCTTAGCCTAGGCTTTCTGAGACACTGCTTCTTGTTGGCACTCTAAAAAAGCCCCACAACTGTGAAGCCTTTTGCAACTTACTGCATTCACTGAGTTAATCACATGTGGACAGCTTACATAAACTGCTGCTTAATCATACACCAATATATATCAGCAAGCCTCCTCCTGAAATGCCATTATGTCCAGAAGCCTCTAAGGCTCAGGCTCATTTAAATGTGGTTATTTACATCTTGAAACAATTCAGCCTGGCAGGAAACCAGAGCCAACTGTTTCTACAGATAGGATGGATAAATCACAATCTACATTCTCTTGCACCAAGTTAGTTTAGTGCCACTTTAATGTTCTTTTTTTCATGTCAACCTCTGAATGTGGTGCTGAGCCACAACACTTGAAGAGCTGCTAAGGTATACAGGTTCCCCTTGCATTAACAGAACTCTATCACAGTCCCTGAACATGCAGAATCTAAAACTACAACCTGGTAAAGTTTCTACAAGTTTATCAGAAATAGACTGCAGAAATTCTGCTCTCAGATATAAAGCAAAGCACTGTGACAGCATGCCTTTCTTGGAAAGCACTGGAAAATGTTACTTTTAGCATTCCTGATTAAAAGGTGACAGCTACAATTTTACGACAGAACTCCAAGTCAAGTGGAATTGCTTCCTCCTGGCTGCCACAATACAGGCCTTTGCAGCATGGAAGCTTCATCTCTGCTGGTGTGAGGCAGCTTTTTTAGCAGGACTGTTGAACCCATCTAGACAAAAGTATTAAGAATTTAATTTGCTGTTCTAGATCTTTAAACCAGAAAATGTCATTTTTCAGTCCCAGTTCTTGTCAGCTTTCAGAAAAACATGAAAATCTAAAACTTGAATTTCATACAAAAGCAAAATAGAAGATGCAATCCAAATTGTTCACATCCTGCAAATCTGCTTTGCAGAGCAAGCACAAATCAATGAAAAGAGTCTAGCAGATGTGCAACTGAGCACGTTCCTAACATGAGGGATTTACCTTACGCAGTTCTACGACCCAAAATCTGCACTTTAGGACTGCATGAAGAGCTGTGGTAGTTAATTACAACTGGAAGGTTCCTATTTCATGCATCTCAGATGAAGCAACGGACAGAGCAAGCGAAACTTTTGGGCTGAATATGAAATTTAATGTCTTGAGGCTGCTGTTCAGTTTCTTAGTACAGACTGTCTGTAACAGGAAATGTCACCCATTTTAATCCAAGAAACCAAGGTAGTAGCCAGAAAAACGTGTCTAGTAAAATATGTCAAGCTTCTTGGAACAGCCACAGTAAGCAGTTAACTGAATGCACAAGGAAATTGTGTATTTTAGCATCCCAGGTTTAAGCTGGAAGCAAAGGGCTTACTTGCATACTTGTACATACTCATGTCAATCACAAAAGGTATATTAATGAAGGTAAACAGGCAACTCCTTCACATCAACCAACAGGAAAGCTAAGGATCAAAATACTTACAGGAGCACTGCTCTATAGATGTACAGTTGTCTTCTACTGCACTTACACACATCTCATGAGTCTCATCTGTTAGAAAAGAGATAAAATAATTTTCAGCAGCAGAACTAAGTTTTTGAGGCATTCTTAACTACTAATAAACTGCTCATGGGACAAACTAATCATCTTC
The DNA here is from genome assembly GCF_015220805.1 of Pogoniulus pusillus. Taxonomy (NCBI): domain Eukaryota; kingdom Metazoa; phylum Chordata; class Aves; order Piciformes; family Lybiidae; genus Pogoniulus; species Pogoniulus pusillus. The sequence continues at coordinate 4,413,185 of NC_087296.1, forward strand.
TAGCATTAAATCCACCTCGATAAGCAGGGCTTCAGTATTATTTTAATTCGATAAACTTTAATTTAGTATTTTCTTTCATTACAGTTATTCTGCCACTCAAATCAATGCTTAGGCAATACTTATACATAGTTATGCATCGTTTTGCAGTAACAGTGTAACTTGACATTTTTTCCCTCATATAGAGTCAAATTAGACAGTGTTTATGCTATTTGTGGTATTTTTCAAGGGAAACATTTTGTGTCTCTATGGTAGCATCATAAAAAAAAAATCTTACCATGTCAAACTCTACATGCAAGCAAAATATAGTTCCAGCTTTTTAAACAGATCCTTGACCTTGAAATTGAAGATGTCAGTTTCTTTCACCTTCTTATTCTCTCCCTGTACACTTTTTTTTCCTCCTTTGACTCAAGATTTCAGCCTCTCCCTCAAAGAAGTAACATAGCTCTCTTGGGTGTTTGCAGTATGTGCCTGCTGCTCTGACAACGCATTCAGAATTCAGAACAAGAGGTTCCTGAAGGACACTAATGCACTGGACAACTTACATTCAAAATCCTTTTCATCAATTCTGAAGCATCTTAGCTTGTATAACCTTTCCCATCTTATATAATCTACAATCAAGTGCTTCAACAGCCAAGCTCTTATTTTTGTTTCCACCTCACATAAGAAGTGTAAATAATCCACCTGAGCACTGTTTATGTAGTCTCTGTATGACCTTGTCAACGGCAACTTCAGCTTGCCCGGGACTGAGTACACCAGTGGTCATCTAAATGTAATTACATCCAACCCTCCTACACTGGGAAGGACAAGGCTCTGAATGAGACCAGAAAATGTTCCCTTAGCTCTGTCATGTTCCCTTCAGTGGACTCCAATTCCTAGTTCTAGGAATTCTACTCTTATTTAATGGACTTCCCTTCCTTTCTGTAATTCAGGAGTAGCACTTGTGCATCTCTGACAAAACCTCAAAAGGACTGAAGCATGGGGACGTGCCTGCAAGTCAAGATCCACTCCTGACTCCTTGACTGCAAACGCAAGTGACTACTTTGCAATAAAGACAGTGCACCATCTGGAAAACATTAGCTTCCCGACAGCACAGATTTAAATCAGAAGCCTTAAAAATCTGGGATTATTTTGAAGACTTTCAGCTGTCTCCACATAAGAACTCGAAACATTTAAGAAAGGACACACGAGTTAATGTTCCATTAGGTCATCAAGCAGAACAGTGTAATTAGGGTAATGAACATTAATGCAGATGCACTAGATCTAGCTGGGTTTAAGGTTCTGCATGGTTCAGCAAAGCTCTGCACAGCAAAGTCATCCTTACTTTCACATACGATCCACTTGCAAGCCTTTTCCGCTCCAGTACATGAATGGCAGTCAGTAAAGTTTCCACAGGTGCCTAAAAAAGGGAAATGCATTTAATTAGGACAAAATCACTACTGCTGAAAGAGCAGCTTCACCCACAGAAACAACTCTTAAATCCATACCTTCCCATACATACATCTCCTGGCTTAAGGCACAACCCTTCTCAATGTACTAACTGTGACTAAAAGCTACAACTTAAGAATGTGTTTGACAAGGTAAATACATTTTCCTCCAGACACTACTGATGCTCCAAACCCAGACCAGGATTTTGCCTCATGCAACCTCTACCTACTGTAACTGCAGATAATAGATGATACTCTAGTAAAGCTACCTTAGTCCACCAGATTAATTTTGCAGAAGTTCACTGAAGCTTCAGGTGGCAAGAAATTGGGGTAATACAGCCAGCTAGAAATAACTACAGCAAAAGCAACCTAAGTATGAAAAATAAAGACAAGAACCTAGAAGACTGCATAGACCAGTGCATATAAAGGAAAGCAGAAAGGACATTAATCTACTTCTATCATCATCACAACAGAAGCCAAGGGCCTAACCAGTCCAGCTGCTTTTTTCAAGCCAATCTCAGTCAAATACTGTTGCCTTAAAACCAGTGACAATACATCCACTGTCTGGATCATAGAGTATCTCCACCCAGTCCACAATTTTACTGCATTAGTTTTAATCAAGACTTACTCATACAGCCATCACACTCTGAAAACCCACATACAACCCACAAGTCCTTATGCTACACACTCTCCAACACATTTCACATCATATCCGCCTCCTTCAGGCATATTTGGGTGACCTTTGACTCTTCTTTGCTTTGCTCCCTGGTGAAGGGGACGCTCCTATCCACAGATCTTTGTCAATCAACGTGGTAATTTGCATATCATGACAACAAATAAAAACATTTGAATTAAGCCCTAATCCACCTTCGCTTTTCTCTTCGTTATGGTAAGATCAAGCTAGAAATACTGGCATTATTTTTTCACTTTCAAGAAATGGAACTAGATATGAAAGACCTTTGTAGCTCTGCATCACAGGGCAGAAACAAGGCACTTAAATCACTTCAGAAGCTGTATGACAGCTTCCAGATAACAGATTCCAGAAAAGTAGCCATTTATTATTCTGAGTATACATCTGAAGAACGACTGCAGCATGCACCTTCACTTCTAGCAAACAAGAACATTCACTTGGTGAATTTCTCGCTGCTAAACCGAAATTTCAGTAGTCTTGTATGTGGAGGTATGACAGTCAGTGCTGCCAGCCAATACCAGGTGCACTAGCATTTTTAGTTTACCTTCAAAACAAGTTTTCCCAGAAACAGATTTGCAAGAATAAAGGATCAGGAGGTATTTTTAATCACAGTAAAGGGCTTCGAGAATGAGCTGTTAACTGCAGAATCAGCAGCAGGGTGTCAGATGTTCTCTCAATGCTGCTACTCCTGCTGTGAAAGGCTCTCTTTCTGTATATGAACCACAGAATCACCATGGTTAGAAAAGACTTTTTAAGATCACCAAGTCCAAAGGTTATCAAACTCTCCCAGAGCCACTGCTACATCATATCCTTGAACACCATATCTAGACACCTTTTAAATACAACCAGGGATGGTGATTCAAGCACTTCCCTGGGCAGTCTGTTTCGCTCTTTGATAACCGTTTTGGTAAGTCAGTGTTTTCCTAATGTCCAACCTAAACCTTCCGTGATGTACCTTGATGCCATTTCATGGCGTAACAGCAAGGCTTCCCACCTTCCCATTCAGACGTATGCTCCAGTTAAAAAAACAACCCTGACTCTGGTAGCATGAAATCAGCTCTTGAGCGTAGGCAAGCTCTTCTTTGCTCCCAAGATAAACCCGTCTGCTGTGCTGGCACTCACACAGGGTAAATGCAGGTTTTCCTCTCGCACTTGAGGAAACCTGGAAAGATTAACGGAGATCTGTCCTGCCAGACCAACACTGCCCTCTCCCGCTGCACCGCGGAGGTTCTTCACCTCTGACTCCTAACAGTCCTCAAGCAGTTCTCGATTTTTTTCACAGGGTGCTTACTGTTGGCCTATGGTCGGTGGCAGGTCTGAAGAGGAAATCTAGAAGGGCTGAAGCAGAGGTTACCGGATAGCTTGACGCCTGGCTGAAACCAGCGCCACTGCACAAGGCGGCCAGGGAACCGGTACTCGCAGGAAAACTTCCTTTAGCTTTGCGAGGGATGCAGCACACTTCCTGATTCTTGGCCGTGTAAACGCTTTGGCAAACGGCTTACAGAGCCAGAAAAACCAGACAAACCCACAGGACGAATAAAGACGCTAAGGTCAGGAAAAGGAGCAACGGGCAGCGGTGCCAGAACACCGCTGCTTACCCGCGGCTTCCTCTCTACCGAGTGTGCCAGAAGCCGACGTGTCGTGTTGTACTTCAGCCGGCACAAAGCAGCTGCCCTCGAGGAGCCGCTCGCTGTACGCGAAGGGGGTACTGAAGGAGGCATTTTAAGTCGTGATAACGGATCTCACACTCTACACACCCCAACAACCCACAGAGAGGAAAAACACGAAAGCAAGAAGAGACGCAGCCAGGGAGAAGCGAGCCAAAAGCTTCGGCGGGCTGCGGCCAAGGCGCTACGGGTGGCAACGCTGCTGCCGCACGGAAGCGGTCAAGCTGCGAGAAAAGACCAGAGCCGCTCCCCACAGCGGGCAGCCGGCACGTCGGAGCACCCCACACACACCCCAAAACGCTTCTTGCCCCGCCGGGCACGGCGGAGCAGCGAGCGCAGAGGGCTGGCCATTCAGCCTGGCTCGCAGCCCGCCTCGCTCCCCTCAACGCCGCACAACGGGCGGGGCGCGGGAGGGGGGGAGGGGCTGCCCCGTCAGCAACTCGGTGCGGCCACTCACCAGCGGTCCCGGCGTCGTTATTCCCCGCGGCCAGCCCAGAGAGGCAGGACAGGCAGAGGGCGGTGAGAGAGACGAAGGCGAGGGAGAGCGCGAACACCCGGCCCATGGCGGCGGCTGAGCGGGAACTGCTGCCGCTCCTCAGCGCTCCCCTTCGCCCTGCCCCGCGCCCGCTGCGCGCGCACCCCTCAGCGCCGCTGCCCCGCCTCCCGCCGTCACGTGGGCGCCACCGCCTCGGGCTGGCCCCGCCTCTTCGGAGCCATGAGGCCATTGGAGTGGTTCCATCCAGCCTCCTGCTTCTCCTCCTCCCCCCTGGCTCGGCCGGGAATGGAACAGTCCCCACTGCGGCGTGGCGTCACTCCCTCACGTGACCCCCGCCCCGCGGGACAGTTTCCCGCTCGCCACGCGCGGTCCCGCGGCGGCCGCTGATTGGCTCTGGGGGCCGAGAGGGGCGGGGCGGAGGAGGGTTGGGGCAGACTCTGCTCGCCCTCAGCGCCCAGTGGCTGTGAGCGGTGCCCTGCGGGGCGAGTAGCGAACGGCAGGGACGCGACAGACCTTAGCAGAAACTGAGCACCTAGGGATGACCAGAAACGGCTCGGCACCTCTCCTGGCCGCCTTCTCCGACTCGGGGCATCCCGGGCGCCAAGTGCTTGACGCTCCGTAGCGGCGCCCTGCCTCGCAGCCATTCAGCTCTTCGTCTGAGCCGCTGCCACTTCCCCTGAAGCTACAAGGCTGAGCAGCACCTCCCCCTCAGCGCATCTCAGGCGCCAATTCGTGTGCCTCTGCAAAGTCCCAGCTCTTTTCGCAATGGATTTCTCTTGAGCGATTACCACTGGTGTGAGGTTCATCTCTTCCCCGCTCCCTCTTTTCTACCCTGAAAAAAGCACAGCATATAATAGTACTTTAAATAAACTGTAATAATCACATGAAGCTTAGCAGTCAGTGCAACACTTGCAAGTGGTTGTCCAACTGTGCTCCAGTTAGAGCTGGTGTCAGCACAGCTTGGAATTGGTTTTAACTAACTCTTCATGTATATATATATATATATACACGTGTATGTGTGTGTGTGTGTACACACACTGATTAGAGTTGCATATATATATGTATGAAAAAAAAGGGGGTAAAATTCAGTACAGAATAGAACTAGGATTACCAGCAGGGCAAGCCTTACAGCCACAGCACATCTCCACAAGCAAGTGAGAAGATGTCTGTCCTGTAACCCTGGGGGTGATGGGAATGCAAGAGAACGATAAATGTGGTTTGTCTGTTTTTTTCCCTGCAGTCAGCATCTTGGGATTCTGTTGTAGCATACAGTCAGCAGGACTGTGGCAGCCTGGGTTGTTGTTGTTGGATTTAAACCATCACATTCAGCACTCTGTCTGTGTCTGGTTGCGCTGTTGTATACTTAGTGGCTGGTAAGGCGTTCACCTCTGTTTTCAATCTATAAGGAATTCCAAGCACTGCAGTGATAGACATTTGCTTCAAGTCTTTGGCAAAGAGGGGTAAAACCTAAGGGTCTGCAGCTGTCCATTTGAGGGAGGCACGTTTTAAATGCAGTGCATTCCCCGGATTCTCAGATCACATTGTATCAATTAGTGCTTGGTTAGATACGACAACGAGGCTTTGAAGGGGCTCCAGAGCAGTGTACTGAAGTTTGGGATGGCAGCAATAAATGAAAACGATTTAGTGGGCTCACTGAAGGGAAATGATATTTGGTTCACTTTGTAAACATTGCTTCTCAGTCACAAACTGTCATTTCATCTGCAAGTCTGTGAGAAGTGGCAGTACCTGGTGAGCATTTAACAAGGAACAGTCATCACCCAATGAGATTTTGGGGCATTCCACACCAATACCGAATGATTATGAGTGGACTCTGGTGAAATTCACTGCCTTCATAATCACTCAGAAATGTGGTTTTTTGTTTTTTGCAACCCTGTGGCTTGCCCTTGGACTTGTATGTCCTCTGGATGCTTGTGCATGCTCCTCCTCTGGCCTGGCTCTCTCAGAGGGACACATTGCCAGTAACTAGGTCAGAGATGTGAGTTACGGTAGAAGAGATGGCACAAACCAGCATTTTGGATCGAGGTTAAGACAATTCTTCCTTTTCCATTTCATTGCTCATTGCCTTGGGCTTCTTAGGCATATCCAGCTTGCAGGCACTGAGAATGATAGAATTGTTAGGGCTGGAAGGGACCTCAAAGATTATCTACTTCCAGCCACCCTGCCATGGTGGTTGGAACCTCACACTAGATCAGGTCACTCAGAGCCACATCTAGCCTGGGCTGGGCTGCAAGACAGACTTTGTGTCATAGAATGGTTTAGGTTGGAAGGGACCTCAAGGATCATCCAGTTCCAACCCCCTGCCATAAGCAGGGACAACTCCCACTAGAACAGGTTGCTCAAGGCCTCATCCAACCTGGCCTTGAACGCTTCCAGGGTCAGAGCAGCCACAACGTCCCTGAGCAACCTGTGCCAGTGTCTCACCACCTTCACTGCAAAACACCCTTTCCTAACATCTAGTTTGAATCTCCCCTCTGCCAGTTTAAACCCATTACTCCTCATCCTGTCATTACAAGACCTCGTCAATAGTCCCTCCCCAGCATTCTTGTAAGTCCCCTTCAGATACTGGAATTCCACTATAAGTTCTCCTTAAAACCTTCTCTTCTGCAGGCTGCAGAGTCCCAACTCTTGTAGCCTGTCCTCAGAGCAGAGCTGCTGCAGCCCTCTGAGCATCTTTGTGGCCTCCTGTAGACTCACTCTAACAGTTCTGTGTCTTTCTTGTGTTGGAAACTCCTGTCTTGGGTGACCTCCTTAATACTGGATGAAAGATTTTGCCACTTTTTTTTCCTTCTGGCAGAGTGTCCTGTTCTGACCAATGCCTAAGCAGTAATTGTGGCTTGCCTGAAGGATCCTTATTTCTGAAATTCAAAACATTTCCTGGCTGTGCTCTCCTCTTCTCGTAATAACATTCTCCATGTGGTGTGACTTCAAACGGCTGTCCCCTGCCCAGTCACCCTGTGCATGAATCCATCCATCAGACTTGTTACCAGCTCTGTGACTTCTGGCACAGGATCTTGGAGGTCTCTTCCAACCTGGTTGATTCTATTCTATTAGCTTTCTGATACTTGGCATGATCAGGCATGGTCAGACCTCATTGCTCTCTACAACTATCTGAAGGGAGGCTGTAGCCAGGTGGGGTTGGTCTCTGCTGCCAGGCACCCAGCAACAGAACAAGGGGACACAGTCTCAAGCTGTGCCATGGGAGGTCTAGGCTGGATGTTAGGAGGAATTTGTTGCCAGAAAGAGTGATTGGCATTGGAATGGGCTGCCCAGGGAGGTGGTGGAGTTGCCATCCCTGGAGGTGTTCAAGAGAAGCCATGGTCTGGTTGATTGCCTAGGGCTGGGTGCTAGGTTGGACTGGATGAGCTTGGAGGTCTCTTCCAACCTGCTTGATTCTATGACAGGTTGTGGTGGAGGCAGAATTCAGCCTTACCCTGTAGGTGTGCATCCATCTGTCCACCATGCTGTACCCCTATGTGCTATACCCACTTGTCACTATGCCCTTGTATTAACACCATTGCCCATGAGCTGTAGATTGGCACTGAGATGTATTCACAAGGGGTTCCAATCCTCCACAAACATCCTTTTTAACAGCTTTTTGAGCCAGAACAGTTCTAAGCCACTCACGTGTGCAGGAAGTACTTTTTATTTTTGCCTTAAGCCATCCAGGTCTGTAAAGAGCTGAGTGGAAATCAGTGCTGTACCTTCCAGCAGGCTGGTGGTCATGGCTGAAAGGTCCCACACTTAATGATCCTGCAGGCTACTGTAGGCCTTTCATTACATGTAGGTACATCTTCCAGTTTCTGGAGCACCTCTGTGCCCTCGATCAGTTGCCTGTGGGAAGGAGAAAGTGCAACATCAGCATGCATTTGCTAAGTTGTTTTCTTCCAGCTCATGAGGGCAGAGCAGAGCCCAGGGGCTTTGCCTAACACTCCCCTGTCCATCAGGGTCCTCCTCTGGCTAATATCAAGCTACGTTGGCATGGCAGAGAGGAGATTTAAACTAGAGGTCAGGAAGAAGCTCTTTCCAGTGAGGGTGATGACAAACTGGCACAGGTTGCCCAGGGAGGTTGTGGATCACAGAAGCACAGAATGGGATCTTTGATCTTTGATCACATTCTGTGCTTCTATGATCCAAAACCCCCTGGAGGTGTTCAAGAACATGTTGGATGAAGCCTTGAGTGACCTAATCTAGCGGGAGGTGTCCCTGCCTATGGCAGGGACGGGGTTGGAACTGGATGATCTTTGAGATCCCTTCCAACCTAAACCATTTTATGATTTGTGGCCTTCATCCTGGAAGGGTCCTGGCAGTTCTGCAGTGGAGTTTTCCATCTCGAGCAAGCCAGGGCAGGGCAGGGCAAGGAGGGATGGAGAGGTCTGACTTGGCTATCCTGCCCCTGGCCAGGCGCACCCACGGCACAGCCGCCACAGGGATTTCACGGGCGCATCCCTCCGGGCAGCAGCGTCCTGCGGGGCCAGGGCAGTGCCAGCAGGGCTGTGTGCACCTACCCAAAGGCCACGTAGCGTTTGTCCAGGTGGGGAGCCGGCTGGAAGGTGATGTAGAACTGCGAGCCGTTGCTGTGGCGGCCCCGGTTGGCCATGCCGAGGACTCCTCGTCCCTTGTGGCGGACGGCAAAGCTTTCATCTGGGGAAAGAGTCTGGGCTGAAAGGCTGCAGCTGGCTTGTTCCCTTTGCTGCCATTGGCCGTGCAGCTCGCACAAGCTTCTTTCCTTCTTCCCCGCCCCCCTCCCTTTCCCTTCTCCTTTTGCCCTGAGGGTCTCCGTAAGAGGGGGGAGTTGGTCTGTGTTTGATCAGGCGTTCCCATAGGCTGATAACCACGAGGTCACCAGAGATAAGACCCGGGGGAAGCAAGGCTTGTCAGTGTGAACAGTAGGGGAAGATGGAACAAAACAGACTCCAAAGCAAAGGAGGAGCTCCGTTCTCCTTGGTTTGGCCTTCTGGGACGTCCTGGCCACACATCACAGAACTCTGAGAGCCTGGGTAGCCGGGTTGGAGTGGCACCAGTCTTACCACCACGATGGTGTGGTTCCAGTGGGGATGCCTACCTTAAGAAGATAAGTGCCTGTCAGCCCTGCCATCTACACATCCCAGGAGTCTGGCTGCTCAGCTGGACAGGGCTAGGGTTGGATAGGCTGAGCATAAGCTGCTCTTTGATCAACAGAGGCACTTGGCATTCCTTGTCATATACCTTTCTCTCTGTGGTTTTAGCTTTCGAGCTATAGACATTGTAGTTTCCAGTATACCTTTCTCTTTCTGGTTTTAGTATTTGAGCTATAATAAAGTGTTGAAGCTGTACCCATGTGTGAAAGCATTCTCTGGTCCCCAAAGAACTCACTGGAACAGTCTCAAGCCTCATGTGAGCTCAGTCCTGGTTTGAATCAATGTCATAGAACGGCTTAGGTTGGAAGCAACCTCAGAGATCATCTATTCCAACCTCCTTGCTGTGGGTAGGGAAACCTCTCAACTAGACTTGTTTGAGCCTTCCTTCCTAGGAAGGGCTTCCTACAACTGCTTACTGCAGTAAAGAAGCTAAAGAGAAACATCCTGCTGAAAAACTGCCTGAAAGAAGGTTGTGGTGAGGTGGCCTCTTCTCCCAGGGAACTAGCAATAGGACGAAGGGGAATGGCTTCAAGTTGAGCCAGGGGAGGTTTAGGTTGGATATTAGGAAAAGTGTCTTTACAGAAAGAGTGGTTAGAGGCTGGAACAGGCTGCCCAGGGAGGTGGTGGTGGAGTCAGCATCCCTGGAGGTGTTCCAAAACTATATAGATATGGCACCTGGGGGCCTGGTGGTGTTGGGTCGATGGTTGGACAGGAGGATCTTGGAAGCCTTTTCCAACTGAAGAAGTTGTATGATTCTATCCTGGGAAAGAAAGTATTGAGCTACACTTGGCAGTTCTGATCTGCTGCTGCTGCCCAGCCTGCTCAAATGTCGCCTCCTTTGTGCCACTGGCAGTGGGGGAGCTTTTATATAAGGAAACATAAATCAGTTTCCAAAGTGCTTTAACTGTCATAACTCCCCTCCTGTCATGGGTGGCATTCAAGCTAAACAGAAGATCCCAAGCATCTGCATCAATTACATAGGTTGTTCCCCTCAAATATTGCAAATGCTAACATTGCTTTTTCATTATGTTGTGTTACTTGTTTGTTTGCTGGTTAAATTTAGCTCATGTTTGTCATTTCTGGACTTCCACAGTTGTAGGTGGGACTCAGAAGTAGCTCCCCTCATGTCCACAGAGGCACAGCTGCTGGCAGCAATACCTGCAGTGTCCCCAAGCCTGAACTGCTGGCTGAGCTCCAGGCAAATTGGAGTTAAAGCTGAGTTGCTTCCAGTGTTTTGAATGCATTGTTTAAAGTGTTGTGGGGTGTCTGTAGATAATCCACCTCTGCATTTCTAAGGTCCTGTCCAAAAATGTGGGGGTTCAAAGTTTGAATTAGGCATCAGGTGACCATCAGCCCCCAAGGGGATGGTGGAGCTGAGCCTCAGACAGGGCACATCAGAGGAAGGAAGTCAAAAAGCCTCCTCACTAAAGCTGTCTGCTCCTGCTAATACAAGTAGATAACTGTGACTGAAAAGCAAACCCTTCTGCTGTAGGGAGATGCAAGGAAATTCCCAGCTGTGGGATATCTGGGGATAAGATCAGATCAACACCTTGATGTTTTTGGGTTTTGGTGGAAATTTGCCACTTGTGTGGTAAGATAGCTGAGGAAGCATACATACCTTCAAAGGTGGGGCCATAAATCGACTCTCCTCCACCTCCCTTGCCGGTTATGATGTCTGCAGGGTAGACCAAAGCAACCATCAGAGACCAGGCTCATCACAGCTGCTGTCAGGGGTTATCAGTGAGCAGCTCGGCTGAGCTCAGAGCTGTGGAGAGGGGAAGAACTGCATCCCTCCCTCTGGTCTGACATTTGAGCAGACCTTTGGGAAAAGCCCTGACACCACCCCAAGAGAGGCCCTTTATGGAGAGCTACTTCACTCTCACAGCAGAGTACAGCATCCTCCCTCCTGGGAGAGCTCCTGGGGAGTGCTCTGGAGAAAGATGTCTCTTAGAGGGACCAGGGTAAGAAGAAAGGAAGGACAAAAATGCAGTTGTGGTTTTATGGTGAGGCAAGACCAGTGCCTTGTCTAAGAAAAGAGGTTTAGGAAGAGAGATCATCCCACCCCCCAGCTTCTGCTGTGGCTTGCTCAGGACCCCTGGAGACACACCTCCTCCTTGGATCCACCAGTTCTTCAGGAGGCGATGGAAAACAGAGTTCTGGTAGGTGAGCTCTCGGCCATCGCGGGGAGACTTAGCTCCTCCGGTGCACAGGGCACGGAAATTCTCACAGGTCCTGGGACACAGGTCAGAAAATAGCTGCAAAAGAGGAGGAGAGGGAAACATAAGTGAAATTCCCAGCTGAGAACAGGTGGAGGGGGCCCACACAAAAGCTGGGAATGGACTTCTTGTGACAGGATGAGAGGGAATGGGTTGAAGCTTGTGGGGAGCAGATCTTGACTGGAGATGAGGAAGAAGGAGACCTCTTGGAGTGGCCTTCCAGTATCTGAAGGGGGCTACAGGAGGGCTGGGGAGGGACTATTGACAAGGTCTTGTAATGCCAGGACAAGGAGGAATGGATTTAAACTGGCAGAGGGTAGATTGAAACTGGATGTTAGGAAGAAGTTCTTCACAGTGAGGATGGTGAGACACTGACACAGGTTGCCCAGGGAGGTTGTGAAGTACAGAATCTTAGATCATATTGGGCGATTCTGTGCTCCACATCCTCCCTGGAGGTGCTCAAGGCCAGGTTGGATGAGTCCTCAAACAACATGTTCTAGTGGGAGGTGTCGCTGCCTTTGGCAGGGGGGTTGGAACTGGATGATCTTTAAGGTCCCTTCCAACCCAACCCATTCTGTGATGTCCCCTGTCCAGATTTCTGTCCTCCCTCCTTCAGCAGGTGGAACCACCTCGCTGGGGATGCTTGTTCCTCACTTGTGCTTTTCTCCTCTGTAACGTACCTCGAACAGCAGCCTCCCAATGGGCTGCTCCTCAATGGCAATCTCCAGGAACACAAACACATGCTGTTTAAAGCAGAAAAACAAGTGCAGTGAGGGAAAGGTCAGGCTCAACAGGTCTCTGAGCAATCTGATCTAGTGGAGGATGTCCCTGCTGACTGCGGGGAGATGATCTCTGGAGGTCCTTTCCAACCTGAGCCATTCTGTGGCACTGGCATTTTGGGGGATCTTGGCTGTGAAAGGAGAGGTTTGGCAGCTGGGCTCTTGGTACCCAAGAGTTTTGATACCCCAGGGCTGGGCAGGTTGGAGGTTTGGAGCGGCACAGTTGCAGCTCAGTCAGCAGACTGGTCAGCCCTGAAGCAGTTTATAGGTGCTGAGCACCTGGGCTGGTGTTTGTCCCTTCCTGGCTTTGAGAGGCACTGAGGCTCTGCTCTCCTTGTGATGCTTCACATCAGCCTCTCCAGCCCCAGCTCTAGCCCCATCATCACAGGGCAGAAACCCAAACCCCTGCCACTGCTGTGCTTGCTCTGCTTTCTCCTGGTGGTACCTGCCCTCAGCAGGACTTGGCCTCCAGGTTTAAAACCCTGCTACTTGCCTGGCTCTTTTTCAGGTAGTTGGTGTAGAAGTCCTCAGCAGTTGCTTGGTGGAGGGTGCTGGGCTTGGTGTCCTGATAGTTCCACTCCCGGGCAGACCACAGGAGCAGCTCCTTCTCATCACCCAGCAGCTGGCCGTCGAGGAAGCACATCACCGGGGAGCTGTATGCCCACACCTCACCTCTCAGCTCCTGCAGTGCAGAGGGACAGCAAAGCCTCCAGGCATTAAGCACACACTTTGTGAGCAGCACTCAGTAACACCCACCACAGCTGAGGGGGCCTGTGGTATTTTTATGCCTTCCCTACCTTTAAAACCACAAATCCTGCCACCGGGCAGCAGCTTTCAGTGAGGTGTGTCTGCCTTAAAGGTCTGGGTTCTGCTGCTATGGAACATTATTGTGGTAAGAGTCATCTGGGTGCCACTTTAGGGACAGCTCAGAGAGAATAACAGGAAAACCACCTGGAGAGCCCCATCCTGTCTCAAGGGTCTCTGAGAAGATTAAATAAATTGGGGTGGAAAAGCTCATTTCCACAGTCTGGCACCAAGCTGGGAGCAGCTGCCAGCCTGGGAACAGGACTTGTGAGAGTTACCCTCTTTTTCTTCTGCAGATATTCATGCCATGCCACTTCCACCAGAGGCTGTATCACAGGATCTGCAAAACTGCATGGGAACTTCAGCCTCAGAGCCTGGGTTTTCAAGGTCAAGAAGGAAAACAGTGGTTACAAGCAGCTTAAGAGCCTCCCACACCCTATCCTATCCCAGCTCCCATTTCCCTCAGGAACTACCACCACAGCCATGTTCTAATCCAGGTATTGCTCTGCACCCCTCATACCTCTGGAGTAATTCCCAGAAGTACCTGCCAGCTGCTTTAAACCACTCTTTGTGAAATTAGTGTCCTGGCTTTTCTCTGAAAGGCTGCTCAAACATTGCTAAATTATCCTGGTGCTCCCTCCACCACCTCCATGTGAGAGGGATGTACAGGGTGAGGGATCAAAGATGTTGCTGAGCATCATCAGCTGCATTTTCTGCATCCATTTTTGCATGCACGGGGAGTTGCAATGCTCTGCTGACCCACGAGATCTGGCCCAGGACCCTGGAGCAAACGAGTGGCTGGCTGAAGGCTGCAAGATGAACACTTCCAGTCCCTGATGCTTGTCCCAGAAGCTCACCACTACTTAGACATGGGACATTCCTGTCCTTGGATTTAGCCCTATCACCACTATTTAAACATGGGACATTCCTCTCCACGGATTTAGCCTCATCTCCTTGTGGGCTGGGGTGCACAAGTGCCACAAGTTGTGACTTAGAAGTCCCCCAAGCTGGCCTGCAAAAGGAGAAGCAAAGAAGTGACTTTCTGTCCAGTTCATGGTCCCTGCTGCTGTCATTGGGATGGTGGCTGGGGGAAGAAAAAGAAAAAGCTGAGAGGCACAGCCCCAGCTCCTGGTTTGCTTTGTCCTTGTGGCTGCTGATAGATGTAAGAGCTTGGTGGGCTGTAAATAATGCTGGGGAACAGGTCTGGCAGAGGAGCTCCTACAGGCATGGATGCCTCAAAGATCACTGCGCCCCCCATGGTGGGCTGCACGCTGCACATCTGCCGCAGAGTGCAGCTTCCGGGGAGAGGTCCTCCGACCTCTTCAGCTCTGCAGGCTTTGGCTTTCTCGTCTGTGCCAGCAGAGCTGCCTGAAGGGGCTTGTCACAAGCTGCTGAGCAAGCTGGGCAGAAGTGTGATGTGCCTGACATCGCCCCCAGCACTGCACAGCTGTGAGAACGCGATGAGGATGCTGCATGGCAGACTCCCTGCCCTGAGCAGCACTGAGCCTCATAAAGCCTTGGTGCCAGTGCCTGTGCTTGCACCTGGCAGTGCCAAAGAAGAGCAGAAACACAAACTTCGGAGTATTTTCTTAGAGTCATAGAATGGCAGGGGTTGGGAAGGACCTCTGGAGCTCCTCTAGTCCAACCCCTCTGCTAACACAGGTGCACCTAGATCAGGGGGCACAGGAATGTGTCCAGGTGGGTTTTGAATGTCTTCAGAGAAGGAGACTCCACAACCTCTCTGGGCAGCCTGTTCCAAGGCTCTGTCACCCTCACAGGAAAGAGGTTTCTCCCCAAGTTCAAGTGAGACCTGCTGTGTTCTAGTTTGTACCCACTGACCCTTGTCCTATCTCTGGCCACCACCGAGAAGAGCCCAGCCCCATCCTCATGGCCTCCACCCTTTGGCTTTTCACAGAAATAAGAACTCTTCCTCAGAGCTTTGCCAGGTGCAGGCAGTGCTCTGTTTGTTCACTTTCAGGCTGGTGCTGTTCCCAACCCTCCCCTCAGGTTGCAGCCCAGAGCTTACCTCTGCTGTGCACTTGGCTGCGTGGAAAGCTGGGTCCTGGAGCAGCCCCACCACAGTCACCACCACCATCACCGACCACAGCCTGTGGCACTCTGGCCACCACCAGCCCGAGGCTGTCGACAGAGCTCAGCTCCATGGCAACAGCAGACACCAACACATACTCCTCCTGGCATTTCTAAGCACTTCCCACGAGGGTTTCGACTCTTCAGAGGGTGGGAAATGCTCTGGTTTCCCCTGAAGGAGGGAAGGAAAATGGGGTTAAGCAGAAGCACAAGGCAGAGCAGGGGACTGAAGCTCTCTCTAGAGCCCCTGTCAGGTGCTGTCAGCATGGGATCGCTTAGAAGAGAGGAGGAAGGTCACGCTGCTCTCGGTGCCTAGTGGCAGACACTCAGCAAAAAGAGGTAGGCATAAACAAACATGAGAGCAGCACTTCCCCATGACTCTGCCAGCCTCTGGTGAGCCTCTGCTCGAGGTGACCACTGTGACATCCCTGAGCAAGCTCCTTCCAGGGCAAGGGGAGAGCTATGAACATGGAAGAGCCAGTGCACCTCTGGAAGGCCCAGGCAGTGGGATACAGCTGCAGGCATTAGAGGAACTTGGAGGACAGAGCTGCTACCCAAAGCCTGTGTCCCACCATGCCAAAGGGACATGCAGGTAGGTAGCAATGAGATGTTAGTCAGAAATGAGCAGAGCAGTGAGGTGCTGGTGCACCTCAAACACTCCTGCATGTGGCTTTGTCCTTTCAGAATCGCTGGGGCCAGAGATGAAGTGGTTCATCTGCTGTGGAAAACCATTTGCTGTTCAGTGTTCTGTGGAGGGTCTGGGAAGGGATGGTGCACGTAGGACTGTCATAGCTCACTGGGGTGCAGGGCTGCAAGCAGACTCCTCTGAGCCTAGGTCCTGAAACCACAGCTATGGTAAATGCAGCCTTGCCACTTGCTTCTCCACTCTCAAAACACAACCTGCACCAGAATTGGGAAAAAGCCTGCAGGGAAGAACTTAGAATCATAGAATCAACCAGGATGGAAGAGACTTCCAAGCTCATCCAGACCAACCTATCACCCACCCCTGTCCCATCAACTAGACCATGGCACTAAGTGCCCCAGCCAGTCTTTTTTTGAACACCTCTAAGGACAGCAACTCCACCATCAACCTGGGCAGCCCATTCCAATGGCAAATCACTCTCTCTACAAAGAACTTCCTCCTAACATCCAGCCTATACCTCCCCTGGCACAGCTTCTGATCATGGGAAGAGAAGCGTGTCCAGGAAGCACCCGACTGCTGCCCAGACTCTGGGGCACACCTGCTGTGCAAACGCACCTCCTCCCAGCCACGTCCAAGTCAGACACAGCTGCTCCTGGCTGTGGACACTTAGAGAGACAGAGAAAGTCTGCTGCAGAGTGGGAGATGTGATAAAAAAAATGGGCACTGGGGTCAGTGATGAGGAATGAATCACAGAATGGTCTGGGTTGGAAGGGACCTCCAAAAGCCATCCAGTCCAACCCCCCAGTGCAGTCAGCAGAGGCATCCTCAACTAGATCAGGTTGCCCAGAGCCTTGTGGAGCCTGACCTTGAATATCTCCAGAGGCAGAGCCCCTGCCACCTCCCTGGGACACCTGTTCTCATCCTAGCTTTCATCTGAGGTGAACTGGGAAAAGGCTGAAAACGAACTCACCTTCACTTTCACATTTTTTGTTGGTTCAGACACAGAATCTTGGTGTAAATCACAAGTGTGGTGTTTGCAAGCAAAGTGATGACTGAGCACACTGCTTTAAGTGCCAGTGACACTTGATCTAGATTTTAGCACCCTGATACACTATGTGAGACATCCCCAGCAGCCAAACTGGGAGCACAAAGCATGTTTTCTGGCATGGCTTTTTATTAAGATGGGCAAATATTAACCTTCTCTTATTGACAGGAGTCATTGAAACCAATCTGTACACATCTAATCTAGTCAATGAAGATAGCTGCACAACTTTAACCCCATCCATACCGCTCATGATGCTCTCTGAATGCTTCCAGCCATTGTTTAAGTCCCCACAAAAACACTCACCAGCTTTTGTATGTACTAGAAGTAGCACTGCAGTCTGCTCTCCAAAGCACAAAAAATAATGCTTTAAATATACACTGGCTCCTAAGCTTGGAATGAATCCTGCCAGGAAGAGAATTCTGCACATCAGTAGACAGTGCCTTCAACAGCAAGAGCTCTTCAAAGTGCTTGGCAGAGCATCTGAGCACTATCCCCAGTTAACAGATGACAAAATAAGGCACAGAGGTCAACTACCCTGCTCACAGTCACACAGAGAGTGAGCAGCAGAACTAACAGAGAAGAATTTGGTCTTTTCAGGTGTCCAGTGTAACCACCACACCTCACTGCCATTGCTTCAGTGCAGTAGCTTAGGCTTTTCTGAGGAGCAAAACTTGTACAACACGTGGGGAACAGAAGGGATGATCCAGGACCAGACCAAAAGCTGCAACAATTTCAAACCAAATCAAACCAATTTGACAGCCAACAAATCAAAATGCACTTCAGGGAATGACCACACAGAAACTTAGCCACTGCAGAGAGAAATCTCTTGAAATGTAAGACATGTGGTGTTAGCGTTGCAAGAAACACTGCTTGTCTGAAGCTCAACAGCATTTCAGGCAATGCAGCCTCAGAGAAGCTGTACTTCGGGATCAGCAGACATCTTGAACATCTTGACTCTAGAGAGTCACTCAGAAATACAGGTACAGGGCCAAACATCTTCTCAGTAAGTATGGATGTGTGTGAGGCACAAAGCCCCACATTAATCCCTTGTGAGGGGTGGACCAAGTGGTCCATAGAGAGCTCTACCAAGTGGGTAGAGAACCAGTCACCTGGAGGAATAAAGAAGTCTAAAATAAATAAGGTTGACGAAGTGAAATTCACTCATCAGAGTCAGCCCAGAATGCACCTTCAGACAGACTCTGCTGCAGGGAAGAAAGTGTAACTGCTGCCTGGCTGAGGACCGTGTGGCAGCCCAGCCTGGGATGACAAACGAGCGTGTCAGAAAGCCTGTCCTTGAACAGGCTGCTGGGAGGGTGACTCATTCGCCGAGAGAGGCTGCCGATGGGATTCAGGAACGTGCGCGCTTGGATCCTGCTGTGCACTGCCTTGCTGGGAGGGGAGCGTGTCCGGGCCAGGGGGAGCCTGCTGACTCGCTTCCTGCTGGGCTGGGTGTGAGGATTCTAAGTGCATCTCTTCGCTCTGTCCTTGGTGAGCATGGAGGTGTTCCAGCGCTTCCTTGGAAAGAGCAATGACGTGCATTTGCTCAGGCTGGGCAGGCTCTATTTGGTTGGGAATCATACTGATGCTTTGGATTTGTTCTGCTTGCTCCTGCTGAGCTGACAGCAACAAGTTCTGCAGCTGCTGCGGCGGCTGAGCAAGCAGCGTCAGGTTGGCAGCCTGCTCGCTGCTCACGTTTGGGGCGTTCTCTGCAGCAACGATGCTGATGCCTTGATTGTGACTGGGCACGAAGTTGATGTTGTGCACCGCGTCCGTAACCAGCAGCTGAATTTCCTGCCCCCCAGAGGTGGCGAGTTGATACTGCTGCAGCTGCAGGATGTTCCGCACTTCTGGATCCGTGTTGGTGCTCGGGGCAGTGCTGGCTTCCTGAAAATGCTTCTCCTTGCTGTGAACTTTCAGATGGGCCTTCAGGTTGTCCAGGCGAGCAAACTGCAGGCTACACTCTGGGCAGGAGAAAGGCTTTTTGCCTGTGTGTAGGATGCAGTGTCTTCTCTTTGCACTGGAATCAGAGAAGGACTTCCCACAGGTACCACAAGAATATGGCTTCTCTCCCCTGCAGAGGAATGTGATTTGCTCTCATGAAAACGTTACCTTGGCACTGCTGCTTTCTGCAACTTATTACAGACTATGAAGCTCAAGTTATTATCTTGTTCTGCTAAAACAAAAGCACTTCAGAACACTGACATTAAAAACATTCTCTGTGTGACTTCCACTTGACCTCACAACACTTCCAGAAGTACATAGTCAAGAGCTACTCCTGTCATAAACCCAGAGGTACAATCTTCCTGCTTGCCAGACCACGGCAAACGTGCACCAACTTCCTCTGCACAGCTCTAAGTACAGACTGCTTTAAGAATGTTTACTGACAGTGTGGCCTTGAAAACAAGAAGTGTCCAAATCCTAACTCTCTGCCTAACTCCAAGGGACAGGAGATTTTACTGGAAACAAAAGGTGCACAACAGTACAGGAGGTTCCAGCTCAACACAAGGGGGAACTTCTTTACTGTAAGGGTCCCAGAGCACTGGCACAGGCTTCCCAGAGAGGTTGTGGAGTCTCCGTCTCTGGAGACTTTCAAGGCCTGTCTGGATGTGTTCCCCTGTGATCTGTGCTAGTTTGTGTGGTCCTGCTCTGGCGCTGGTTGGACTGGATGATCTCTTGGGGTCCCTTCCAACCCCTAATATTCTGTGAGCCTGCGAACAGTCCTCTGATGATTTACAATCTGCCGTGCCTCTGTGTAAAACATCACACCGACAGGCAAAAGCTAACTGCTACTGGTAAAAAGAGACACGAGAGACTACAGGGCAACAGGATGCTGCTCCATTGCCACACCATGGCCACAAACAAAAACCTGCAGTAAACCTTTCACATAAATACTATGGTGGTAAGCACACTGTAGTTACACAGGCACAGGACACCTACAAGTATCTGGCAATGTCTTGCCACAGTAAGATTTAAAACAGAACATTAAGCTACTAATTACTTCTTTAAATAGATGAAGTGAAAGTGTTCATCTTTAACCATCCATCCAAAGTACAAACAAGGCCTGAGCATTCTGTGTTTGAACAAGCTCCACCTACAGCTAGCAGAGAAGCAGCTGCATTGTGTGCAGTGAAAGTGAGACATACTCTACCTGTGAATTCTGATGTGAGTTTGAAGAGAGGTTTTAGCTGTAAAGGATTTGCCACAAATTTCACAAGTGAAGGGCTTCTCACCTATCAAAAAGAAACCTGCCATTACTTTTGATACAGCACTTCCCACCCAGGTATTAAAAAGCATTTTTTATTTTACCAATGCAGTTATCAAATGTGTACTGCCATGAGTCAGGACAGATACCTGCAGCCAAGTTAACTCTCCAGTTAAATGAGAGTGGTTTGAACATCCATCTCTGGCATTCTCCTCTTTGATAATGAAGAATCAGGTGGATCTAAACTCTCTCAGATCACCATTACCCAAACCTATGACACAGATACTGGTGTTCCACATGGAACAAGTCTGAAAAAGGCTGACCCTGACCTCACAGGCATTAGTGGTGAGCTGCTGCAGTATGAGGGCTTTTTGTGCTCCTGCATTCTTATGTCAGAAAGCTCCAGGGAGACCTAATACCCAAAGTGGACCTACAAAGATGGAGAGAGACTGTTTGCAAAGGCCTGTAGTGATAGGAGGGGCTATGGCTTCAAACTAGAGAAGAGCAGATTTAGATTAGATGTTAGGAACAAGTTCTGCACCATGAGAGTGGTGGAACACTGGAACAGGTTGCCCAGGGAGGTGGTTGAGGATCCACCCCTGGAGATATTCAAGGTAAAACTCGACAAGGCTCTGGGCAGCCTGATCTAATTGAGGATGTCCCTGCTGACTGCACAGAGGGTGGGAATGGGTGACTTTCAGAGGTGCCTTCCAACACAGACCATTCTGTGATCAGCACTGCAGACATCCTTATGTACAGACATCCTGGTCTAGTGGGTAAGGCACTTCCCATGGGAGGGACATTGGATTAGATGATCTCTAAGGTCTCTTCCAGCCAGGGCCATTATATGATTCTGTGAAGTCAAGCAGAAGTTCATTCCACACAGGTAAGCGTCACTTTCCTGACACGTTGTTTTGTTTGTGTTACTTAACAGAATCAGACTGTCAGGGGCTGGAAGGGACCTCCAAAGCTCATCCACTCCAACCTCCCTGCCAGAGCAGGATCAGCTAGACCAGAACACACAGGAACACAGCCAGGAGGGTTCTGAATATCTCCAGAGAGAGAGACTCCACAACCCACTGGGCAGCCTGTTCCAGTGTTCTGTCACCCTCAGAGTGAAAAAATTCCTCCCCATGTTTCCATGGAACTTTTCATGCCTCAGCTTCTACCCATTGTCCCTTGTCCTGTCATTGGGCATCACCCAGCAGAGCCTGGCTCCAGCCTCCTGGCACTCACCCCTTACATCTTTATAAACATGAATGAAGTCACCTCTCAGGCTCCTCCTCTCCAAGCTGCAGAGCCCCAGCTCCCTCAGCCTCTCCTCACAAGGAAGATGTTCCACTCCCTTCAGCACTTTTGTGACTCTGTGCTGAACTCTCTCAAGCAGTTCCCTGAGGTCCTTCTTGAACTGAGAGGCCCAAAACCGGACACAATATTCCAGACGCAGCCTTACCAGGGCAGAGTAGAGGGGGAGGAGAACCTCTCTTGACCTACTGACCACAAAACAAGACAACCAAGAGAAACCTTGAGAGCTTACATTACCTGTGTGTGTCCTCAGGTGTTTCTTTAGCTGGGCTGCATCCATGAACTTGCGGCGGCACTGGTTGCATTCCGGCAGCGAGCGGCCTTGTTGCAATAACACAAAAAGGTGTCAGTGCCTAAGTGAGCCCCTCTATTTCTTCAGTCATCTTTGTTAAAGCACTCTCCTGCAAAATAACCACTGGGATAGAACAGCAGGATAAAATGCCTCTTGCCTAGCTCACACTCCTATTGCTCCATTTATCACAGGAAAAGAGAGGACTGATGCTGCTCTCCCCCCCACACCAAACACCTTCTCTTGAAGCTTTCTGAATTCTGCTCCTCTTCACCACCTGTAGGCACATGTAGCCTAATCTCCACACTGCTCCAGAAGTGAGGAGGACATTTCTTAAAGCTTGTTTACCATTACTAGTCCAAAGTGGTAGGAAACCATCAGGCAAGCTGCACAACAGGCAGTGGACACCATTGCTCGCACAATTCCTAGCTTCTGTGCCATGGTCTAGTTGACTGGATAGGGTTGAGTGCTAGGTTGGACTGGAGGAGCTTGGATGTCTCTTCCAACCTGCTTGATTCTATGATTCTGTGCAACACAGACAGCAGGGTTGAGAGAACTGAGCTGTATGTCCAATACAGTGTAAGCATTTTTTAATCATCATAAGAGTCCTTCTCCATCAACTTATTTTCTCTATTAACTATTTCCCAAATATCCCATTAATTAATAATTTGTCTCTTTCATCCTGTGCATTGTGCTGTCAGCAACACATCAGAGGAGCAAAGATCAAATACAACCCTCAAGAAGAATTCTCAGCTTTAGTCAGTCTTTAGGAGGACAAATCCTCACTGGCTGTCAGGCATCTCCTCAACCCAAATTTGTTATACCTGTGTGCACTCGATAGTGGCTCTTGAGCTGTTTCTTTTGGCTGAAGTATTTCCCACACTGATCACAGGTGAAAGCCTTCTGCCCTGTAAAGAAACCCACGTGTTAAAAAACGTGAGCTGCACCCAAAGCAAGATAAATAAATTAATAAACTGGCACACACAAAAGAGCAGAAAGACTTTTTGGGGGAGGGAAGAGGTGACATTTGCTGGGAATACTCACCTGTGTGCAGGCTCATGTGCTCCAGGAGAGAGTGCTTTGTTGTCAGAGCCTTGCTGCAGACGGTGCAGGTGTACGGCCGCTCCCCTGTGTGCATCCGCTCGTGCACGTGGAGAGAATACTTCTGGGAAAAGCCTTTGCCACACTCACTGCACTTAAAAGGTCGCTCCCCTGGAAGCAGCAGATGGCAAACTGAGCACAGAGGCACTGGTTGTCACTAGGTGTTCTAAGCTGACAGTGAACCACGGAATGGCTCAGGTTGGAAGGGACCTCAGAGATGATCTACTTCAACCTCCCCGCCATGGGCAGTGACACCTCTGAACTAGATTCGGCTGCTCAAAGCCTCATCCAACCTGGCCTTGAACACTCGCAGGGAGGAGGCATCCACAGCCTCTCTGGGCAGCCTATTTCAGAGTCTCACCATCCTCAATACTGAAGAAATTCTCCCTAAGATCCAGTCTAACCCTGCTCTCCCTCAGCTTCAAACCATTCCCCCTAGTCCTATCTCTAGACTCCCTTATAAAAAGTCCCCCTGCAGCCTTCCTGTAGGATCCCTTCCGCTATTGGAAGGCAGCTCTAAGGTCCCCCCAGAGTCTTCTCTTCTCCAGGCTGAACACTCCCAGCTCCATCAGCCTGTCCCCACAGCAGAGGTGTTCCAGGCCCTGAGATGCATTGCAATGCAGTAGTTACTAAGTGTTATTTCTAAGTAGAGATAAAGGGCATTAAGAGCCAAGTTTTGCATAGCAGTGAAACAATTATTTAAGTATTGCCACATAATTTAATATTGAAACTGAGAAATTATAAACCAAACTGCAATTAAGGTAAGGCATAAAGGCTAAGAGTCCTACTGACAAGAACAAAGCAGTGGGCACAGGAGAGCACAATCTGGATCAGTATGCTGTCTTGGACAGTTCCTGCTGTAGAGGATAGCCCACATTTCATAGATTCATAGGATGGTTTGGGTTAGAAAGGACCTTAAAGATCATCCAGTTCCAAACCAACTGCCATGGACAGGGACACCTCCCGCTAGAGCAGGTGGCTCAAGGTCTCATCCAACCTGGCCTTGAATACCTCCAGGGAGGAGGCATTCACAACCTCCCTGGGCAACCTGCTGCAGCATCTCACCACCCTCACTGTAACAACCAGCTCACGTTCAGCAAGTCATAGAACCCTAAGCCAAATGGAGCAGCTCCTTAATGCCTACCTGTATGAATTCTCTGGTGAATAGCCAAGAAATGATTACACTTAAATACTTTGCCGCAGTCTTTACAGCGAGCTTCAGACCCTGCGCGTTTTCTTTTCCCCTCGCTTCTCTTTGCCAGTCCTTTCTCCTCCTCATCGCCGAGGAGCTTATAGTCTTTTAACATGATGGATCTCCTTATCCTGCGTTTGCTGTAACGGCTCCGAGCGCCCTGGACCCCTTCAGATTTGGGGTCGTAATTCTCATCTTTCTCAGCTGCCAGATCGACAGCAGCTTCTGAGCCACCAGAAGGGTCATTCTCTTCTGCATCTTTCCTCGCTGGCAGCTGTTCGCTGGCAGCTGTTCCTTCTGCTGCACCATCGTTTTTCACAGAACTCTGTTTGTTTTGCACGGAGTTGTTCTCTCTCAGCTGCGTATCCTCAGCAGAATTTGCTCCTGGCTTTTCTTCTTGGACACTGCTGATTTTCCTGGGTCGCCCTCGTTTTCTCTTCGGTAGCTCTTCGTGTTTCTTGTCGCCGGATGGAGCTGGAAACACAGCGCTTGGGCTGTGGCCAGCCTGATAGTCAGAGCAGGCCCACACCAGGTCAGTCACCTTCAGCAGCTGTGCAGTGGCCAGAATTTGCTCTGTGTTTTTTTCACTGGCACGGAGGCACCCAGTGTATATAAACTCTAGCAGTGCTCCAAAGGTGTCTGCAACCATCCCTTCCAACATGTAAATCGACTGCCCTATGTCACCGTCATCTACAAACATCATGGAGAAGTACTCACTGCTGGCGGCGAGCAAAGCTTTATGGGCTCTGAACTGCACATTCTCCACTATCAGAGTAATGTCACACAGGAAATCCTTTCTCCTTTGCTCTTCAAAATTGGCTAGAATGGTGTCTTTGTGAGCTTTGGAGTGGATGACGATCAGCCTCTCAGAATCATCAGGAGCTGTTTCTGCCATTTTTGATGTGGATATGACAGGAGCTGCCTAAAGAACAGAACAGCTTTAATCACAGAATCAAGCAGGCTGGAAAAGACCTCTAAGATCATCGAGTTCATCCTATCACCTAACCCTTTTGATTAACTAAGCCATGGCACTAAGAAGCATTTTAGACATCTGCATTATAAAATAACCACTGGCATTTGCTTTACAGGCAAAAGGATTTCAACAGTTTTAGAAGCAAGGCTGAAGCCTCTGAAGTTTCTACAATACACTGACACAAATGCTGACACATTTTCTTCAGTGCTCTTCAGTCCTAAGAAATGGCTCCAGCTGCTTCTTCTATCAGAATTCATCTCCCTTGTTCATCTCTGAGGCACTGTCAACCGCACAGCATCTAAAAACAGGCTGCCCCTTCTGGAAACTCCTTTCACAACTAAAACAACTGGACCAAAAAAAAGAGAACTCTTTGTTCACAGCTCCTAAATGGAAGCAAGTAACAAAAAAAAACAAACTCAGAAGGTCAACCACAGCTTCAGTGTTGTAGATGCCACTGGTGAGGCTATGAAATCACACAATGATATGATTACAGAAGGGACCTCCAAATGCCATTCAGTCCAACTCCCTCTGCAGTCAGCACAGGCATCCTCAACTAGATCAGGTTTCCCAGAGCCTTGTCCAGCCTCACCTTGAATCCTGCAGTGATAAAATGTCACTGGTATCAGTGAGGCAGCACTCCAAGCTGCCTTTTCACCACTTCACTCTTCTGAAAATCCCTCAGAGCACTCACCTGCTAAACTTCAGCCTATAGAGGTGGGCAACAAAAGCAGAACAGCAGCAGCTTTTGTAACAGCTCTCTCTAAAACAGAGTTCTTGATCATGCTAATTATTAACCAACAATTCGGGTGCTAAGCTTCTTCCACTGTAAATATGCAACACTAAAAACAAGATGAAAAAGAGTCCATCTGATTTCAGAAGAATCCACCAAGTAGCACAGAGGAGATGTGCAAAAAACATCCATTCCAAGAGGATCATCTGAGTCAAAGATCACAGAATCAACCAGAATGGAAGAGACCTCCACCACCATCCAGTCCAACCTATCAGCCCTATCCAATCAACTAGACCATGACACTAAGTGCCTCCTGCAGTCTTTTCTTGATGAAACAAATTTTCTGCCTGCCATCCTAATTTGTAAAACCAACATATTAAACACATATTTGCATTTAGTGAGCACGATTCCAATCACCTGAACAACTGCTGAATGAAACAACTATGCACAGGTGGTAGCTAAATGCTACTGAGGTGGCCCACAAGTGGTTTTGCAGCCCTGTTTAACTACCAAGCAGTTCATGCTAGAAAAGAATTATCTGGGAGCTTGTTCTGAAGATGCAAGCCTGATGTTGCAGGAGCATCTTACAGCATGGCAGCAGGTCCGACCCAGCTCTTATAGTTCATGACAAAAACACCTTCAGAGCTCTGCCTGCAAGCATTCTCTAGCTCTCACTTGTGTCTCGGGTAAGGTAGCAGATTGTTTTGATCACATAATGGACTTTGGTATTCAATCACGAGAGGGCACCGTTAGTGTTTTCACTTCAAAATCCCAGCCAGCAAGCTTACCTAAACCCCCTAATAACTCTACACGAAAGCTCTACACAAGGGGACGGCACCCGGGCTGCCGGGGTCAGACACGCTCCGGTCCATCCGCTAGTGGACTCTGGAAGGGCTCAGGAACAACATGCGGGTTTTGAGGGGCTGACCCCGAGTGAGAGAGCACGGCCTCGGATCGCTCCTCCACACGGGCAGTGACAGCAAGGCCAGCGGGCACGGACTGGCTGGCGGCGCACGCCGCCCTGCGTGACGGAGAAGCCGAAAAACCCGCGGCGGGGAGCGCAGCCGAGGGACCTGACACCGCCTCACCCGTCCCAGAGCCCCATTTAAGCCCCCAGATCCACAACCAGCGCCGGCAGGTTTCGGCCGCGCCCCGGGAAGGCCGCTGGCTCCTTCAGCGGGGCGAGGCGGTGCCGGGGAACAGAGCGGAGCCCGCGGCTAAACTCCGCGGTACAGGGACGGAACGGGCGCTGCTCCGTCTTCCTCCATCCCGGCTAGGGCTCTCGGCGGGGCTGGGCGCACACAGGCGACACAGGACTCCCGGCGGCGCCGGCACTCACCGCTCCGCCACCGGCCCCTCAGCGTAACCGCCGCCGCACTTCCGGCGCGGGCGGCAGCGTCTGGCGTCCTGACGTCAGGCACAGCGCACGCCGCCGCGCCCCGCCCCCTGCCCCCCCGGCAGCTGTGAGCCGCAGCAGCCGTGAGGGTGGAAGGAGCCCTCCGGAGTCAGCGACTCCAGCCACGCACCCACAGCGCCCGCCCCGCTCAGCCATGGCATTCGGTGCCATGCTTACACGGCTCTTGAACGCCTCCACCACCTCCCTGGGCAGCCTGTTCCAATACCTGACCGCTCTTTCAGTATTGTTCCCAATAGCCAACCTAAACCGCCCCTGGTGCAACTTGAAGCCCTTTCCTCTCGTCCTACTGCTAGTTCCTTGGGAGAAGAGACCGACCCTTACCTCACAACCACCTCCTTGGGGTTTGCTGCAGTGACTCTTAAACAAGGTGTGATTTAAGGTGCGACTTTAATGTTCAGATTCCATGCTCCAGCTGTCCAGGCAGCTGCTGGCAACACTCCCTGCATTAATTAGAAGCAACACAGGGAGGAGTTGGAGGATGAAAGTCGTAGCTACACCAAGCTGTGGCCAGCCTCTTTCAGGGCAAGGAAAGTCTGGAGCCTGCTGTCAAAGCCCAAGGGCCTGCACCACGGCTCTAGGTAGGGTCCAGCCATGGCTGCTCTCAGGTAGGGGATGAGCTGGCAGTGCTCCGTGAACTGTGCCAGCCGCCTCCGGTATATCTGTCGCACCAGCTCCGAGCTCCTGGGGTTGTGTGCTGCAAGAAGTGAAGCCATGGTTTAGTGTCCTACCTAACTTCGTGCAATCACATTACAGACATTTTAAAAGGTATTGAGTCTATACTGGTTATTTTTATCCTTGGTACTTGGACAGTACAGGCTGTGCCCAATGATGTCAAACCAACAAATCCAGTTTGGTATTTCTAACTTTGCACTCTGAAAGATCAAGGCTTTTGTAAACAAAACCAACAGCTCAAGAAGATGCCACCAACCTCCCATTCCTCAGGCCAGGAGCGACTTGTAGTACTCCAGGCAGTGACATATTTGGATAAGGTGGCACAGCCCCTGAAACGGCACTGTGCAGGGATAGCCCAGGCATGGATGGTGTGCCTGGTGTGAGGTCCCTGTGTGGCGTTTGCACAGCTGTTCTATGGCCTAAATGCTTAGCCCATAAAAAAAAAATATCAAAAACTGATTGAGAAGGAAATGTCAAAGCCAAGAACTTTACAATGAAGTTAGTATTGTTTCTTTTCTCTTACTTCTCTGCCCTAAGCCATAATTTGGCCTGCACTGGTATTGAGTGCCTGTCCTCTGGGTATTCTTTGTTAATTGTTACCCTGAGGCAAAGGGGAAGGAGCAATTTAAGACATACCTATTTTTTATCCTGTGGATGGTACTTTATAGCTTATTGCAAAAACTGGACAGCATGAAGAACTGTGCTATGAGAGACCTTAGCCCACTAAGCTTTAAATTGTAGACAACTGCATTTAACAGCTCCCGAGTGATTTTTCAAGCTGCACAAGCCCTTACAGCAGTCAAGTTTGAAGGGCATTAAATCACTCTAGTGATGCATGGCTTCCTACTCTTTTTTTCCAGGAGTAAATCTCTCTGCCTTTATGACTGATTGCCTGTACCTTTTCTTCTCAGATACTGCAAGCAGTATTGCTGTTGGGAAAGCTGCAAGACAACTAAAGCGCCATTTGCCCTATTTGAATGTGATATTACAAGCTGACATTAGTTGAGGATGAGAAAATTTTACTTCAGATAGAAATAGGGTGTAAAATATTTCCAAGGAACCACAACATGAAGCACTTGGATCAGATTTTTGATCAAGGACAGCCTGACTACTCTGAAGAGACACCCAATAGCAACTAATGCTGTGTTTGCAGCATATTGGAATGCTGCCTCTTAAGGCTGGAAGCAGTTCTAACCGGTACTAGAAGAAGATAACTTGTTTTCCTGGATTCCAGTGGTCATACTGTTTGCCACTGCACAAAGAGATTTGTACACTTGCATAGCTTTTCCAGTGCCAGTAAAGATTTAATGATGCAATATACGAGCAAAGCATTTCTGGTGTGGACATGGTTATGTTAGCAAAACTATGCTAACAGTAGACTGAAAACAGCTTTTGTGGAAGAAATGATGTACAGGATAAAAGCAGTTTTGCTGGCTTAAGAGCTGTACACATCTCCACGGGGGCTTATGGTGTGCCTGTGCTGTTCAGTGATCTTCCTATGCTAGCAAAAATCAGTGTTAGTCCAAGAAACTTCTGGGAGTGTTTGGAAACTGCATGAAGAAACAGAGGATGTGAACTTAAAATAAAGACTGCCATTCTCCAAAAGAGTAAGTAAACATTTTAAGTAACTAAAGGCAAAGTAAAGATCATCCTCATGGCCCTTCTCTGGATGCATTCAAGCTCGTCCATAGCTTTCTTGTTTGGTTATCAATGTTGTATCAGGTGAATTCCTGCATTTCTATAACTGACTATTTTTATAGCATAGTAATTCTCTCCCTGTACTCTGCTCTGCTGAGACCCCACCTGGAGTACTGCATCCAGTTCTGGAGCCCCTATTACAAGAAGGATGTGGAGATGCTGGAGCATGTGAAGAGAAGGGCCACGGGGATGATCAGAGGGCAGGAGCAGCTCTGCTGTGAAGACAGACTGAAGGAGTTGGGGCTGTTCACTCTGGAGAAGAGGAGGCTCCCAGGTGACCCTCTTGTGGCCTTCCAGTATCTGAAGGGGGCCTACAAAAAAACTGGGGAGGGACTTTTTAGGCTCTCAGAGAATGACAGGACTGGGGGGAATGGAGCAAAGCTGGAGGTAGGGAGAGTCAGCCTGGGCGTGAGGAGGAAGTTGTTGAGCATGAGAGTGGTGAGAGCCTGGAATGGGTTGCCCAGGGAGGTGGTTGAGGCCCCATCCCTGGAAGTGTTTAAGGCCAGGCTGGATGAGGCTGTGGCCAGCCTGATGTAGGGTAGAGTGTCCCTGCCCGTGGCAGGGAGGTTGGAACTGGCTGATCCTTGTGGTCCCTTCCAACCCTGACTGATTCTATGATTCTAATTTATAAGCTACCTTTTAAATGGCAGGCGACAAACAGCAGGGCAGTTTGCTTCACACTTAGGAATGGAAACTTGGGCTTTAAGCAGCCTACTTCAGTCATAGCTTTTATCAGAGCAGTTGCTACTCCCTAAAGAAAGACAAAAACAGTTTTAAAAGACCATTACAGAACTCTTCTGCAACAATATATACTCCCAACTTCTTCCATTGTCTTTCAAATCTAACAATATTGCATGATACCCAAGCTGGTGAATTGCAGGAGGTAACAAATAGTATAAAATAGAAAAGTGACCATAAATCATTTTTCATCAAAGCAAAATGTAACCTTGGAGGATATTATAAACAAAAGAGTCAGAGAATCCATCATATAATACTGCAGTTTACTGTTCCCCTGTGAGGGCCTCCATCTATGTTTTTTATCAGGAACAGTGTAGCCAGTAGAACAAGGAAGGCTAGTCTTCCTTTGTACTCAACACTGGTCAGGCCACATCTTAAGTGCTGTGTCCAGTTCTGGGCTCCTCAATTCAAGAGAGATGTTGACATACTGAATGTGTCCAGAGGAGGGCGACAAAGCTGGTGAGGGGCCTGGAGCACAGCCCGGTGAGGAGAGGCTGAGGGAGCTGGGGGTGTGCAGCCTGCAGAAGAGGAGGCTCAGGGCAGAGCTCATTGCTGTCTGCAACTACCTGAAGGGAGGCTGCAGCCAGGTGGGGTTGGTCTCTTCTGCCAGGCAACCAGCAACAGAACAAGGGGACACAGTCTCAAGCTGTGCCAGGGGAGGTCTAGGCTGGATGTTAGGAGGAAGTTGTTGCCAGAGAGAGTGATTCGCATTGGAATGGGCTGCCCAGGGAGGTGGTGGAGGCACCATCCCCGGAGGTGTTCAAGCCAAGCCTGGATGAGGCACTTAGTGCCATGGTCTGGTTGATTGGCCAGGGCTGGGTGCTAGGTTGGACTGGATGATGTTGGAAGTCTCTTCCAGCCTGGTTGATTCTATATCCATTATTCTAAAGCTCTCCCCTCAACCATAAGTAAACAACTTTCAACTTAATATAATCCCACCAATAAATACAAGACTTCCAGTGCTTAAAAAATGAAATAAACTGGGTGAGATATACAATCCATGGCAAAATGATGTTTTAAAAAGGAAAAGCAAACACTGGCCTGCTCAAGGTATCCCAGCAGAGGAAGTGCAGTGAGTAGTAGTGGCTCTTTTATTGCAGGCAGTTTACGTGGAAGCTTTAGGTTGCAGTACTTCTCTGGTAACCTAACCAGAGAAAAAAGGAAGCACATTTTAAAGACATGTAAACCTTGACATGAGTAAAGATGAAAGGCAGCTGGTTAGTATATTCACCTCATAAATTTCAGAAGTTTTTCTTCACTCTCAAAAAGATAGACCTTCTCTTGGTATTTTGCTGCATGCTCGCTATTGCCAGGCACCAAAGCTTCATACCTGAAGAAACAGAGTGAGAAAGGCTATTAATTCACAAGAAATAGAAAACATGAGCTGTAAATTCACAAGCTCCTGGCAGCCTTCTGGTTAGTTAGCAAGTATAAGAACTACAAAAGCGCTGCAATTAGATCATCCATGTTTCCATCACTTGACTGACAGTTGAAACGCTCAAAATCCCAGAGTCTCTGCCTAAAAGAAATCTGCTTCTTAAGGAGCTTTTATTAAAGTGCTTATTTAGAGCTCCTCTAGTTAAAATGTCAATTGTAGCTGTTCAGGAGATTAAGAAGGGGTGGGATAGAGTTGACTCTGGTTCTACCTTGATGAGAAATTTCAGCACACTGAGGAAATCAGTGGGACTTGATGGGTCTCTTCTAAAACTCAGAACAGCTCATTTTGCATCTGTGAAGGTTTTGAGAGATTTGTTTGGATTTCTGAAGGCTTATGATAGAGAAAACTCAAACTCTGAGCAGTCTTCAGCAAAGAAGCCAGTAAGCCAAGACAGATCCTTGTGGAGTCTGTAGCCACATGAGTTTCACAGGGTGATGTTAACATTGATTTCCAAAGCCACAGGCACAATGGAGAGAACTGTTTTTCCTGTCCAAATCCTGAACGTTATTAAAAAGTACTTGGAAAGTATTTCCTCATTAATATGTTAATATGAAGACACTCAGACTGTGATTCAGAGTATGAGAACTGCAGTGGTGTACCTCAGTTTTCCATCTAGGTAAGTGACTGGACAGTAGCCCTGCATTTCTGCACGGATAGGGAACAAAGCCTTCACTTCTGCCGCTGTCAGTTTCTGTGGTAGCATATCTGGGAGTGGGAGAGGGTGAGGTGCCAGTGGTGGCACGTAAACCTCTGGTTGGCTCAAAAATTTCTGTAGAAGAAGAAATGAAATGGTTTTGTAGTATAAGAAGCACTGAGAGTCAAACTCCAGAGGACTGGCTCCCACAGTTTAGATACTCGTTTGTTCTACAATGCCCCTCTTAGTGTGCTGGAGTAAGGAATTTCTTTTCCAGCCCACTCTCAGTTGATATCATCACTGTCCACCCACCATCCATCACTATCTGTTGCCATCATTAGCCACTCTTTACCTCCAGTCTCCCCAAAACAGATGGAGAAAGGAGGAAACTTCACCTGGAGTACTGTGTGCAGTTCTGCAGCCCCCAACACAAGACGGACATCAAACTGTTGGAGCCAGTCCAGAGGAGGGCCACAAAGATGCTCAGAGGGCTGCAGCAGCTCTGCTATGAGGACAGGCTACAAGAGCTAGGGCTCTTCAGCCTGGAGAAGGCTTCAAGGAGACCTTGCAGTGGCCTTCCAGTATCTGAAGTGGGCTACAGGAAGGCTAGGGAGGAGCTGTTTACAAGGTCTTGTAATGACAAAACAAAGAGCAATGAGTTTAAACTGGTGGAAGGAAGATTTAAGCTACATGTTAGGAAAGGGTTCTTTACAGTTAGGGTGGTGAGACACTGGCACAGGTTGCTCAGGGAGGTTGTGGATGCTTCCTCCCTGGAGGTGAGGTGTTCAAGGCCAGGTTGGATGAGGCCTTGAGCAACCTGTTCTAGTGGGAGGTGTCCCTGCCTGTGGCAGGGGGTTAGAACTGGATGATCTTTGAGGTCCCTTCCAACATAAACCATTCTATGAAACAGTTGTTTTAAAGTGAATGTTTGATCTATGCCAATTTGTATGGATTCTCTGTTGCATTTTGTCTGCCTGGACATCTGACAGCAGATGAGTACAGAGCAGAAGCCTGAAGACTAACAACACTAATTCAGCTCACATCTGGCTTGTTCCTGTGTGGAGTCAAAGAATAAACAACAGTGTCCCCTCTTCCTGCAATCCCCTGCTTGACACTTACATCCAGATCTTCCTGTGAAGCCATTTTGTAATAGTGTCCTCGAAATTCTGCAGCAAACTGCAGTGACATGGCAGAGCAATCAACCAACTCCCCCTTTTCTGCCAGGCTGACAGGACAGTACTGTCCAAACTCCCCCAGCCGGTGCTGCAGCTCTTCAGGAGTGATACATAAATCAGCAATGCCAGCTGCCTTCCCTGTTAATGAAAGCAATTCCTGTTTCATTAATGAAAGACAAAGCCACATCAAACATTTCTTAATATGCTTCAAAGTATACTAGAATTCATTGTGAAAATGATATGAAATAATGAGAATTCAAATGCCAGTTTTTATAGGCTGATATTAAACTGACCCTATTTGAATTGCAACCTGTTTTACCAATTGCAAGAAAATGTTTCTGGCACTTAAGAAACAGAATTATTATTAACGATGTGGGATACTCTGCATGCTTAACATATTATTCTGCTTTCCCTGGGGGGAGTTTTATGCATCATTTATTAGTTTTACACCATTGTGTTGCTAAGGAACATTTTGGCTATTATTTTACTTCTTTAGATTGCTGAAAAAAGAGTAGAAGGTGTGATGAAAGCCTCCCCCTTTATTCATCCATGTCTTGCAAATGCTGGAGTTTGCCTGCCTGGATGAAAGCTATTGAAAATCTGGATTGAAATGTCATATGAAACTCAAACATTTTAATAATTGTGCTTTTCAAGCTGATGCAAAAAAAGAAAAGTTAACTGTACAGTAAATTAGTTTTGGGTTAGGGATGCAATTTTTAAGAAGGGTGCAGCCACAGACCTGTAGAAGTTGAAACCAATGGTTGGACAGAAGGTAAGGAGGTCTGTTTGCCTGTCAGAGGAACTCTGGCTAAACTTTACAGGCATGTTCAAAAGACATATTTAATGCTGACCACTGCTGACACACAAAAAATCAATTGGGAACTGTGCCATTTTAGTCTCATGTGGTTCTCCTTCCACAGCACAGAAGTGAACTCAGATGGTATATTTAACCTTAATTCTGAACTTACAATTAACAGTTCCCCTCTCTTGCCCTCTTCTTCCATTGATACTGAAGTGAAGCTGCAAGTCATTGTTCTCCTTGTGTACTTTGGGCTACCCTTTTTGATTTATCACCCTGTCTTGGGGAATCTGCCATGGAGCAGGAGACCTTTGACTTCCCTCAGCTGTGTTCTGTTACCTGGTCCTTTGGAGGATGGTCTCAGACTGCCCTGGAGTTGGTTTTGCTCTTGCTCTCTTCAAGGTGAGATCAAAGAATTTGAGGCTATGTATGTGCCCAAGAATTAGTTTCACACAAAGCAAGTTAAAGTTGAACTGCAGCTTTTTAAAGTAACAAATAGTATTCTGAGAAACTTTGCTTTTACCTTCTCGTATTCTTTCCAGGTATATCTGAATTTCTTTAACAACCACTTGAACTTCTTGCAGTACTTTGTTCCAGATCCACCATCTGCTCCGTAAGGCATCGATCACACACCAGTTCTGATGCTCTTTCTCATAGTAAGTCCTAATTGCATCAATGTGCTGCTTATAGCAGGCATTTTTAACAGCTAGACTCTCTAAGCTGTCATGTTTAGGGTAAGGTGGTCTGCAGACAATGAAAAATAACACAGCTTTAAGTCTGGAGATTAGATCATTCTGTAGAATGAATTTCAGGTGTAACAAGGAGACAAAGACTTTAAGTCCTTCTCAGAAAATTTGGCTCCTTTGCCATTGCAGAACATATTTAAGAAATGCAACTTTCTTACTGAGAGTATTACCAGTTACACATGAAAAGCAGCACACTTCTGATCAGTTATGTTCAGAAAGAACAAAACTGCTGTTTCTGCCCCAAATACAACTCAGTAACTGTGTGAAGGATTTGGAGCATATCAGCACATGGTAACTGACATGACCAGACAATACACCATTACAGAATCACTGAGGCTGGAAATGACCTCTGAGATCAAGTCCAGCTCATAACCTAACACCACCAGGTCGGCCTATAATCTAATTCCTCTTACCAAAATATCTCAGGTAGGCTCAAACTAGCACACCATGCCACCAAGTGCCATATCCAAACACTTTTTAAACGCCTCCAGGGATGGTGACTCCACCACCTCCCTGGTCAGTCTGTTCCGGTGCCTAAACACCATTTCTGTGAGGAAATGCTTCCTAATACCCAACTTAAATCTTCCCTGGCATAGCTTCAGACCATGCACTCTTGTTCTGTCACAAGTTGCCTGGGAGAAGAGCCTGACCCCTACCTGACAACTTCCTTTCAGGTAGTTGTAATGAGTGAGAAGGTCCCCTCTAATCTCCTCTTTGCCAGGCTGAACACCCCCAGCTCCCTCAGCCTCTCTTCATACAGCATTAAATTGTACCCTAGACAAAAGGCTGTGAGACACTTGAAATGGAAGTAAAGTCTTTACTGGAAAATAGGATTCATTTCTAAGGATGCTGTTGTCTGGAATCAAGAGGTAGGGTGATTATATTTTCCAAAATGTATCATTGGATGTATTTTGAAAACTGCCATATTTACATAGACATAAATGAGAATAATCCCTCTGATGGCAAAATACCTTCTGCAAGATCAGAAGAGATATTTTGATTAGAACACAGAACCATTTCTTCTTCTGGCTGTTCATTTAAATGATGCAAACAAAACCACCCAAAAAGATAAACTTCTCTTTTAATAGGATTAATTTCTCTGCAAGTTGTATCCTTCATAATTACCTGATAGTGTAGATGTGATTTGTATTTAACCATATGAAATGTGATTAGTTTGGGATTTAAAATGAAAAGTTTAAGGTAGATGTTTTCAGAAATGCAGCATTAATTTAATATTTCTTTCAATGCAAAGTGTCTTTAGGCTTTCAGTAAACACTGCACTGATTACTTGATAAAAGAAAGAGACAAAATGAAAGAGACTTGCAGTGATGCTCTGAGCTATCTGGAACTTCTTAGAAACATTTCCTTTTAATGAGAACCAGGTTCTTATACAATTTAATTTTAAGGTGGATGTTCTGTTCTTTATAATTCTCTGTCCATCTGTAAACTACTTACTGCTTTTCCTCCAAAACAACCAACAGCTCTTTACCTTCTTAGAAAAACAAAGAAGGAGCAAGCTGATTGCAAAGGTTTAGAGAGTAACTGAGGAATGGTATGTTGTTGAAATATACATATGCCCCATCTTTTAAAAAGAACTTCAATAAAGACTTAAAAGAGCTCATTAGATGAAGTATCAATTTCCCTTATGATGATAATAATTGATGACATTAGACTGCAGCAGCAGAGTGACCTAGGAAGATTTCTGATGTATAGTTTCATTAAAACCAATTGAAGTAAGCATTGCAAATTTGCAGCCTCAGTCATGCCTGGAACACAAACCCTATGAGGAGAGGCTGAGGGAGCTGGGGTTGTTTAGCCTGCAGGAGGCTCAGGGCTGACCTCACTGCTATCTACAACTACCTGAAGGGAGGTTGTAGCCAGGTGGGGTTGGTCTCTTCTCCCAGGCAACCAGCAACAGAACAAGGGGACACAGTCTCAAGCTGTGCCAGGGGAGGTCTAGGCTGGATGTTAGGAGGAAGTTGTTGCCAGAGGGAGCGATTGGCATTGGAATGGGCTGCCCAGGGAGGTGGTGGAGTCACTGTCCCTGGAGGTGTTCAAGCAAAGCCTGGATGAGGCACTTAGTGCCATGGTCTAGTTGACTGGCTAGGGCTGGGTGCTAGGTTGGACTGGATGACGTTGGAAGTCTCTTCCACCCTGGTTGATTCTATGCTATTTGAGATCTGACCAGAATGTGCCACAAGTTTCTTATGTCATGGTTCTGGTTTATGGGAACCAAAGCATTAGAATACAGAGGGATTGCTCCCCCTGCTTTTTCGTATGTGCAACTTGGAGAGGCTGAGTTATGCATCATCTTAGGTACAGCCTCTCTAAGTGCAGCACTGAGGTGCATGGAGACATTACAGTATCACGTGGGTCGAAGGATTGCTGTCAAGGTGCATCACTACCTCTCTGTGCTTTCCTCATCCAGCAGTGCCCTTCTGAACATTTCTTTTGCATCCATTTCTAGTTCAAATATTTTCACTGGAATTATCTTAGCTGATTCCAGGAGGTTCACTTGTTTTCTTGTTACAGGATATCCATCAATGACAACTCTGCATGCAAGCAGAAACAGAGAGGCAGTTTTCCTCAGAAGTCAGTTTCTAGTTAACCATGCAGCCTAAGTGCATCCCTGGTACTTTCTCAACAGAGACAAAGGTCTACACTCATGCCATGAAGTTATCACTGCCCTGACTCAACAAACACAGTCTAATTATAAATTCTTAAAAGTGAAGAAAATAAAATAAAGATCAGGTAGACAGAATAAGAAACAGAAGACAGTAAGGGAATACACAAGGTCAAAAGATGTAGGAATGGAGAGCAGATAGGAGTAAGAGGATGGATGTCACTAGTGAAAATGGTGGATTTGAAAATTGGGACACACACATCATTCAGAAACATAACTTTAATTAAGACTGAATCTCCACATGGATTGGGAGGAGTAGTTTTCAAAGTGAAAAGCAATATGATTTACAACCCTTGAGAAGTTTTTTTTTAATCATCTAGAGGAAATGCTTTCCATGTATACATAGATTCATGGAATGGGTTGGAAGGGACCTTGAAGATCATCCAGTTCCAGCCCCCCCTGCCATGGACAGGGACACTGTCCACTAGAACAGGTTGCTCAAGGCCTCATCTGGCCTGGCCTTGAAAACCTCCAGGAAGGGAGCATCCACCACCTCCCTGGACAACCTGTTCCAGTGTCTCACCACCCTCACTGTAAAGAATTTCTTCCTAATGGCTAACATTTCTTTACTTCATAACCCAGTGATATGTTTCAGTGGAATTGTTTTGCAGTGGGAACACAGAAATCACTGCCTGTGAAGGGACTGGCATGTCTTGAAACCAATCCCCATCCCCAGAGAAGACTCTTACCCAGTAGTGCTACACAGGGGGTTCATCAGAGCCACGTCTAGAGCCTGAATGGCCAGTTCATCAGGCACAGTCTGTCCTTTGTGAAGGTGCTCCTTTAACCTGACTGCCAGCTGGCTCTCTGGCTGGCTGTTTAACACCAGCCGGATGGCGTCTCCCATGCTCAGGCGCAGCAGCCCATACATGCTGGCAAACTTCTTGGCAACTGCAAAACATTTTGATTTCAGCACACAACATCTATGTAAGCAACATCACAACCCAGCAGTATATTAAAGTACGTCCTTAAGTCTTACAAGGCAGTTGCTCTGCTCATTCCCAATGAGTAGGTTAGCAGGTACCTGCTTAGGTCCCCAGAGGGCTGAGAGCTTGGCAGATAGATGCATGGAGCATGCTCAGTGAAGCTTACAGCTCAACTCAGCACAAACCTCACTAGCAAGAGGCAGTATTATTACAAAGTATCTTAGAAAACATGCTTCCATTGCTGCCTGTTTTACAGAACAGCCTAGAGTGAGATTGTTTCTTCAGGAAATGGGCAATGTAGTTTAAATTAGATAATTTGAATCCATCTCTTCTAATTAAGCTATGGTGTACACTGAATTATTCTTCTTCCTCAATAAAGCCTGTGGAAAGACTCACAGAGGAAGAAGGAAAGGGCAGAAAGATGTAAATTATGTTGTTTTTTAATCTAGAAGTTTGGAAACAGAGTGGGGAATGTGGAGATTTGAGTTCTAGTCCTTATCCTAGGAATGGAGCAAAGCTGGAGGTGGGGAGATTCAGACTGGACATGAGGAAGAAGTTCTTCAGCATGGGAGTGGTGAGAGCCTGGAATGGGTTGCCCAGGGAGGTGGTTGAGGCCCCATCCCTGGAGGTGTTTAAGGCCAGGCTGGATGGGGCTGTGGGCAGCCTGATGTAGGGTAGGGTATACCTGCTCATGGCAGGGGGTTTGGAACTAGATGATCCTTATGGTCCCTTCCATCCCTGACTGATTCTATGACTGAATACTTCTTCATTTAACATTAGATGTTATTGACTGAAAGAAATAAGAACCAATTAGAAAATAATCAGAAATAATGCAAAAGGTATAAATCGTGCAAATTTGGGTTTTCTAAGTGCCAGACCAGCTCACTAACTTCTTAAGCAGCTGGGATAAAACTCAGATGGACAATGCATAAATATCTAACTGTAAAATCAGCCACTAGAGAATGTAAGTCCAGCAATTCCATGTCCAGCAAGAAAAACAAGGAGCCCAACGACCTTTGTGGTTTATGGTTTTCTTAATAGCATCAGTGACAGACACAGCTTTGGTCATTAGGTAAGGTTCTGCTTTAGAGGTAACACTGGCTCCTACCTGTAGTCTTCCCAGATTTTGGAGGTCCCACAATGGCAACCTTCACTGGCACAGCTGGTTTAGGTTTTGGCTGACAAATATATTTGATGGGATTTTTCATAAAGGTGTCTTGAGTCTCTTGGGTTGAAAAGAAGTAAATATACTGCCGATGGATTAGAGCGAAGCCTGCGTTGTCATGGCCTTGGTGTGGCCTGATTACATCTCCTTCACTGAGCTGCAACACACATAAAATGGGAAGCAGATGATTAGGTTTGACAAAGCCTCCTCTCCTTCCATCATACAGTATCACAGGATGTTAGGGGTTGGAAGGGACCCAAGGAGATCATCCAGTCCAACCCCCCTGCCAGAGCAGGACCATACTATCTAACAGATCACAGAGGAACACATCCAGACAGGCCTTCAAAGTCTCCAGAGAAGGAGACTCCACAACCTCTCTGGGAAGCCTGTTCCAGTGCTCTGTGACCCTTACAGTAAAGAAGTTCCCCCTTGTATTGAGGCAAAACCTCTTTTGCTGCAATTTACACCCATTGCCCCTTGTCCTATCCCAGGGAGCAGTGAGCAGAACCTGTCCCCTCTCCTGGCAGCCTTCAGATACTTATAAATATTTATCAAATCCCCTTTAAGTCTCTTTTCCAAACAAAAAAGTTCCAAGTCTCTCAGCCTCTCCTCATAAGCCATGCCCTCCAGTCCCCAAATCATCCTCATAGCCCTCCACTGGACCCTCTCCAGCAGATCCCTGTCCCTCTTGAACTGGGGACTCCAAAACTGAAGGCAGTGCTCAAGATGAGGTCTCACCAGAGCAGAGTAGAGGGAGAAGAGAATCTCCCTTGATCTGCTGGACACACTTTTCCTAATACACCCCAGGATCCTACTGTCCTTCTTGGCCACAAGGGCACATTGCTGTGCCATGGTTAACTTCCTATCCACCAGGACCCCCAGGTCCCTGTCCACAGGACTGCTTTCCAGCAGATCACCTCCCAGCCTGTACTGGTGGAGTTTATTATTCCTTCCCAGATGCAGGACTCTGCACTTAAAGCTAGAGGAGTAAAAATGGCATAAAACAAACCATCAGAGCATCCTGAAATGTATACATATGGACTTAAGATGTTGTCTGAGTGAGGAACTTCCATACATATGCTATTCTTGTACACAAAAACAATGAAGTAAGCACTGATAAGAGAAAAAATATTCACTGTTTCCAGCAGGTGGTACCATAACACTTTCTGGCCATCAAGACAGTGCAGAGAGGTACAAAATAATACAACTATGACTTGAACATCTAAAAATACAAATCAAGTAATTTCATTAATATATATTAATTAAACCCACTCTTACCTGCCTGACAGCAGATGTACTGAGAATATTGTTTTCAGCAGAAGTCAGGCACAAACGAAGAAACCAGAACAGAGTATCAACACAGAAAAGAATATCAATTAGGAGAAGAGGCAATGGATAGAAACTACAGCACAGGAATTTCCACCTCAACATGAGGAAGAACTTCTTTACTGAAAGGGTCATGGAGCACTGGAACAGATTGCCCAGAGAGGTTGTGGAGTCTCCTTCTCTGAAGACTTTCAAGACCCATCAGGATGGGTTCCTGTGTGACCTGCACTAGATTATGGTCCTGCTCAGGCAGGAGGGTTGGACTCAATGATCTCCACAGATCCCTTCCAACTCCTAGCATCCTGTGAATACTTAAAGAGTGTGGTGAAGGGTAAAAATCACAAAGCAAAGAAAAATATTGGTGTTAAAATCCATGGACAGCTGCTGAAATCATAGAATTAACCAGGTTGGAAGAGACCTCCAAGCTCATCCAGTCCAACCTAGCACCCAGCCCTATCCAGTCAACTAGACCATGGCACTAAGTGCCCCAGCCAGGCTTTTCTTGAACACCTCCAGGGACGGTGACTCCACCACCTCCCTGGGCAGCCCATTCCAATGCCAATCACTCTCTCTGTGAAGAACTTCCTCCTCACATCCAGCCTATACTTCCCCCGGCACAACTTGAGACTGTGTCACATCAGACAGCTCATCAGGAAGTCTGTAGAGTTGGTGGATCACTGAGATGTAAGAGGAGCACTAAATGCAGAAATGCTAAATGAATTCCCTGCACCAGTGTTCACTATGGAAGAATTTAGTCATGTCCCTGTTGCAGCTCTTCTTGGAAGAACTGCCTTAAAGTGCTAATGAAGGATAGTTTGTAACAAACTGTTGGCATCTGGAGAACAGATTGCCCAGCCCACGTGGCATTCAGCTCACAGTTCTGAGGGGACTCAGAGAAACTGCTGTTGATTACTGTGTAAGCTATTGGCCTGCCCTCCACAAGAAAGGAAAGCGAAGAAAGTGATCTCCAGGATCTTGGCAAACAGTGCAGTGAATCCGACTCTGTCTTGAGCAAACTGAAATATACTAAGGGAAAAAAAACAGCAGTTACAGGCATATATATAAAATAAGGGGGAACAGCCAACTCAGCTTCTTGCTGAGGGAAACTGCCCTCACAAACCTGTGTTTTAAGGAGCCAGTAAACACATAGAGGTAAGGTGATCTGGTTGCTGCACTGTTCTGCTGTGTCGTGTTACCTTGCCAAAAGCTCTGATTCTGAGGTTCCTATTCCCGCACAAAGTCATTTCAGGGTATGTGCCCTCAATTATTTAAGGTGTCAGGAGCCTGGTTCTACTGTCTATCTGCTACCATTCCTCCCTCAGCTCATAATATTTATTCTCTGCTTATCTAATCAGTTGTGTAACTACTTCCCTCCTACTCCCACCTTTATTCTATAAGTATTTGGCATATCTGCCTTTCTAAAAAAAAAACCAAACCACAAAGCAACTCCACTCTTTAATCAACTTCCTCATTTCTATTCTATCCTAAAATACCCTCCAAATGATTCTATTTCCCTTTCATTATTACCAGCACATACATTTCCACAATCAGCACACCACTCTGATTTTATCTAATAGCTTTCTTTCTCTGACTTCTTTCTTCTCACTGAATTGTATTTTTGGTTGCTAAAAAAC
Organism: Pogoniulus pusillus; assembly: GCF_015220805.1. Lineage (NCBI taxonomy): Eukaryota > Metazoa > Chordata > Aves > Piciformes > Lybiidae > Pogoniulus > Pogoniulus pusillus. The sequence goes on from NC_087296.1 coordinate 4,456,019, forward strand.
TCCACTGCACAGCAGGGATGGAGAAATGGAATCACAGAAAATGTAGTGAAATCTAATAGAACAAAGTGCAAGGTCTGACGTGTAGGGACTAATAAGAATTTCACATATAAGCTGGAGTTCAGTAATTGAAGATGACAGAAGAAATATTTACTTCTATTAATATATCCCTAAACTATTAGATGCCAATTTGATGCAGCCATGGAAAAGGCAATTCTGATCCTAAAGCATTTGAAGTATTTTGATTATGTAAAGCTGTAATAAGAGCTGATCTGTGTACAATTCTTATTGCCAAGGTTAAAGGAAGATAAACACTATCTGGAAAAGGTGAAGACTGAACATGAGGACTATATGAAGAGCAGTAAAAGTTACCTGGTTGATGAGTTGTAGTAAAATACGTCTCTAGGTGCCAAGGCTCCTATTTTTCCTGGGGAAGCTATGCCACTGGCCTGGGAACAGCCCAAGATTCAAAAAATGGCTTGGGTTGGAAGGGACCTTGAAGATAATCTAGTTCCAACCTCCCTGCCATGGGCAGGGACACCTTCCACTAGCCCAGGTTGCTCAAGGGCTCATGCAGCCTGGCCTTGAACACCTCCAGGAAGGAGCAGTCACAATCTCCTTGGGTGACCTGTGCCTGTGTCTCACCACGCTCACTAATTTCTTTCTAATGGCCAGTCTAAATCTGCCCTCCTCAAGCTTAAAGCTGTTTACTCTCATTCTATCACTACAAACCCCTTAAAAAGAAGTCTCTTCCTGACTTTTCTTGTAGCCCCTTCAAGGTCCTGGATATATTTTCATGTGAAAGGTGTTTTTGAAAAGTATTACTTCTTGATAATACCTATTTAAGAACATTACCTTGACTGGATCCCACTGATCAAAAGCACTTGGAAATTTATATGAGAAAGCCAGCATCTTGTGTGCAAGTGGCAGACTTATTGGGTAGCATTTCTCAAAGATGCTTCCACGGTTTTCCACCAGAGAGCTCAACTTGCTGTAGATTTGGCAGCACAGAACGCGAGGCTTCCGCCCTCCCTCGATCTGCACTTGTGGTATTGACATTTTTTCAAGTTCTTCCTGGTTCATGAAAACATAATGAAAGATGAGAATCATTAACACCATCAGATTTGTAATCATGGCTGACAGCAAGATTTGCTGTGAACTGTCAAGGGTTTCTTGAGTGTGTTCTCAGCCACCATTAGTCAGTAAAATCTTATTTCTGATGACAGTTGTCTTCCTGCCCACTGAGGGTTTAATTAACTATCACACTATTAAAAACAAACAAAAAACTCAAACAAAAGTCCAGTCTGACAACTCTGAGGAATCTACTAAGGTAGAGCTAAAGCTTGAGAAGCCACTCTATTGTGGTAAGACCTCATGTGGAGTACTGTGTCCAGCTCTGCAGCCCTCAACGCAGGAAGGACATGGACCTGTAATTCGAGGGTATCAGCAGTATCTAGTTCTGATATGCAATCCTGTGACTCAGATTCACTGAATGGCTTGGGTTTTGGAAGGGACCTTAAAGATCATCCAGTTCCAATGCCCCTTCCATGGGCAGGGACATCTTTCACAAGCCCAGGTTGCTCAAGGCCTCATACATCCTAGCTTTGAACACCTCCAGGGAGGGAGCATCCATGACCTCCCTTGGGCAACCTGTTCCAGTGTCTCACCACCCACACTATATGATACCACTTCTGTGGGATTTCTCACCTTCTATGTAATACCTGCAGCATTATGTATATGTAGTGGTTCTGGGTGTTACTCACACAATGAATTCACCCAGACTAGACTCAGCCTGCTGGAAGTTAAGGAATCAAGTTTTCTATTCACAGCTTAGCACAAGATACAAGCAGATATTTACACTGTATTACGGATATTTACAGCTACACACAGAAACATACAAATTAGAAGTAACACAGAAACACAACACCCCTCTCAGCAATCAGAGTGCCCAGGAGGGGCTCCCAACCACCCTTCCACCTTCTTTCCACCCCCCTCCCTTAACCCAGAATCTGCCTTGCGTGCAAGGTGAGTTGAAAGAATCAGCAAGGGAGGTTAGAAGGAAAAAGATTAGTTGGGTTACACAGATCCAGCTAGGAGCAGTTAATACAGCAGAAGCCAGAGAGAAACACAGACTCCAACTGCCTGATCTATGTTTGTGTCCTTGTTTTGATATGTCTCAGCAAACCTATGAGTGAATTATTTCATTGCTTTCCTTGTCACAGCTTATAATCCATTTTTTCTCATTAAAATATTCCAATTAGACTCAAACCAGCAGGGTATAATGAGCAGAGGATTAGGTACCTGTACACCTTGCAAACTCTCTGTTTCTGATTCAAACCTCTCTGTAATTTCATTTTGTATGCGCTCAACAGCATCGATTTCCTGTTCTTCATCCTCCTCTTCCTCTTCTTCTTCTTCTTCTAAAAACTCTTCTTCAAGTATAGCTTCAACATCGTCATTCTCATCCTCCTCCTCCTCCTCAGTGGCTTCATAATGCTCTGTATGTGCTAAAGCCTGGACAGGTAAAATATTTTGTTGGTTTGTGTGTATGATACAGGTGTTTTGAAGGAACAGATTACCAAATTACAGACAGTTACAGCCTAGAAGTGACCTTGAAAGATCATCTTGTCCAACCCCTGTGATGGTTTCGGTGTTACCTGCCCCCCTCCCCCCACTTATGAAATCACTCAGACTAGACTCAGCTGAGCTGGAAATTAGAATGAAGCTTTATAGTTACAGCTTAGCACAATATACAAGCAGGAATTCACAATCTATACAGCTATATGCAGAAATAGACAAGTTAAAAAGTAGTACAGAAACACAACAGCCCTCCCAGAAACCAGAGTCCCCAGGAGGGGCTCTCAACCATCCTTCCACCCTCTCTCTACCCCTCTACCTTATCCCAGACTTTGCCTTAAGTTCAAGGTGAGCTTGGAGAATTGGCCAGGAGAGTTAGGAAGCAGAAGAATTACTTACACAGATAGCAGGTTAGAGAGAGAAGTGCAGGCAGCCAGAGCCAGAGAGCAACTCTGTTATCTATATTTATGTTCTTGTTTTTATACATCTCAGCAAGCCTATGAGTGAAGCAGACATCACCACTGTTTCCTTTTCACTGCCTATAATCTAATTCTTCTCACTAAATTATTCCAGCTAGCTTCAGACTAGCACAATCCCCCTGCTAGAGCAGGATCAAATCACATTTTTTTTTCCTTCATTAGAAAAATAATTAATTCAACAAAGCCTCAATTTGGGATATATCCTATTTCAAAAGGAAACACAGAGGTATTGCAAAGTACATACAGCACTGAGCCAGTCCCAAGAGTGCTTTAAAAAGCTGAAGTTCTACACAGCAGTTCTGATAAGAAGAGCATTTTATTTCACACACAGTGCTGTAGTTTGGCAGGGCTTTGTTCTAAACAAGCTTGGGAGCTGAAAATGTGGTTGTCAGAATTTGAGGAGCAGTCAAGTAGTACATCAATGCATTTATAAATGTGCTATGTAATTGTGTTTGGGCAGGAAACTTGGCACAGTCCTATTCTGGATTAACCATGGATTTGACAGGGTACTTAAAAACATGCCTGATAATTGCAGTTAGTGAGGCTACTCTGATGCTTACAAATTAGATACATAAGAGTATTGCTAAATTGAAGAACACAGAACTCTTTTAAAACTGTTTGTAATTGATATGGGTCAATACTTTCTAAACCAATTTAAATATCATGTCAAATCATTTTTGAAAGTAGAAGTTTCTGACAGTCTATTACAGAGTCATCACAGAATGGTCTGGGTTGGAAGGGACCTCCAAAAGGTCATCCAGTCCATCTCCCTCTACAGTCAGCAACGACATCCTCAACTAGATCAGGTTGCCCAGAGCCTTGTCCAGCCCCACCTTGATTATCTCCAGGAAAGAGGCCCCTACCACCTCTCTGGGCAATCTGTTGCAGTGTTCCACTACCCACATTGTAAACCTTTTTACTGCTCTGCATCGCCTTGAAAACTCTGCAATTAAAAGTTCTAGAGACTTCTACGATGTGAATGCAAACACTTCTATTTAAATCTCTTTTTATTAACTTGTTTTCTTACCTCCTGCTTCCTTTGCTTTCGTTCTGCCAGAAGTTCTTCCCTCCTCCTAGCAATCTTCTCATCCTGTTGGTGAAAAAAGATGTGAAAAGATGTTTGCTAACTGCCTTAGCAGTTGTTAGCCTCGGAACTGGATGCCATGGAAGAACACTCAGTGTGTAACTGAAAACTCTATTGCAGTGCATTTTTTTTGATGGCCATATTCACATTCTTTGTCTAGTTGCCTTTTGCCCAGAACTTCCCAAATGTCTAACACTTTATCAGATATTTTGTGAGCTGCAAGATAATGAAAATTTCTGTACCAATTAATTGCACAGAGGAGGAAAGGAACCCTGATCTCTTTCAGATTCTGTGCTGGTAAATCTAGGAATGCTGTCGCTGTGTCTCCTGGTTGCTTTATGCATTCCTCTGTGCGCTCTTCACTGCTTTGGGAGTTTCAGAACCTGTGTTCAGACCTCTGCTGCTGAAATTACAAAAATAAAAAGGAGGTAGGACTGAAACCTTACCCTTATTTTTGCTTTCAGGTCTTTCAGTTTCTTTTTCTTTTCCATTTTTTTATGCTGAATTTCTTTCCATTTTTGCAGGCGTGGAGGAAAAAGGCGATCAAGAATGTCACTGTCCTCTACTTCAATAAAAACTGCAACATCAGGACAGAGTCCTCTCTCTGACAAATACTGAGCTTCATCTACAGTACGAGGGAAACCATCCAGGATAAATCCTGTGGATCTAATTGGAAAGCAAGATATTTATCGTCACACAGTGTACTTTACAGTGGATGGAAATGAATGGAATAGATGAGATATAGAAGAAGAGATCTTTCCTGCTGAAATGACATCCTAAAAAGCCAACCTTCTTTCTAGGAACTGATGATCTTGTTTATACAACAATAATCCACATGTATCACAGTGTTATGGATGTGCTTTTTGATATAAAAGGAAGCCTGTGGTGGATACATCACTGGAGTGCAGATCATAATGCATGCACAAGGTAAGCTGATTGTGTTACTGCAAAGAACACAGATAGTTGTCTTTGCTTTTCAATATTTACAGTATATGGAAACCAGTACTTACAGCTGGATGCAGCTACAGCTCTCCATGTTTTACATGAAAACACAAAAGGTTTCTTCACATTTGTGGCCTGTAGGCCCATGACAAGCACCCAGCTACTCAGGAGGTTTAATCCGATTCAAGTGACTAAGTACTTCTGTCACGTTCAGTGCAGAGCCCAGAAGATACTCTGTTACTGTCAAAATACTCATTAAAACACAGCAACAAAACCAAGGAGAAGTGGGTCATGATTCATAACAAGTACAAGTCCACTGAAATAATCTCTGCAACAGTTATTTGTAATTGTGGACACAATGGATGATATACTTCCTAAGATTAATTAAAGAGAGAGAGAATCTAATTACAGTTACCGGAATGGCTCTTTCCTCCACCAGTCAGGAACAATGTTATCGAGGACTTCTGCAGGCAGTGCCTCATTATCCACTAGATTTGCTTTGATTGCTTCTTCCTCCTCAGTTAACTGCACTTCCTTTATATAAAGAAAATGCACCAAAAACATTTAACCAAAACAACCAGAGAAAAAAGGAGGGGGAAGAAAGAAAAGAACAAGGGGGGGAGGGGAAGAAAGGAAAGAAAAAAAAAAAAAGGTGGGGAAAGAAAGGAAGGAAAGAAAAAAGGGGAGGAAAGAAAGGTAAGGAAAAAAAAGAGGGGGAAAGAAAGGTAAGGGGAAAAAAGGGGGGGAAAGAAAGGTAAGGAAAAAAGGGGGGAAAAGAAAGATAAGGAAAAGGGGGGAAAAGAAAGGTAAGGAAAAAAGGGGGGGAAAGAAAGGAAAGGGAAAAAAAGGGGGGGAAAGAAAGGTAAGGGAAAAAAAAGGCAGGGGTGGGGGGGAGGGGGAGAAAGGAAAGAAAACAAAGGAGGAGGGGAAGAAAGGAAATAAAGATTTACCTGAAACATTTTGCTTCAAGGGAACATTTTTAGCCTCCTGTGCAACTGCAGCCCATGCACCTAACTGAACCTGCATATTATGAACCCCTGAAGGCAACCAAACCTTCCCACTATTATTCTGAACTTTTTTCCCTCAGTTTCTCTTAGCCCCCTTTATCATCTCTCTCTACTGTGCAGAAAACAAAACTATGCATCATTCCTGGAAATGGTTTGAGGAATGTTTGTGGCATTATCAAGAACAATTATTTTCAAATTTCCTTAAGAAATTAATTTGACAGAAGTGATTTTTAATCACACTAGAACTTTATGAGAATTTCCTGTTCTGGTGGGTTTGTGTCTGGACAGGTTGCCCAGGGATGTGGCTGAGGCCCTGTCCCTTCAGACATTCAAGATAAGACTTGACATGGCTCTGGGCAGCCTGCTCTGATTAGAGGCGATCCCTGGGTTGGACAAGATAATCTCTGAGGCCCCCTTCCAACCCAGTGCAACCTATGACACAATATAAAGATCAGGTTACTACCTGTTTGTTTTTTTCTGTCTCAGTTTCAGTTATGCTCCAAGAGAAGTCTTTCAGTTCCTCTGCTAGAACTGCAATTTTATTGTCATCTTCTTCAGGTTCTTCTTCAAAACTGGGCCCAACCTTCTCTTTAGTTTTGGGTAAGATCAGTTCCTGCAGATATTCTTCAAACTGAATATGGAAAATGCCCAATTTCTCTGCTATCTGTCTTGCACAAGTACTTTTTCCTGCTCCATGAGTCCCAAGTAAGCACATCCGTAACGGAGGAGCCTACAGGAAAAAATGGGAGCATTTTATAGCCGTTTGGAGCCCCAGCACACTCACTTCCAAAATGTCATTCTAAAAGTTGCACCAAAACCAGGCAAAGCATTTTGCATTTTATTTTTTTCCAGGCTTCCTATTGCTGTTCCCAACAATCTCCTCTCTGCAAATACTGAGCACTGGGGCAGCTGATGCCAGTAGGTACAGTGAAATTTCAGTAGACAAAACTGGTAAACTCTCCCTTCTTTTATCCTTCTTCCACTTACAAGTTAAATGAAAGCCTTAAAGAGGGTAAAATTCCCCCAATGTATGTGATTTGCTGGAACGTGTCCAGAGAAGGGTGACAAAGCTGGTGAAAGGCCTGGAACAAAAACCCTAAGAGGAGAGGCTGAGGGAGCTGGGGGTGTGCAGCCTGCAGAAGAGGAGGCTCAGGGCAGAGCTCATTGCTCTCTACAACTACCTGAAGGGAGGCTGTAGCCAGGTGGGGTTGGGCTCTTCTGCCAGGCAAGCAGCAATAGAACAAGGGGACAGAGTCTCAAGTTTTGCCAGGGGAGATCTAGGCTGGATGTTAGGAGGAAGTTGTTGGCAGAGAGAGACTGGCATTGGAATGGACTGCCCAGGGAGGTGGTGGAGTCACTGTCCCTGGAGGTGTTCAAGCAAAGCCTGGCTGGGGCACTTAGTGCCATGGTCTTGATGACTGGCTAGGGCTGGGTGCTAGGTTGGACTGGATGATCCTGGAGGTCTCTTCCAACATGGTTGATTCTATGATTCTATTTGTTAAATACGTTATTATTATTGTAGGACAAGTTAAATGAAAACCTTAAAGAGGGTAAAATTCCTCCAATAAGTGTGATTTGTTAAATATGTTATGATTATTGTAGGCCTATCTAATTTTCCTCTCTTTTCTGCTTTTTTTTCATCATTAATTCAGTGTGCTAATAAAGAATCATTAGGGAAGCAATGTGCTTTATTTGTTTCAAAAACCTGCCTGATATCTTTGCTGTTACCTAGTACAAAACATAAACAACACTAAACAATTATAAATTACCATTTAAATCTGTTATTATCTGCTTAAAACAATTCTGAAGCTTCTCACTTGTATTGGCCCATTGTGAGCCACGTAGTCCTCTGGGTTCCTCAGAAATTTATCTCTGTACTCAGGAGTTGAAAAGTAGTAAAGTTTTTCTCGATATTTAGCTGCATGTTCATAGAGTCCTGGGCAAAGGACAAAGTTCTCTTTCAGACTGACTGGACAAAAGTGTTTTGTGTCTCCCATGTGCCTTTTCTTTTCCTTAAGTTTTTCTTCATCCTGAAAAGATTATGAAAGTCTTACTGTCCAATCTAGTGAGAGAAACACTTAAAGGGTCAGTCTTTCCTCCAATTAGAAATTATATCAGAGTTAGGTGCTGAAGACCAAAATTAAGCTAAAATATCTATGATAAAATCTTTTCCTGATGTGTTCTGGGAACTGCTCTTCTCTTGCTTCTAACTGTGCAGAAGCAGACTTGTTCAGAAGAGGAGGAGATGGCATTACAAAGTCAGAATATTATCCAATAAAATTGATTTCATTGTGTCTTGGCAGAGGGGAGATTCAGACTAGATGTTAGGAGAGGGTTCTTTACAGTGAGGGTGGTGAGACACTGGAACAGGTTGGCCAGGGAGGTTGTGGATCACAGAATCTTCTATCACATTCTGTGATAGAAGTTCTTTCCGGTGAGGGTGGTGAGACACTGGCAGAGGTTGCCCAGGGAGGTCGTGGAGCACAGAATCACCCAATGTGATCAAAGACCACATTGTGTGATTCTGTGCTTCACGACCTCCCTGGAGGTGTTCAAGGCCAGGTTGGATGAGGCCTTCAGTGATCTGTTCCAGTGGGAGGTGTCCCTGCCTATGGCAGGGGGTTGGAACTGGACGGGCTTTGAGGTCCCTTCCAACCTAAACCATTCTATGATTCTAATTCAGTAGTGCTGCATTAGACTATATGGATACTCTGTACTGCTAAAGTTGGGGATGGGAACCTTCAAATATAGGATGAAAAGAAAAGCAAAGCAAAGCTGGAGCTTTAAATGAATTAAAGTAGGTATCTGAAAAGCATCAATAGCTGAGATGAAACAGAGATTGCACATCAAGCCTCTGCATCTTCTGCTGTTTATACACTGCCTCACAGAATCACTGTTGACAGAAATCAAAGTTCACATTTGTTTCTTTAACAAACCCCCTCTTTGCCATCTGGCAGAACTAGGCACATTCATTCTCTCTATTAGCATGGGGTATTTATGCTTCTCAATGGAGTAAAACTGCTATCAGCCAAACATAGGGATACAATGAGGTGTACTGGAGCATGCACTGCTGCTGATTTTTCCTAAGGAGGCTAAAAGTGAACCATAAGAAATCAGGTGCAAACTCTGACTTCTCTGGAGTTATGTTGAAAGTGAAAATAAGTTAATTACAATAAAAGCATGAATAAACAAAGCCAGAACACTTACTTCTACTTCTTCATCTTCACTTTCTTCTTCTTCAACTTCTTCATCTTCCCCTTCAGCAGTCAGGTCTTCTTCTTCCTCCTCTAAGTCTTCAGCAGACAATTCCCAACCATGGTATTTAAAAGGTTCTGAAAAGGTTATTATTTGGTTGAAGTGAATTGGTGTTTTCAATGGGAACTTGTAGTAAAAATGTGTTATATAAGCACACAGAGGTAGTACCATTACTGTTTGCAAAAGGTTTTTACAGGGAAGAAAAATCTGACAAATTTTATGTGGTTATAAAGCTAGTACAAAAGGTGGTTTGGTTAATAGAACAATGAAATTCTCCTAATAGTAAGAAACAATGTATTAATGTAATTTATTCAGTGGTTCTTAGAGACTTGAGCACACGAATGAAGAAAGGTATTTTGCCAAAACATTATCAATATCTTAAAAATACAGGTTTGAAGGACAACCCCTGCAGGTGGGCAGGTTAGATTATTACAGCCCCTGACAGTCTTGTGGACTTCAATGGATATTAGCATAGAATCACAGAATTGTCAAAGCTGGAAGGGACCTCAAGGATCATCTACTTCCAGCCCCCCTGCCATGGGCAGGGATACCTTAGATCAGATTGCTCAGATCCCCTTCCAGCCTGGCCTTAAAGACCTCCTGGGATGGGCTTCCACCACTTCCCTGTTGTCTGTTAATGACCCTTTGTTAGCTCTCCATTTGTCAAACCAGTATCCTGACATGAACAGACGGAACAGGATATCAGGTAGTGACAGGACTGGGGGGAATGGAGCAAAGCTGGAGGTGGGTAGGTGAGACTGGATGTGAGGAGGAAGTTCACCATGAGAGTGGTGACAGCTTGGAATGGGTTGCCCAGGGAGGTGGCTGAGGACCCATCCATGGAGGTGCTTAAAGCCAGTCTGGATGAGGCTCTGGCCAGCCTGCTCTAGGGTAGGGTGTCCCTGCCCATGACAGGGGGTTGGAACTAGATGATCCTTGTGGTCCCTTCCAGCCCTGACTGATTCTATGATTCAAACAACCAACTGAGGAAAAGCACTGTCAGAATGTTGAGCAAATTAAGTGTAATATTTGTATAACCATATGTACATATTTGTCAAATCTATATATTCCCCACTCTTCCTGTGCTTTAAAGGCTGCTAGTGTGCCTTTCATGTCACCCACAGAACACAGCATGTCCTGTTTCCACTTCAGGTGAATGATAAAGAACTGAGCATAACCTACTCCCCACCCAGTGTATTCATCACACAAGCTCTTCAAACTTTAAGTGCAAATCACAACCAGTATGACTTACTTTCCATAACCAGCACAATTTGATTAAGCAGACTTTCTGGAGTTTGCTCAACAATCTCTAAAACAACAACTTGAATTAGAGGAGACTGCTTGATTTCTGACTCCACTGTTTGCCAGTCCTGCATGAAAAGGTCAAGCTTCCTTTTAATTGTTTCCATTTCTGGTAGATTTGGAAAATCATCTTCTGCAAACCCAGGGAGCACAAGTTCTGAAAAATCAAACAGTACATCAAAGGCAATCATAGAATCAACCAAGGTTGGAAGAGACTTCCAAGATCATCCTGTCCAACCTAGCTCCCAGTCCTGTCCAATCAACCAGACCATGGCACTAAGTGCCTTATCCAAATCTTTTCTTGAACACCTCCAGGGATGGTAACTCCACCACCTCCCTGGGCAGCCCATTCCAATGCCCATCACCCTCTCTGGGAAGAACTTGCTCCTAACATCCAGCCTAGACCTCCTCTGGCACAACTTGGGACTGTGACTGGTTGCCTGGCAGAAGAGACCAACCCCACCTGGCTACAGCCTCCCTTCAGGTAGTTGTAGAGAGCAATGAGCTCTGCCCTGAGCCTTCTCTTCTGCAGGCTGCACACCCCCAGCTCTCTCAGCCTCTCCTCACAGGGCTGTGCTCCAGGCCCCTCACCAGCTTTGTTGCCCTTCTCTGGACACGTTCCAGTACCTGAACATCTCTCCTGAATTGAGGAGCCCAGAACTGGACACAGGACACAAGGTGTGGTTTGACCAGTGTTAAGTACAAGGGAAGAATAACCTCCCTTGACCTACTGACCACACTGTTCCTGATACAGGCCAGGATGCAATGATCCTCTCAAGCGATCCTCCTCTGGACTTGCTCCAGCATCTCTGTGTCCTTCTTATGATGGGAATGCCAAAACTGGAAGCAGTATTCAAGGTGAGGTCTCAGCAGAGCTGAGTGAAGGAGCAGAATATCCTCTCCTGCCCTGCTGCCCACACTCCTCTGGATGCAGCCCAGCACACAGCACTGCTGGCTCCTGAGGAGCTTTGCATCAACCAATACCCCCAAATGTCTTTCTTCAGAGTAACCCTCAAGCCTCTCTGCACCCAACCTGGATCTGTACCTAGGACTGGCCCAATCTAGTAGGATCTGATAGGAAAAAATAGAGAGCAGAAAAATTAGCATACACTGCAAAGAAGCAGCTTCATGTTTTGACCTAGTTCAGGTTCAGTTACTAAAGCTGTTGTAGAGTGCTCAGGCTGTATGTCAGATACCTGTACTTTTTCAAGTGGAGGAATGTTCTCTTTATCTGAATAGAAATACAATGCATACCAATAGCTGTTTTTCTTCTTCAACACAAGATCTCAACGTAATCAAGGTAACTATAATGAATTAAACCTTCATTTACTCAAAGATAAACATTTCTTAAGATAATGTGGTAAAATTGCAGATGAAATAGAAGATTTAGGGGGAGAAAGGAAAGAGGGCACGAAACAGAGTGACCTGTAAAGGGAATGCCTTGATTCCTGGGCACTTAACATCTAATCATCGTAGAGCTGCTGAACATGCTTTTGACCAGTTACACAAAATAGAAACTGTGGGTGTTAAAATAGCCTGAAACTGAGATCTCTTTGTTTAGAGAACTGGAATGCTACCATTTCACAACCACATCTGCAACAGAATTGAAACAGGGATTAGTTTCTTCTGACCTTCAAGCCTTGTTTGTGTGATTTAACCACTAAATGAGGCCTCCTAAGGGTTAGGACAAGGTGCAATGGGTGCAAGTTGCAGCAAAAGAGGTTCTGCCTCAACACATGGAGGAAATTCTTGACTGTAAGGGTCACAGAGCACTGGCACAGGCTCCCCAGGGAGATTGTGGTGTCTCCTTCTCTGGAGACTTTCTAGGCCTGTCTGGATGTGTTCCTCTGTGATCTGTGTTAGATAGCATTGTCCTGCTCTGGCAGGGGGGGTTGGACTTGATGATCTCCTTGGGTGCCTTCCAACCCCTAACATCCTCTAGCCTGTAATGCATCTTTCCAATTGTGCAGTGTTACAAATGTACAGAAATTAAGGGACTATCTCCTGCTTTTTCAGAGCTAACACCACCACCACCAACTACAACACTACTACATGTATCAATTAATTTAAAGAATACTATATCATGGACTCCCTCTGTGGATATTCACAACTGAGAAACCCAAAAAATGCTGCCTCTAATGCAGCCATGCCTTCATGCAGTAACTTGTTTAATGAGTAAGGGAAATAAAAGACCTTAATGTCTTCAGATGCATTGTGCACACATTTGCAGTATCAATTGTTTAAGATCAGAGAAATCCCCAAGCCTGTGTCCTAACACTGCCTCATGAAAATTAAACAAGAGGTAGAGACTGAAAGAATCCATCAATACGAAGAAGAAATTCCTAAGTACTAGTCGTGGCAAACATGACAAAACCATACCAGACTGTCAAGTTGGGTGAGCAAGAAAAGCAAGGGTAGCTGCTGCCACTGCCATGCATTTTGCTGGAAAAGCCTGAGGGCTGTCAGCTTTGAGGCTTGAATGTAGATATTGAATCTGTGCGAGTTTGACACGTCAACAGCAAAGGAGAAAGATAGCAATTTGTTCCTAGGGCTGCAATTAGTATCCATTTGGACACTGTAAGGCTCTGAAAGACCTGAGACAACCTTGTAGCTCAGCTAGAAGATGACACTGACGTGCCTTGATGGTGCCATCACCACCTTGTCCTTAATAAACCACAAACATCTCCAGGCAGCAGCAGTGTAATATTTCTGCTGCTGGTCTTATTTCCTGAACTCATTTAATTTTCAACCCTGATTCTCTTCTTTTTCTTATCATTTTTTCTTTTATGTGATGTTTTAATTAAGTCTGCTATCAGTGCCTTCACCTAACAGACAGAAAAGCACTGACTGAAATGGTCTGCTACTGCTGTAAGCCTGCTGGGCCTCACACGGTGCACGCATGCTGCTTGTCTCTTGCCAGAAAGGAAGCTGCAAGAAAGAGCTTGAAATGTGGGTGCAGTAATTTTCTACTTGGCTATAATTTTCCTTTCCTCTTTTTGTTTCTATCTTGTTTTGAGTGAAAAGGCAGGAACAGATTTTGACACAAGCAACAACAGGTTCAGTCTATTCCAATGCACTTTACTGATTTTGACCAAAAAAAAGAGGCCCATTACTACTACTTTTCCTTACATAACTTCCTACAGATAAAAAGATTACTAAAAATGAAGGCCTTATGCAATGTCTTTTTTGTATATAAAATACAACTCCTAAAACCATTTAAAACCCAGAGTTTTATGGCTACTCCTTGGCATTAAGCAGGCCAATGCTCACTATATGAAACTGCAGCACTGTAACATTTCAGCTTGCCCCAACCTGAAAAATCCAAACTGTTTTTCTGCCTCATGAAGAGTCAGACTGCCCTGTTAACAGTTTCCTTCCTCTCAGAGCTAAATGTCTCTCAATATTCTCTTGTGGATTGTCAAAGAAATTCATAAATGCCATTTTCCCCAAATTAAGCCAGATCAAAATGTGTTGTTACTAAGTAGCAAGATCTCAGTGACTGGGTACCAGTAAGATTCATCAGGAAACAGGACTAAATACAATGGTCAGAGTAGAGGTGCTGCCTAACTTGTTAAATGTGCCACTAACTAAACCATGTGCCACTTCACAGAACAGGATCTGGGGCTTGTAATAGGCAGGCAGCTGAATATGAGCCAGGAGTGTGCCCAGGGGGGCAAGAAGGCCAATGGCACCCTGGCTTGGATTAATAATGTTGTAGCCAGCATGAGCAGGGAGGTGATTGTCCTCTTGGACTCGGCTTTGGTGAGGCCACATCTCAAGTACTGTGTTCAGTTTTGGGCACTGCAATACAAGAGAGACGTGGAGGTGCTGGAGCAGGTCCAGAGGAGGGCAACAAAGCTGGTGAAGGGCATAGAGAATAAATCTGATGAGAAGGAAGTAAGGGAGTTGGGGATGATTAGTTTGAGGAAGAGGAGGCTGAAGGGAGACCTCATTGCTGTCTACAGCAACCTAAAGGGACATTGTGGAGAGGCTGCTGCTGGGCTTGTCTCACAGGTCATTTGAAATAGACCAAGGGGAATGGCCTCAAGCTGAGACTGGAGAGGTTTGGATTGGACATTAGAAAAAAGTTTTTCACAGACACAGTGGTCAGAGACAGGAATAAGCTGCCCAGGGAGGTGGCGTAGTCACCCACACTGGATGTGTTTAAGAGTTGCTTGGATGTGGCACTTAGGGACACAGTTTAAGGTGGATCTTGTAGAGCAGGGTTCTAGGTTGGACTTGGTGAAGATCACCACATTCGGTGATTCTGTGGTCCACAACCTCCCTGGAGGTGTTCAAGGCCAGGTTGGATGAGGCCTTGAGTGACCTGTTCTAGTGGGAGGTGTGCCTGCCTACAGCAGAGAGGTTGGAACTGGATGATCTTTTATGTCCCCTTCAACCTAAATCATTCTATGATTCTATACCCATGGGACATCTCACCCAAGCCTCAGTTCATCCCTGACCCCAGGGAGTCACCCAGTGCCTAGGGCCAGAGCTGCCCTGCTCCTAGCTGGGGTGATGGAATCAGCTCTGTCTGCAGGGCTCTGTCCTAATGGCCATGCTGCCACACTGTGCCCCAGCTCCCTATTCCTCAGGGAAGAGTTGGCATTCACCATGTCCTGACATGCTGTCCTCAAGATGAGCTGCAAAACTGTATTTTATTAACTGAGTCACTTTTAAATAATAGCTTAACAAATAAGGATTTTGGCAAGTATTTCTCTGTTCTTTTATAGCGAGGAATACTTAATGAATCTCTTCTCTTTGAACAGCACAGATATTAGACTGACATCAGTGGCCAAATTTCCCTCTGTTTGAATGATTTTTAGTCTATACATCAAACAGGAATGCAAAAGGGCATATCATTAAGCAGAAACACCATGTAGGTTTCTAATAATGTGATCTTGAATTGGAATCCAGGTTTTGCTTGAGAATGTTTATGAACATTTGCATTTTCATTCTACATATGGCATGCCATTAATTAGCCCCTGCAATGACATCTTTGTCTCTTGCCATGCCTCTGAATAGGAACATAAAAATACTTTCCTTTTTATGTAGATTAAAAAGATGTTGTGTAAATGGCACAATTAATTATGTTGCGTTCAGCAGTGATGTGTTCCAAATCAGACAGAGATGTAGCCAAGTAAAACCTGCTTAAATTTGGGCAACTCTAATGCATTATGTAATGATGATTCCATTAGGAACACTGATTTGAAGTAAGCTAAGGATACATTAATAGCTAGGATACACTAACTGCTTTTTTGCACGTGTCAGCCCTGGCACATTCACATTGTAGCAATCACATGTGCTGCCTTGTGAACCACAGCTCTGTTCATAGCAATCAAGTATGGAAGGTGGGGATGTGTGCTGTTTGGATCATCTGTTATAGTCCTGCCCTTTAAAAACCTCTCCATTCTGAGTAGGTCATGGAAGTTTGGAAATAGAGAGGTAGAATAATGGATTTAAATGAACATTTGACATCATCTGAGACAGAATACTGAACATGGTAACAAATCCACTCAATAGTGAGCTTCCCCACGATTTATTACACCTCTCCTGACAGGCCTTACTACATTAGCAAATTTTAGGGGCTGGAAGGGACCTCCAGAGATCATTAAGTTCAACTTTCTGCCAAAGCAGGATCACCTAGGGCAGGTCACACAGGAACACATCCAGGTGGGTTTTGACTGTCCAGAGGAGACTCCACAATCCAGGCAGCCTGTTCCAGGGCTCCAGCACCCTCACATGAAGACGTGCCTCCTATTAGGGACAACTTCTTAATTTGAGCACAGGTTCTTTACAGTGAGGGTGGTGGAGCACTGGAACAGGTAGTCCAGGGAAGTGGTTGAGGTCCCTTCCCTGGAGGCACTCATGGTGAGGCTTGATGGGGTCCTGGGTGACCTGGCCTAGTGGGCATGTCCCTGATGAGTGCAGGGGGACTGGACTAGATGATCTCTAGAGGTCCCTTCTGGCCCAGACCATTCTGATTTTATGTTGAGGTGGAGCTTCCTTTTACCCATTGTTCCATGTCTTATCAGTGTGCACCACCGAAAAGAGCCTGACACCTTTCTTGACACCCACTCCTCAGGTATTTAGACTCTGATCAGCCTTCTTTTCTCAAGACTTAACAGCCCCAGGTCGTAGGAGAGATGTTGAAGTCCTGCAATCATCCTTGTAGCTCTCTGTCAGACTCTCTCCTGCAGATCCCTGTCTCTCTTGAATTGGGAAGCCCAAACCTGGACACAGTATTCTAAATGATGAACCAGACAGTGCTCCAGCTTCCACTCTAAGCATTAACTCCACCAAATTACCTCTATCAGAGTTTTCCTGCTTAAGGAAATGTATCCAGCAGCAATTTTTTATAGATTTTTAAACAGATTACACAGGGCTAAGCAAAGTGGAGATACTTTCCCCTGGAAAAGTAACAAAGAAAAAAGATTGTATTTCTATGGAAAAGGGACAACTCCAAAATTGGACAACCTAAGGATTGTTTGGTTTGGGTAGTTGAACCTTATCATGACAGAAAAAAGTTGCCTCCCTGTCAGTTTCAGACTGAGTCTCAGGGATCAAAAATACTGATTTTTTTAAGACTTGACTTCTAACTTTGCCACTAGATCTAAGTTATAATGACTCTGCTTGCAGAGATGATCTCTAGAGCGAAGATGTTATTGAAGAAAAAAGCAATGTAGTCACTAAAAATACTTGAAAAGGCAGTAATGGATTAAAAAATAATCTAAAAATGCAAAGAAGTTTCCTTCAGAGGAGGTAGTGGCCTACCTAACAGTGCTGCTCACAGAGGTGACAATCCTCACCAGCCGTGAATCTGGAGTTTTCACAGGGAATGCCTCTGTGGCAGTCTCTCATATTCTTTTGCTGTATGTCTTTGCTTTTGCTAAGCACAGTTACCATAGAGACAAACAATCCTCCAAAGGCTTTCTGCCCCCATGTTCTCCAAATGAGTTGCTGGGGAAGGAAAGGCTTTAATGTCTTTTTTTCTCGTGTTCTGCTAGTATTAGCTATGTCCATATTCAGCAACTCAGTCCATATTCAGCAACTGAAAAGCTGAAAAAAGCCTTCTTTCCTACACTCTCTAAGCCCCTCCAAAGCTAGGACTGAGAAACCAGAAGCCAGCATGCCTTCTTCATTAGTTTAGCTAGCAAAATAAACAGAAAGACAAAAAATAGAGGGGAACAGATGTCAGTTCCAAGGAATGGAACTGTCACCTTTTCATTATGAACAGATTTTCATTTGTCAGTTTGAAACAGACCATGGAGGGTTGTTTTTTAATATAGACTTTTCATCACTTATAAACATATGCTGCCAACTAATTTTCAGCATATTGCAGTGAATTTACTCAGACAGATTTACATGTGTATAGATTTATGGTGTTTGGGGTAAAAAAAGCAGTTTGGTTCACACATTAGGTGACTCTAATGCATAAAAATGTCTCCGTTTAACAACTTGCTGTTTAAAACACAATGCTTTATGTTGGATTTTCTTCTCTTTTAGGCTTTGACATATGCTAAAAATTCTAATAGATACTACCTTCTAGTATCTAGTAGATACTACCTGGTAGTAGCCTTCCAGTATCTGAAGGGAGCCTACAGAAGGGCTGGGGAGGGACTATTTACAAGGCCTTGTAATGAGAGCATGAGGAATAATGGGTTTAAACTGGCAGAGGGGAGATTTAAACTAATTGTTAGAAAGGGTTCTTTGCAGTGAGGGTGGTGAGACACTGGCACAGGTTGCCCAGGGAGGTTGTGGCTGCTCCCTCCCTGGAGGTGTTTCAAGGCCAGGTTGGATGAGGCCTTGAATGACCTGTTCTAGCAAGACGTGTCCCTGCCTATGGCAGGGGGTTGGAACTGAATGAGCTTTGAGGTCCCTTCCAACCTAACCCATTCTATGATTCTATAAAAGCTAAACTATACATTCTTCAAAACCCAGGCTGTCCCATTAAGGATGAGTTGCCTTAAAAGCTTTTTTTTTGAGAGAAGGCTACTGCAGGATTTCAAATATTATATTCATTAGCTCATGATTCTCTGAAGTTCCTCATGCTGCAGGAACTTACACTAAAGAGAAGAAAACATGAATCCATGTGAATTCTACCAAGCCATCAGCAGGACAATGGATGATGAAGGAAAATACAGGACATCTTTTGATCATTTGCATTCAAAGTTAGAACTTTTTTTGAGAGTGCACAAACCTGCTGCATTATTTTTAGTAGGAAATACCAACCTGCTTTTAATTGCATTGAGAAGTGTTGAGGTAACTTGAACCTACCTTTAGAGGAAAAAAAAGTTAAGGGATGATATTTACATTCAGTTTTCAAACTTTGCAGGAAAGGAAGGCACACAATTCTTGACACTAGAAAGTAAGAGAGATTTTATGTGCTGCAAAGCCTACCTGTAGGTTTGGACTCTTCTTCATAACCTGCTGGGTCACTGGGCTGCTTCTGGGGCACTTGTTCATTTTCAGGGGGAAGTTGCTCATCATTGCCCTCAGATTCTGCTGGTACAAGTACAATCATTAATACTTTTAACAAGCACATTTTAACATACAATTCTTGATACTGGCAAGTAAGAGATTGTGTGCTGCAAGGCCTACCTGTAGGTTTGGATTCTTCTTCATAACCTACTAGGTCACCAGGCTGCTTCTGGGGCATTTGGTCAGTTTCAGGTGGGAGTTGCTCCTCCTTGTCTTCAAAGTCTGTTGGCAAAAGTACTTTATTTGCTTTTGATACGTACAGGAACACAGACAAGTAGAACAAATTGCAATGCTCTCTGATACATAAATCAAGCGTCTATAATGTAACCGGAGGAAAAGGACATGCAGAAAAATCTGTGCGAAGGGGATGACACTTTGTTAAGGCTGTCAACATTGCACATCCTTCAAAGGCTTCAGTGGAAACAAGTGTGGCACAGAAGCTAAGCATATCTGAATTTTTACACTCTCTAAACAATCGAGATATTTCACTTACAAGAGCAGTGCTGGATACTGCCAAAGAAGCCAGATGGACAGGCAGTACATTAAATCAGTGATAAGAGCTTTGAGAGAACCTGAAAACTACTTGGCTTTTCATAGGAAGGGAGGAACAACAACAGGGGGAACCCAAATAATCTAATCAGAACAAACATGGCCTTGACTTAACTCCCCTCAGGGTCACTAGGAGATGATGAAGGCATTGTCTGAGGTTAAGATCTACTGAGATGAATCAACCAGAGAGGCTTTCCTTTAGGGATTACTACCTACAGGGTAGGAGATTCATTAGGGGATGCCAGGAAAAGCAGTTTGGGATTGTGAGACTTAATAACATCATGAAGCACTTCTCAGAAGGACTAAAATCATGGAGAAGGGATCAAAGAGAATTGGGAAGGAACACACATGGATAATAGAGTAAGAGGATGAAAGGGAAAATGGGAACTAAGACCCATTACTGCATGATCCTGGGGACATGGTGCTGCAGCAGTCTCACTACTACTGAGCTACTGGACTCAGCAGCTCAATAATGTTTGTTGCTGCCAGATTCAGCAATTCTTAATGCCTGTTAAGAGTCAATCCTGAAATCATTTCCATTGCCCTTTAATTGCTTCAGACAGCTTTGCAATTTTCTCATTAGCTATTGGCTAAGTTACACCAATGCCTTAACAGACTTTTAATGTGTACAAAGTTTCAATCCAGGTAATAATCCACTTAGAAAAGTTACTAGAGGAGATAGAGAGTCCTGTCCTTCCTTTATTGAAAACTGTAACTGTGCTGGGAGATTGAATACACTTCTCTTTTCTGTAAGATCCATTAAGAATGACACATAGAAATGAGTGTCTGAACCAGTGAAGGAAGCTAAGCTATAAAGTCATTTTTCCAGATGCTGAATGCAAAAAGGAAATCAAACCCATAAAATATGGGTAAAACCCGAATTGCTAAATGATTTGGAACACATAATTAGAGAAAATAGAAGGCAAATGATAAATACTTTCACCTTTCTCCTCAGAAGCCTCTAGAGACTGATTTTCCTCTGATGTCTGTGTTTCTTGCATTTCTTTTCTGTAAGTAAAAGATAATTCATCTTAAGTCTTATATAAACACTGCTGAAGCAAGCTGCAGGTATATTAAAGTCCAGATGTGGAAATACACTGCTGGGAATCAAAATACAATTTGGCTTGTACAAAATAAAAATCAAGCATTCATCTAAAATGTAATTGACTCACTGCATCAAAAAGCTGAACTAATGAAAGGCCACTGAAAATCCATTTAACAAGAGAGCCTTCTGCCACCATAGTTACTGATCTAAATGAGATCCTCCAAGGTAACACATATTGGATTGTTTCCTACACATCACAACTAGACTTTGTGTACTGGTTTAGTACATTTGTTATATTTAGTACATTTCTGATAAAATTAACTCCAAGTAAGGCTAGAATCTTCTTGTGTTCATTGTATACATTCAGATATTTGGAATATTTTACCTTATTTCTTCTTCTTGCTTCTTTTTTAATGCTTCATCTGTTAACCTTTTCAAAATCTTAGCATTCATTTCATCCCTGTTTGCTGAGTATGTTCTGGCCAGAATACAGGCTCCTGCAGTACAATCACACAACAGTAGTTAATGTATCTATATAAAACTAAAGTTGTGTTAGGAAAACCATTTAATAGATGACAGATAAGTTTTCTTAGAAGTGTGCTCTATAGAAACATAGAAAAAGAGGAGATGAAGTTGCATTTACTAACCATCTCTTTCTGTATTCTTCAGACAGACAACAGTGTCAGGTAGAAGTCCTTTTTCTAACAAAGCTGACCAGTGATCTGCTGACAGAGGGTAGTTATCAACTACCCATCCTCCTTTTTCTGGAGCACCAGGAAACCTGTCTTTGTTCTTCTTCATAAGCTGTTACAAAATGTCAGGTTCAGTAACAGAAAAAGACTAAGGTAGTTTGTGAGCTGTTCAAAAAGATTGCACAATGGAAAATGATTTTCTAAATGTTATGATTTCTCTCTACTGTAATTTCAGGTCAATAAAGGCAAAACACTTAGAATTTCATACATCTGAATGGAATAAAACCACATTTAACAAAAAGAGATTAATGTGCTGGGAATTTTTTCAGGTTGCCTTGAAAGAATTTAGATCCCAGTTTCAATAGTGAACACATCAAAACCAATTCAAGATTCTTGGATAAAACTTCCTATCAAATTCTTTTCAAAAGTCTGAGGTTGTAAACAGGTGGGGGTTGGTCTCTTCTGCCAGGCAAGCAGCAACAGAAGAAGGAGACAGCCTCAAGATGTGCCAGGGCAGGTCTAGGCTGGATGTTAGAAGGAAGTTGTTGGCAGAGAGAGTGATTGGCATTGGAATGGGCTGCCCAGGGAGGTGGTGGAGTCACTGTCCCTGGAGGTGTTCAAGAAAAGCCTGTCTGGGGCACTTAGTGCCATAGTCTGGTTGATTGGCTAGGGCTGGGTGCTAGGTTGGACTGGATGATGTTGGAGGTCTCTTTCAACCTGGTTGATTCTACGATTCTATGATCAATGCAGTGACTAAATCTGGTGTTTAACGGTGACTAAGAGTATTAAGAACAGGGCATGTCTACAGTGATACTTCCCTCAGATAATTCTCCTAGCCTTTCACAACTTGTAGCCCAGGTATTCTGCACAGCAGAAATAATTTCTCTATGTATACGTTAGCCCTCAACAGATCTGACTTTCATAACCTTGCTCAGTCTCTCCTCAATCTTATGTAAGCTTTCAGAGCACAGGATATAAACTAAATCTATCTTTCAAAGATTCATGGAATGGTTTGAGTTGGAAGTGACTTTGAAAATCATCTAGTTCCAACCTACCTGCCATAGGCAGAGGTATCTTCCACTAGCCCAGGTTGCTCAAGGCCTCATCCAACCTGCCTTTGAACACCTCCACGGAGGAAGCATCCACAACCTCCCTGGGCAACCTGTGCCAGTGTCTCACCACCTTCACTCTAAAGTATCCAGTCTAAATCTGCCCTCCTCAAGCTTCAATCCATTCTCTCCCTCCTATCACTACCAGCCCTTGTATAAAGTCCCTTTTAAACAGAGAAATCAAGAACATATATCAATGATGTAAAAACTATTACAGGTTTAGGAATAAGCAGTGCTTTGCTATAGAACACTTCTAGTTTTACCTCTGCAAGAGCTCTCTCCAGTACTTCAGCATATCTTTCAGGTGACAGTGTAACCTCAGAGACTGATGCACTTCTTATGGCTTCCTCGACCATTGCTTGAATTTCTGGGTGGTCAGCAGTTAGGGCTTCTTCTACTGCCAACTGAACTTCTGGGCGGTTAGCAGTTATCTCTGACATGCCTAACAATATAGATACACAAAATTCTGAAACAATAATTTCCTCTGGTCAGGAGACCAATTAAATCCAGCCACATTGCATCAGTCATTTAAACCAGTATTATACAATCATGCTGAGAAAGAATTCAATCTTCTGATTGCAGTTCTAGAGAGTATTCCATAAAGATAAGTCCTTGCTTAGTTTAGTAAGAGCAAAATAGTTCCATTTGAACCAAAACTAGAGATAAATGGAAAAGGCAATTCCAATTCAGTGGAAGATTTTCCTTTTTAAAAGAAATCATTTAGTAAAAAAAAAACAAACCCACCTCACTAAACTTCCTGTACAAAGGAAACCCAAATTTTGCTGACAAGATTTAAAGAACATATTATTTTCATCTTTTCAAAACACTTCCTGAATTCAAGCTGCAAAAACTTGGGCAGCTTGAGAAACCTAAAAATGACCACAGCTAGAGAGTCTTATGAATGTGCCACCTGAGCCAGCATCTTGGAATGCTGCTTCAAAGTGGAAAATCTGTAGATTGTGGGTTCATATCAGCCTAGGAGGCAAGCTGCTTTCTTAATAAAACTATCAATTTTGCAGACATTTAACTTGTTAAAAGGTCATTCGAATGGAAAGCTTCCAGCTTGTTTCAGTCAGAACCAATTTCTTCTTTCAAAAAGAATTCAGAAAACTTTCTTAAATACTTGTGGCCCTCTGCTTCAGAGAATTTACTGAATTCTACTCAGCTACCTCCTTTCAGTTCACATTTAATGCACAACAACCGTAACACATTTAATGCACAAAAACTGTAACAACCTCAGTGACATTTCATAAGTCAATGTGAAAGCAATTGCTTCAGTTAAATAATGCAAAGCAAATAATATTAGTTTCAAAGACCATGGAACACATTATTCACCTGATTCTGTTGCCTGTTTTTCCAATTCCAACCTATCTTTCACTGCTGTAATAGCCTTCTCTAGTGCATCCTTTCGCACTTCCTCAATCTTTTCTTCTCTTGATTCTTCCACAAGGGGTTGAATGAGTTTGGCCACATCAAGAACCTAGTGAAGTGATTTGAAAAAAAAAAAAAGCATCACAGAAGACAAAAAAACTGCATCTGATCCAACTTCTACACATTAATTCAGAAAAGCTCTTCAAATTAACATATAATTCAAGTGCAGAGAGTAATTTTTTGGGGAAAAGAAGTAATTTGCACTTCTGCTCCTCTATCTGAGATAATTAAGTGTAATCATTCTAAGACAGAAATTCTTATACTAAGACAAACAACTGACAAATATTTGTCTTGAATGGAGGGCAAAGAAGCATTTAGCTACTTTTCTATAAATCAATTCAACTGAATTATTCTACTTCCTGTGCAATCCATATGTTTGCAATGTATATGTTAATCACACAACAGGAGTAAGAATGTGCTTAACTGATTCCCAAGCCTCAGCTGATACCCTTGTTACAGAAGACCCTTATAAACTTACCTTTCCTTTGTATTTTTCTGCAATTAGGTTGCAAATAGTTGTTCTTCCAGAGAGTGGAGGACCAAACACCATTACTTTACATGGAGGAAGTGGCATTGGAGGTAACAGGTAAGGTCGTGGATTCGAGGTAAAGGTTTTCAGCGCCTCTGGAGATGATAAGACATACATTTTACCTAGAAAACTTAAAACAGAAGAGAAAGCTAAGAGATATAGACACCACATAAAACAGTAATAAAGAGTGTAAAACTCTGCTAACCTGACAGCCAAGTCTGGGTCTCCCATTACAATATCACCTTCCTTCAGAGCCACAGGACATGCTTGCCCCCACCTGCTCCTGCGCCATCGATATCTGGGTGCTATCAGTTTGTAAGAAGAAAGAACCCGGAAGAGTTCATCCTGTTTGTTAAAACAGCAATAACAGCAGATGGAATTGGTGTCTGAAGCTACATATGCCTTGTGCTTAGCCTTTGTTGGAAAATAAACAAACCTAAGAAGAAAACTATTTAGTGATTTGATTTCATTTAATACAAATGGTATTTAAAATAATTCCTGTAGGCTTTAATATATTCAGAAGCTAAAAAAACGCTAAAGACACAGAAAAGTTTACTATAATCATCCAACTTTCCACACTCCTATACTCTTTAAGTGGATTTAGGTCCCAGATTTATCTTAAATTTGTATTTCTGGAAAATAAAGGTTCAAAAAATGCCCTTATTTCACAATCTGGTTGCTGTGAAATAGATATTATAAGCTTAGAGCAGAAAATATATTGTAATAATTATTAGTCAATCTCAATTTAGAAAAGCATACTTACACTTCCTAATCCCTTCAGCTGACTTTCCTCTTGCTCACTTTGAAGTCCAGTTACAGGAGCTGCATTTTGAAGACCCAGAGACTGAAGTCGAGCTACCACTGACTGAAGAGAAAAGTAACTCTCAGTACCAACCAAAACTCCTTCTATGATCTGAAAGGACCCCGAAGTACTTTTTAAGTGGTAGCTTGTTATTTATATAATGGCTACACAAACATTAGCTTGGAGTCAAACTAGTTATTGAGCTGAGTTTTAACAAAGAATCATAAAATGAACCAGGGTAGAAGAGACCTCCAAGATAATCCAGTCCAACCTAGCACCCAGCCCTGGCCAATCAACCAGACCATGGCACTAAGTGCCCCATCCAGGCTTTGCTTCAACACCTCCAGGGACAGCGACTCCACTACCTCCCTGGGCAGCCCATTCCAATGCCAATCACTCTCTCTGCCAACAACTTCCTCCTAACATCCAGCCTAGACCTGCCCTGGCATAACTTCAGACTGTGTCTCCTTGTTCTATTGCTGCTTGCCTGGCAGAAGAGCCCAACCCCACCTGTCTACAGCCTCCCTTCAGGTAGTTGTAGACCGTAATGAGATCACCCCTGAGCCTCCCCTCCTGCAGGCTGCACACCCCCAGCTCCTTCAGCCCCTCCTCACAGGGCTGTGCTCCAGGACTCTAATCAGTTACATTGCCCTTCTCTGGACACGTTCCAGTATCTCAACATCTCTCTTGAAATGAGGAGCCTAGAACTGGATACAGCACTCAAGGTGTGGCCTGAGCAGTGCTGAGTACAGGGGAAGAATAACCTTCCTTGTCCTACTGGCCACACTGTTTCTGATACAGGCCAGGATGCCATTGACTCTCTTGGCCACCTGGGCACTGGGCACATTACCAAACATATTCGGTATATATAGGCAGTGCAAACTGCTGAAACACAACCTGTGTAAATCCTCATTATGCTGTGAATCCTAAGCCTTCCAAATGACTTTTATACACAACTTAAAATTCTGCCAGCACCTTCATAAGTTAAACAATCCCCAATCCTGAGCAATTACTTTCTAGCGGAGGTTGACTAAGCTGTTGCATAGCTTGCTTACCATAAAGAGATCATCTGGCTGCTGATTTCCATCCAGTTCAATGAGATATTGAGAGTCCTGTTCAGCCATCCAGTCCTGTTTGAGAACAAAGACATACTCATCAACTGAGAATAGTTATCAACATAATGCCATTGAAGGTCACTCTGTTGCTAGACAGAAAGGCTAGAATCAGACCTTTCCATCATTAATTTCAATGATTTTCAGAGCTTAGGGACATGTTGTAGTATGCTTTTTGCCCACTTCCACACAATAAATTCCAAACTAAACAAAAAAACCCACAACAAAACTGTGTAAGATATTAAAAAAGTAATCTTTTGTAATGCATGATCATATTATTTTGCTTTTACTTACTTCTAAAGGACGAAGCATTATATCCTTGTATGCTCCAATTCGCTCCTCTGCATTTTCAAGCATATCTTCTGGCCTCTGCACTAACTGATGCAAAAATTCTGACATCGTAAGTGGATCTTCTGCAGTCTGCAGAATGAAAAGTTAAATATTTCAATCTACAAAAACAATGTACTAAGATATTTACCTTGGAGTAAAGGTAAAAAACAAGGTAGCTTTCCAGAGCACTGCAACAAGTATGAGTCCAGTGATTCTATCCTGATAAAGTGTTGTTTCTGCAAATTAAGAAGACTCTGTCTGCAGCTTCCTTTGATAAGTCTCTGGCCACCAGTACAGACCAGAACAATTCAACCTGAATTCCAAAATCAATTCTTTCATTAAAAAAAAACAAAAAAACAAACAACAAACAAAACAAAAAACCCACATTTAAACAGCATTCACAGAATCATAAAATCAACCAGGTTGGAAGAGACCTCCAAGATCATCCAGTCCAACCTTGCACCCAGCCTTGTCCATTCAACTAGACCATGGCATTAAGTGCCACATCCATCATAGATTAAGCTATGCAATAACCATTATTGGCAGTCATTGAAACCTACCACTTAAGTATTATCCCACATCTCTTTAAAACAGAACAGAAACTGAATAATACTAAAATAATACTAAATAATACTAAATTATATAATTTAGTATAATACTAAAATCAAGCAAAATCTATTAATAATGTAGTATGTAGCTATTTTTGAGTATCAGAATTTATCTGCTCTGTCTATAGTAGATTAAA
Source organism: Pogoniulus pusillus (assembly GCF_015220805.1). Classification (NCBI taxonomy): domain Eukaryota; kingdom Metazoa; phylum Chordata; class Aves; order Piciformes; family Lybiidae; genus Pogoniulus; species Pogoniulus pusillus. The sequence continues at coordinate 4,483,487 of NC_087296.1, forward strand.
ATACTTTGCTCTCTTTAGAAATTAGCAATATTTACCTCCTCTTCTTCCTGCTCTTCTTCTTCACTTTCATTTTCCTGCTGATCTTTCTCTTTCTTATGCATGACAATAACATTGGGATCCCACTGGTTCCTCTGGTATACCTGCCCAGAATCAGGGTGTTGCCTTTGTCCTGATATTCTCTGGCATAAATCATAATCTGAACACTGGCAAGGAACAATTAAAAGTAAATCACATCTCCATTGTACTGCTAGGATAATATTGTACCTTCCCTGGAAGTTCTGATTAGGGGGTAGGGTGACATTACCTTAATGTTAATCAAGAAATCTGGTTTGAATTTTAGATTCTTTATTTTCTCTATTTGCTGGGAAACTGTCATGTATTCCTCAGAGAGAGAAGGAAATCCACTGAGAACATAACCTGCCAAATACAGTTTATTAAATATAGCTTTTAGAAAGGTTATGCCCAACATAGGATTAGTTAGACTCATCTCCTTTAAACAATACATCTGCTTAGTGGCACAATTTTGAGCCATATAGAAGATATAACACCATCCAAAAATCATCCATCTATGTCTTATTTCAGATGAAACAGACAAAAAAGTGATTTCAGCTTTATTTATCAAATTTACAGTCATGTTTACAGACTCTAGGATCTTTGTGATACACTTTTTGGGCATTCATCACTAGACCGGCTCAAGGATGAGAACTCCGAAGACACAGACACCTCCTCAGGCTTTTATTGAAGTCCTGACATGTGGCTAAGAGCCTGACATTTCTTCTGCTGCTTCTCCCCTCACCTTTTGTTTCCCTATTATCTCCTTTTTTCTTATTTCTTCCATATTTCTCTGTCTTTTGACTACCACTAACAAAACATAGGACTGGCAAGACACTTTCTGATCTGCCATCTTGGTAATTAATCCCCAAATGCACTTAGTTTATGAATATTCTACAAGCTGAGGAGGACAAGAAAATGAACTACCACTAATACAAAATAAATTCTATTTGTGCAGTGATGGATGCAAAGTGTATCAAAATTGTAGCCAGCTCATTCCATCAGGGCTATAAATATACTTACCAAAATGAGCAACTTCTGGTGACTCAAGCCTTTTCAGAATCATTTCTGTAACCAGTTCTTCAGAAACACTTTGACCTTTAAAAAGCAATTCTTGGCACTGAGGTAAAATGAAAAGCAGAGTTTTATATCATTTGTATTTGTCAAGAGTGTGGCAAAACTTGCTAGAAGGTTAGACCTTTACCTTAAGCCCATATTCTGTTTCTTCACGAATGTTCAGTTGAATTACTTCTGAAGCTGAGGAAGCACAGCAGAGAGAGTACAATTATTAATAAAAAACATTTTATACAAAGACCTGTGCATGCAGATACATACACAGAGTATGTATATGTGCTGCAAGCAACCAGACCAATTTTGATTGAACAGCTATAACTACATTTTATCCAACCAGGACTTGCTGCCTTCTGGTAGTGTCTGAGTAGATTTTTTTTTCTCAGCAGTTTAACCAGAGAGTTACTACAAACAAATGCACAACAGCAGCCTTGTAGGAGTATTTTAACTACTGATTTACATAAAATTAGCATTACTGCTGTGTAATCTAGAAGTATTTGAGCTCAAGCACTTCCCAATTTTTAAAAGCAAGTTACAGAAACGTAAGTGTTGAGACAAACTCATCTTCCTTCAGAAAAGCTCTTACAAACCTGCTCTTTAAATAATCTAACTAAAATTAAATAAGTACTAGGTGTGACACCCAGCAAAGTCAAAGTCCTGCCCTCTGTCTCTGTGGTAGGGACATCACAGCAGAATGACCCTGGAAGTCTTTCATACTTCTGTATCATTGCAATGAACAGACACTTTATGGAAGTTTTCAAGAATGACCCTTAAGGCCACGTCTATATTACTAATAAACTGTGTCAGGAAAAGGTCCTGAAGCCAGATGGCTCATGCAAGGCAGCAAAAATCTTTCTTCCCAAAACACAGTGGCTGTTCCCAGACTGTTTCTACTAGACTGTTGTGCATCCTATGCTCTATACTACGAATAGATGTTCACAAAAGCAGGATTTTCCAGGGGCCAAACCAGAATGTACTAATGAACAATACAGACAACTGCAAGCCCAGCCCTGTACATGTACCTGGGCTGTGTTTTATTTATGGGCACTGACCTACTCATTGGAAATGGGTAGAAACCATTCTGACAAATTAAGAAGACTGTGAACACCTTTCCTACTAAATCATTCACTATCTTGGATTACTTTTGAAATAAATAGCACAGTCCAGTGCAGATATCAGTACACTGGAGCAAGATGATTACAAGTGATGAACATAATAGGAGAGGACAAAAGGCCATGTTCAACCTGGAGAAAACTACTCTAAAACTAAAAAAAAACCAACCAAAAATGGAATCCATCCAGCAATTTTCTAAGCCCCTCTGTAATTAAAAGCCCATTTTTAGCAATTTCATTTGTAGCAGAATGGTTACTTGGTCCTTATCAGTAGTCTTTACTGCAACCAGAAACATGTCATGTTGAATTACAGGCAACAGCAAGGATATTCTAAACTACAGAGTCTTAAGAGGCCAGTGCAAAGTTTCTAATATAGTATAGGTTTACCTTCTATAAAAATGCATTTCCATACTTCTGCCAGTTTTCTAGCTAATGTCTTCTTTCCAGAGCCCTTAAAGTGAAAAGGAAAATGTAGAAGCAGAAGGAAAAAAACTTTAAACATGTTACACAACAAAGAATATATTTTTTCAAGATAAACCAAATTAAGAGCTACCAGAAGTAGGATTAGGCACTGGGCAAACACAAACCCTCTTTTTAATATTCTCCTCTATTTCATACTGCCTAGCATTGCTAATATATTATTACTTCCCTTTGCAGTTAATTATCTTCAAAAGAATTATACTGAGTTTGTTTCTGAATAACTCTATCTAAAATCCAGCTATGATTTGTCCACAGATACCTAAGAGAGACTGAAATGCAATCTCTTTAGTCTCAAAGCAAATTCTGAGGCAAACTTGTTCAGTTGCTTCTGAGCGAGGTATACAAGGATAGCAGTCTTTGCCTAAAACAATGACTAAAAGTTGCACTTCTTAGTCCACAAAGCTGGTGTTGAGCCTGACAAAACATGTTATCACCTAAACAAACACTAAGGAACCAATATAATCAAGAGTAATGAGGCCTCTGAGAATACAGCTACCTTTATTTTGCACAACTCACCATCTTCCTTCCACCTGTAGGATCATGCCCCTCTTTCTAGAGCACACTTAAAGACCTCCTCTGATCTGTTTGCCCTAGATATATTTTACAACTGAAAAATACCAAAACCCCACAAATAAATCATAATGTACCCTTCTATCATTGGACTCTTCTCTTCATTTTGAATGGAAAAGTCAGATTGTTAGCAGAAAGTCTGAAGAAAAGAATTCAGTCAGATGTCTTACTGGCTTTCCGAGTATAAGCATGCAAATGGGCTTGGACAACAGAAAGGATTTCTCAGCCTCATCTTCATCAAAGATGTCTGCAAAAGACTGAGCTTGTTTTTCCTCTTGTGAAGCCATACTATCCAAGACTGGGAGGAAAAAAGGAGCTTGTTACAAAATAGAATAGCTTACACGTGTGTGAAATGACACATACTTAAAAGTGGAAGTGAATAATTATGTGATAGGAGGTGAACTGCTTTGTAATGAAAGCTGTTGTAAGAAAACAATGCATTGAGAGAACATATACAATGCACCCATTACTAGGAGATCACAGGATATTAGGGGTTGGAAGGGACCCAAGGAGATCATCAAGTCCAAGCCCCCTGCCACAGCAGGGTCACACATTCTAGCACAGATCACAGAGGAACACACCCAGACAGGCCTTGAAAGTCTCCAGAGAAGGAGACTCCACAACCTCTCTGGGGAGCCTGTGCCAGTGCTCTGGGACCCTTACAGTAAGGAAGGTCCCCCTTATGTTGAAGTGGAACCTCTTATGCTGTAACTTACGCCCTCTGCTCTTTGTCCTATCCCAGGGAGCAAGTGAGCAGAGCCTGTCCCCCTACTCCTGACCAGCCCTCAGACGTTTATAAACATTTATTAAATCTCCTCTCAGTCTTCTCTTTTGCAGACTAAAAAGTCCCCTCAGCCTCTCATAAGGCAGCCCTCCAGTCCCCTAATCATCCTTGTAGCTCTCTGCTGGACCCTCTCCAGCAGATCCTTGTCCCTCTTAAACTAGGGAGCCCAAAACTCAATGCAGTATTCAAGATGAAGTCTCACCAGGGCAGAGTAGATGAACTGCTTCTGCAAATTAAGAGAGCATCAGAACCACCTTCAACCACCAGCTGCAGCTATATGGCTGCTGACAATGAATTCTTCCTGAGCTCAAAGTGCTTGTTGCTCTTTTCTGAATAGCATTTAGTTTTCTCATTGCCTTCTCCTTCCTATTCCAATTACCACACACCTGTTAACTTCTCTCAGGTCTTTGTAGTTGTGGTGAATAGTCCTAAAGGATGTAAAATGGGCTTAAGCATGTCCTGTCTTATTTACCTGCCTTTCTGCATTGCAGCCAGAGGCGGGAAAACAGGACAAAAGAAACCCAGGCGACTTAGTTTCTTTGCCTGAGAGGGGTTTCATGGGGGCCGCAACCCTATCCCAGGGTAGGCCTATGTGCCCCCATTCTATGGAAGACAACAGCCTGTGGGTTCTTCCATTTCTGTGTCTACTTGGGTGATCGTGTGGTCAATGAGACCCTTAGCCTCGGCCATTACCCTATAAATGGGGGTGAACAGGGGAAAAGGGGCTGGGGTGCTCGTTCATTCCTCATTGATCTGCCACTCGCCCGCCCGCCGCCTCAGCTGCTGCCTCAGCCGCCGCCTCAGCGGTCGCCTCAGCCTCCGCCTCAGCGGTCACCTCAGCAGTTGCCTCAGCCTCCGCCTCAGTGGTCACCTCAGCGGTCGCCTCAGCCTCCACCTCAGCGGTCACCTCAGCGGTCGCCTCAGCGGTCGCCTCAGCGGTCGCCTCAGCCTCCGCCTCAGCGGTCGCCTCAAGCCACCTCAGCCAGCAGCCCACGTGGAGCTCACCACAGGACTTCTGTTGGATATTTTCCTGCCTATGTTTTTGGGCCACGGACATTAGGACTAGTGAGTAGTCTCCATTCTTTGTTCAAGTTGCTAAAGGATTTTACTCAGCCTCACAAGCGGCGAATGAAGCCTCCGGACTCTATCACAGACATTTTCTGAAACCTTTCAAAATTCCATTGTGCACAGACATTCTGTGAAAGAGTTCTGCTAACCGCATCCAAGAACTTGTGTGGAGAGTTTGGGGAAATTATTTTGTGTATATTAGTAAATATTTCATAACTTTAAAATCTGCCTCATTGCATTTTGCCCCAAACTCAGATTTCAACTAGTCCAATTTACAACAGTAGTGGACCATGGCCCTGTCAGGTCAACTTCAGACACAGAAGAGCCCTGTTATGGTCAATGGAACCACTCGCTGTCTGTACAGTCTCAAGTTGTGCTGGGGTAGGTCTAGGCTGGATGTTAGGAGGAAGTTCTTCACAGAAAGAGTGATTGGCATTGGAATGGGCTGCCCAGGGAGGTGGTGGAGGCACCGTCCCTGGAGGTCTTCAAGCAAAGCCTGGATGAGGCACTTAGTGCCATGGTCTGCTTGATTGGCTAGGGCTGGGTGCTAGGTTGGATTGGATGATCTTGGAGGTCTCTTCCAACCTTGTTGATTCTATGATTCTATACAGGTGGGTACAGGAATAAAGCTTTGCAGAACTAAATCATGGTTCATGGCAAGGGGGTTGGAACTGGATGCTCTTGGACCTTCCAGCCCTGACAATTCTGATTCTGTGTGTTCTGTAATCCTCTCATAAACCCCAGCTCATCCAGGACTCAGGAGATTGCACATCCAGTGCTATGCAGCAAAGCTGAGACTGGAAGAAGTTTCTGATTAAGGCAAGCTGGAGCAAAATTTGGGTGGTCCTTTCAAACAAATAGAGCTTGAGATCTTGTTTGAAGAAGGCAACTCAAACCCCTGACTTCAAATCTTTAGAGGGCTGCCTATGCCTCAAGGGCCCCTGCCCACCTCAGTAATGTTTAAGTGAAAAACTTTCGGGCTGAAAAAGCTGAAATTGCTTGTTTTGAAACACCACCTTGAAACAGTCTCATGCTTTCAAAACAGAGCCTTGTGAACGACACGGGACAGCGTTTTAGTACTGAAAAACCCACCACACACCAACCAACCCTGAGGTTCTCTCGTGGGAACTCACTGGCTGCACTTCACCGCTTTATTTGGCTCCTTCCCAAACCTTTGAAGAGCGGTTTCCTGATGAGGAAACCCACCTCAGACAAACGAATAACTCAGGCCACTCGCCTCGACTGAAAGCCTGCTGGGGCCTAGCGCCCCCCGTACCCCTCCAGCACTCCCACACGGACGTTCCCCCTCGGCCGGCGACCCTGAAGGACAGGAGCGTGGCGTAGGGAGACTTACGCGGTGCGAAGCTCGGAAGCAGGGAAACTAGCGAGGGCACACAGGCTGCCCACAGCCCGCTTGTGTATTCCCGTAACCTGGGCTACCGCAGAGCACCACCCCGCTTCCCTTCGCCCGCCTCCTCGGGAGGAGGATGCAGGAGGAAACTCCCTCCACCCCACAGAGGGATGCGCCGCGGGGGTACCTGCAAGCAGCAGGGCGGGGTGGGCAGGGGACGGGGCTTCGGAACTGATCCCAGGGCGGACCCCGTACCGAGCAGGGCCGGTACGAGCAGCAACGGCTGCGGCGAGCGGCCGCTGCCGGGCCAGCAGGCGCGCTGTGGCGGGAGGCCGCTCCCCGCCCCGCGGTGCCGCCCGGGCGCCGTGTGGCGCCTGCGCGCTGCGAGCCGCCACTTCCGCCTTCCCCCGGCCCGCCGCTGGGCGCTCGGGGCCGATTCCCGCTCCCCGATCGGTCCTGTACCTCGCCTGCGGCAGGAGCTCGGCTTTTTCTTCAGCCACTGACGGGCAGGCCCCTGCCGCCTTGTCGCCTTCGTGCTTTGGGGCCGTGACAAGGCTCGGGCCCCTCGCGGCCGTCATGCCTGCGGCCGCTGCCGCCGCCCCCATGATCAGCTCAGTACAGAAGCTGGTGCTGTACGAGACCAGGGCTGTAAGTAACATCTGCACCGCCACCGGGGAGCGGGGAGGAGCCCCGGAGTCCCGTCTGACGGCCCCCGCGCCGGGGGCACAGCGGGAGATGTCCCTGAGCTCCTGTCATGCTGGGTCGGCCCCGCTCGGTGCTGCTGCCTGGGCTAGCCGGAGGCTTGTCAGAAGTTCCTCACCTTTCTGTTCTTTTGTTGTGGGTTGCTTTTTTTGGTCACGCATCCAAAACCTACGAACAAGGTAAAATTCTTGTTAGCGTACAGCACTTCGGCACTGAGATGCTGCAGTGTGTGCAGAGAAAGGCAATGAAGCTGGTGAGGGGTCTGGAGAACAGGTCTGGTGAGCAGCAGTTGAGGCAGCTGGAGAAAAGGAGGCTGAGGAGAGACTTCATCACCCTACAGCTGTCTCAGAGGAGGTTGGAGTGAGGAGGGTGCTGGTCTCATCTTCCTAGGACAAGAAGAAATGTCCTCGGGTTGTACCAGAGGAGATTTAGGTTGGGTGATATGAAAGATTTCTTTGCTGAAGGGGTTGTCAAGTGGTGAACCAGGCTGCCCAGGACAGTGGTAGAGTTGCCATCTCTGGAGATATGTAAGAGATGTGTGGATGTGTGTTCAAGGTCAGGTTGGATGAGGTCTTGAGTGACCTGTTCTAGTGGGAGGTGTCCCTGCCTATGGCGTGGGGTCAGAACTGGATGATCTTTGAGGTCCCTTCCAACCTAAACCATTCTGTGATTCTATGTGGTGCTTAGGGACCACTCGATAAGGTCACAGAGAATTTAAAAGGGAAAATTGCTGCTGATTCAGTGTCACAGCAGGCAGCTGGCAAAGTTCTTACTTCTCCTCGAGGTAGCCCTCATGCATAAAATGTGACAATCACGCAGCCTCCAGCTGTGACAGGTAGTCACTGGTACGCAGGCAGCATCACCCAGTCATAACATTGAATAGCTTTTTCCTGATTGTTACTCTTCTGATTTCCCTAAGGCCACACACATGCTAGATACAACATAAGCATGTAGGATCCAGACTTGTGTCAGCTGTAAGGTAGCACAGAAGTATCCTGAGATCCCTTGTGTGAAACCTTGAGTGTGCAAGTGATGACTTGTCAGCAGCGGCAGAAGTCATGGCATTCACACTCGTCATACTGCTTATTCCTGTAAAACCTCTCTGTTAAAGCAGGAAGAGATGGCAAGGTTGGAAGGGACCCAAGGAGATGATCAAGTCCAAACCACCTGCCAGAGCAGAACCACACAATCTAGCAGAGATCACAGAGGAACACATCCAGGCAGGCCCTGAAAGTCTCCAGAGAAGGAGACTCCACAACCTCTCTGGGGAGCCTGTGCCAGTGCTCTGGGACCCTTACAGTAAAGGAGTTCCCCCTTGTGTTGAGGTGGAACCTCTTATACTGTAACTTACACCCTTAAGTGAGAAAGTGGAAATAGTTTAGGGTAGATGATTTTTTTTTGTTGTTATCTTTTGAGTAAAGAATGCAGTAGCATCATTTGAGTCAAACAGGAGAGGCTCTGGTAGTAATATTGAAGTCAAACAAGAAAGTCTCCTAGGGATTGAGGAGAGCTGAATTCACAGTGTTGACTGAAGCAATAGGGAGCAAAATTTTGTATTTTCTGTTAATGTTTGGGGTAGTTAATGAGACATACCTTTTCCACAGATGCTTTGGGTCAGTAAATGCCATGGAGATGTGAATTGTATCTCCTGTTTGTCCAGGAAAGTTGAAGGCTTGTTTAGAAGTAGTCAGAATAATGAACTGAAGCAATTGTATTCGTATCAATGCCAATTCTCTTTTACTTTATGCATCTCTTTACTGCTGAAATGCACAGCAGAGGGCAGTGAAGATATTTAAGGAGCAATAAAAAGATCAGGAAGCAAAAGATGTTTTCCTTTCTTCTTCAGGAGAAGATGAGACTTTTCTCTGTCCACCAAATGAAGCCCACCTGAAAGCTGTGGCTTCTTTGGCAATTGTCATTCCCCTGAGGTGGTGTGACATTGAGCAAGTCAATTTGTGCCACCTCTCTAAAAGCATATCACTTGCTTATCTTTCAGGATATTACCAGGCTTAATTAATATTGTTTTATTCTAATCAGGTTCGTCTACGTTCTCCATCTCCACAGTATCCAAATGACTTGCACAAGCTTATTAAGCAATGTGACTAGCATAATTACCTCTAGATTTTCCTGCCCTATTCCCCTGGGAAAACTATGTAGATTTCTTTTGATTTGCTTCTGTTTGTTTGCTTGCTTGAGTTCTTTGGGTGGTTGAGGTTTTTGTTTGTTATGGCATGGGTTGGTTTTTTTCCTACAAATAATTTGAACTATTTAACAAAAACTAAGATTCCCTGAAGCTAGGTTGTGGTCAAATGGGCGAAGCATTAATGTAGAAGATGATTGCACAGAAAAAGCTGCAGAAGCTTTACTGAGTTGTGAAGTGCACCAATTTCTATAGGTGGTTACCTGACACACTTAAAAATGTTGGAATTAGTGAACAATCTACTAGGCAGTCATTAACTATCAGTGGCTGTGAAGCTTGATCTCTCTGGAATTAACTTTCATCAGCAGAAGACAAGTCCTCTTGGTTGACTGTCCTATTCACTCTGAAGTGGTATTCCAGGAATGGTGGATGCCATAAGGGAGCAGGGGATGGAGAAGGGAAAGGAGAAGGAGTTTTGTGAAGCTCAGGAAAGTGCTGTTTATGATTGAAATGTCTCTGTATACTGCCAGATATATGGGCAACAAAACCGAGGAATGTATGTGGGATTTGAGATTCTTCATGGATATGGCAGATCCTTGGTGCAAGAGCAGTGATTTGGACACCGCAGGTTTTGAAGGCTCTGTGCTATGCAGGCAAAACAGAACTAAGGTTCAAGAGAGGCAGCACCACACTGAATGCGAGAGATGTGCCCTCAAATATCTACCTAAGTTAGTTTGGTGACACAAGTTTTATTTCTGTTGCCCTGGGTTTCATCAGATAGTCACTAGATCAACAGGATACTCTTACAGATTTGAGGGTTTTGTTAATCTACTTTTCTGCATGCACCAATGAGGAGAGACTTGTGGAGAAATGATCACAGCTTAAATGTAACAGAGGATGAAGAAAAATAGGCATTTTATACTGTTTTTTTTTTCAAAGCAATGTTTGTTATGGACCTAAAAATCAATTAATATTTTTTCCTTGTTTAAAGTAAGAATTTACTTTATGAACATTTTCCCTTGTATAAAGAATTTACATTATGAGCATCTTCCCTTGTATAGAGAATTTACATTATGAGCATTTTCCCTTGTATAAAGAAAGAATTTATTAGTATAAATATACTGAATGAGGGATGAAGATAAAAGGAGGAGCAAAAGTGAGCTTCTGAAAAAGGAAACAATCAGTGTTGGAGTAGGAATAAAATTAAATATATTCAATATGCAAATTTGAAGATGTAGGCATACTAAAAGTGGAGTGGCTGTAAATATTTTCAGGCTGTTAAGTCAAAGGTAGTGCTGTGACAGTAACGTGACAGATGGGATATTTAATCCATTCTGAGCTCCTTCTGTAGGAAAGTAATTGAAAATTGAGGTAAATTACATGAAATGAAGTCTAGACTTACAAAGTTGCTGTCACATTAGCATGGTTGTTTTGCACATATTCATCTGAAAATTAGATGGCCCTTATGTATTTAAAGCAAATCCTTTATGGGGGTGCAGCACTACAAAGGAAACCTCTGGTTCTGCTAATGGAAGGAGGAAGGTTAGTAGAGAAGTTAGTGTGGAGTGAATAAAGAATCACCTCATAAGGCTGATTTTTTTCCAGGTAATGGTTTTATGACTTCGTCACTTTCAGTAACTTTCTTAACCCTGAATGTGGGTCAGCTCTGATTAGAGTTTTGAAATGTTGCAAATAATTAGGATAATCAGAGCAGAAGATAGCAAGAAATGATGATGATGAGCTTGAAGAGTAGATAAAAGAAATAATTTGAAATAGAACAATATGCTGTGAAGATTTGTGCACCAGGAGAAGTTCATTGAGTGTTTATCAGATCAGAAGTAGCAGGAGGAGAAGGAGGAGGATCTGGGGGTGCTGTATCTGCAGAAGGGGTGAGAAGTTGAGCTGCTGCTGAAATACAGCTCTGAAAAAGGCAGATGTGGTCTTTTGTGGCACGGTCATTGATGAGAAATACTGATGCAGTTCCATAATAGGACCTTGTGTAGTATATTGTGTACATTTTCTGTCCATATTAACTTAAGAAATAAGAATTGAAGCAGGAAGAGGTCCAGTGAGGTAACAGATGTCTTGGGAGAAGCAAGGAGATAGTAAGATTTCTTGAGTCTGTTGAGGTCATTGCTGAAATGGCATCCAGTTACTTCAGTTTCTGAGAGCATTCCAGCAGAATAGATGACAAAGAGTGGAGAAGTATTTGGCTAAAGGAAAATTTATAGATTGATGATTAGTAGATTTAGCTGAAAATTCGAAGGAAGAATCCTGAGGAACCTCTCAAGGAGCAACAAGAGCAAAGTCACAGTATCACCAAGGTTGGAAGAGACCTCATAGATCATCAAGTCCAACCGTTTACCACAGAGCTCAAGGCTAGACCATGGCACCAAGTGCCACGTCCAATCCTGCCTTGAACAGCTTCCTGTTAGGGATCAAAAGGCTTTGGTCATGCTGAGACAAATGGGAATTGCAGAATGCTGCAGCTGTAGGATGCTGAGTGGGTGGTTACTCCTACATGCCCTGCAAGTGGTGCTTGGCAGGGTGAGTCCTTAACATTTCTGGTGTTGAAAAAGCTTCTTTGGAAGTTTCAACAGATTCCAGGAAGCAGCCAGCATGCCAGCTGAATTTTTGCTATTTTTCAGGTACTTCTCTTCGCCCTTTATCATCCCTTTTGTTCATGTCATTTTACCACTTTCTAGGAGAGATGAAAAACAGCCCCAGAGTTGCTGCAGGTCCTATAGAAAGAATGAACATAGTGGAGTTTTTTCCCCCCTATATCTCATATCCAGGTGTAATTATTTTTCCTCCATTCTTCAGTGTAGTATTGAAAAAAAGCTGCACCTGTATCCTTTTTAAACTCTGTTTAACATCTTGGAAGGTTTCTGATCCACAGTCAAGTTCTGTACAGGTTAAAAGTACCGGAAGATTTTGAGGAAGAGGCTTTTTTTTGCATAGCTTTCTGCCTGTTGCAAAGGTTTGATGTCAGGTGACAGCTACCATTGCACTGCCCAGTGAAGCATAAATTAAAGCAGAGAGGGAATGATGTGCTGATGCAAAGTCAGTGTTCACATCAAAGTTTCTCATCTGGCAACCCATCATGTTTCTTTAGGCTGACAGAAAGTATGACTGGCACAGAAGTGCTTTCCTGTACTGGGGGCACTCCACTTGTGTGGCTGTTTGAGCTAGATTTCTAGCTCAGACATAGGGGAGAGGTGAACATTCTAGGGATAGGCCATATAATGGCAACAATGGATAAGTTAGTATCATTTCGTTGGAGCATCAGGAGCTTTATGTCTAGAAGCACAGCTTGGACCTTCCCCTTGCTGGCTTCTGCTGCTTCAGCTGCACCTGCTGCTATGTTTCTCCACTACTGTTTTGGCTGCTGCTGCTTTGCTGCTTCGCCACCGCTTGACCCTTTCCCCATCTTCATTAAGGTTATTATATTTCTCTAGTAGTTTGTTTCTCCTTATACTGTTACATGTAAACTATAAGAAATACAGTTTCATTTTTCCCTGACTTTCAAAAAAAAAAATCCATGTTGTGGTGAGTTTATTCTACTGGGGGAGGCATCAACCCTAACCTGGGACGATGTGCTGCAGAGCAGCATCTTTAAGGGAGGGACCTGGGCATGTTGTTTAGACTCCTTTCAGAAGAAGCTATGTTTATTGGTGTGGGCAAATGTGATGGTTTGGCTGTTACCTGCCCCACCCCCCTCCAAGAAGATCCTCCAGACTAGACTCAGCCGAGCTAGAAATTAGAATGAAGCTTTATATTTACAGCTTAGCACAATATCCAGGCAGGTATTTACAATATATACAGCTACATTCAGTTAAAAAGGTAATACAGAAACACAACAGCCCTCCCAGAAACCAGGGTCCCTGCAGGGGCTTCCAACCACCCTTCCACCTCCTTTCCATCCCTCTACCTTATCCCAGACTTTGCCTTATGTTCAAGGTGAGTTTGGAGAATCAACTTGGAGGGTTATAAAGCAGAAGGATTAGTTATACAGCAGGTTAGGGAGAAAAGTGCAGGCAGCCAGAGCAGGAGATCAACTGTGTTATCTATATTTATGTTCTTGTTTTTATACATCTCAGCAAGCCTATGAGTGAAGCAGATACCACCATTGTTTCCTTTTCAGAGCCTATAATCTAATTGTTCTCACTGAAATATTCCAGCTAGCTTCAAACTAACACAGCAAATCAAAAGATTCATAAGAGAGGTGTAAAGCTTTTCAATTAGATTGACTTGGATACAAGTCAGTCCCATATGGAAGTGAGTAATGATCCTTCCTGTGTCGTGGTTGCTTAGTGATAATTGTGCAAGTCCAGATCTCATAGCTGCTTGGTGCACTGCTATGGTTGGCAAAGTGCACTTGATAACAGGTTTCAGCAAAGGCCAAGGGCAGATTGAACCTGCAAGCAGTGTGTTTCATCTCAAGTGATGGTTGAACCACTTAGGAAGAGTAGTATATGAGGAATTCTGCACTGTTTGTCCTTGTATACTGTTGTGTAGAGAAATACTTTGTTGGTCAAGGCTTTCCATTTATCTCCATGCAGTGGCTTTGCTGTGGAGTAAAACTGTTTGAGGCATTTGAAAAATGCTTCAATATATTCAGTTCAATTTAGTAACAAATGGAATAAGAGAATGAAGATAGAAATTCCCAGATAGGTTTCTGTATCTTACCTGTTGCTCCTCATTTATTTTACTGTAATGACTTCTAATAATCAAAATAGATGTGAACACTACAATGCATTTCAGATTTGATTAATGTTACAATTACATTGCAGCCTCAGAAATTGATTTCCTTGATGTTACATGCTCAATGTTGTGTTGATTTGGTATTTTGCTTTGTTCTTTCTGCAATGGCAAATTTAATTGTGGTACATGTCACTGATTTGATTTTATTTGTGTTCCATATCATCCAGGAAGACATTTATTTATTCATTAAATGCATAAATTAGGTAGCAGTAGCAGTTAGTGCTGAAATGCCTTGAGTTTTTTTAGGTTTAATTTTCGCATTGTTAGTTCTTATATCATCTCCTGCAGAGGGTACTTTGAGGAGGAGCAGGCTGGGGAGCGTGGATGCTGCAAAGCATCACATCACTGCTGAAAACCAGTAGGGAACAGTTTCCTGTGCCAAAGCACTGCCTCAGAGGCTTCAGTGAGGGAGTGCTTGATGGCATGGCTTTGAAGAGCCTTCTTGAGCCATCATGTAGGAGTAAATAGCAAAATGTGCCACACAGTAAGCAGTGGAATGTCAGTGTGCACGGTGGACTTAAGAATTCTTGGTGTTTCCTTTTCTAGCTCAAAAATTGAAGTGTTTTTTTTTTTTTGCCTTTTTAAGAGCTTACTGACTACCCAGATGCTTTCTTGATTTCAAAGAAACTGGAGAGGTCTTTTAAGTTCTTCTTTCACCTTAAATATTCTGCCAGGAAAGATGTTTATTAACATCTAATTGGTATAAATCATGCAATTCTGAAGTTTGTCTGGATGGTGTTACTGATTTCCTCTCCCATGTCTTAAATCCATGTGACTTTTAAGGTGAAGAGCTGGCTGCATAGATCCACGTGAATTTGCCATGCTTTCCTACTAGGCTGAGCATTATTAATGAGTTGCACCTTGCTGTGTGGTAGTACCTCACCGATTAAATGAGGTAGTAAAATGAAAGCTGCTTATAGCAAGTCAGTCCTGCAGCCTGTGCTTGCTGCTGGTTCCTCTAATTATAGTTTGATTCCTTTACATGAGAAATGGACACATTATATCTTATGGTCTTTCATATTTTAAATGAGAACTAAATCATAGAATGGCTAAGGTTGGAAGGGACCTCAGAGATCACAGGATCACAGATCCAGGGGTTGGAAGGGACCCAAAGAGATCATCGAGTCCAACCCCCCTGCCAGAGCAGGACCATACAATCTAGCTCAGGTCACACAGGAACACATCCGGACAGGCCTTGAAAGTCTACAGAGAAGGAGACTACACAGCCTCCCTGGGGAGCCTGTTCCAGTGCTCTGTGGCCCTTGTGTTGAGGTGGAACCTCCTGTGCTGCTGCTCATATCCATTGCTCCTTGTCCTGTCATAGGGAGCAGGTGAGGAGAGCCTGTCCATCATGTACTCCAACCTCTCCACCATGAGCAGGCACAACTCTCAACTCAGCTGCTCAAGGCTTCATCTAGCCTGTCCTTGAACACCCCCAGGGAGGAAGCATCCGCAGCCTCCCTGAGCAGCCTATTCCACAGTCTCACCACCCTTGTCCCGAAGAACTTCTTCCTAAGATCCAGTCTAAACTGACTCTCCCTCAGCTTCAAACCATTCCTCCTTGTCCTGTCTCTAGACACCCTTATGAAAAGATCCTCTGCAGCCCCCTATGGCAGGGGGTTGGAACTGGATGATCTTTGAGGTCCCTTCCAACCTAAACCATTCTATGATTCTGTGCTTTTAGATTTTCAGCTTGCTCTAAATAGATAGCTTCATTTGCTTCCAAGCCTTCTGAGCTCACCTGGTGATTTTGTTTTGGGGGGTAGTTTTAACCCCACCACAGTATAATACTCAGACTCCCTTTTTCCCTTCCTGTAGCGTTATTTCCTTGTTGGAAGCAACCCTGCAGAGACCAAGTACCGTGTTTTGAAAATAGACCGCACTGAACCCAAGGATTTGGTTATAATTGATGATAAGGTGAGTGCCTCTCTACTGGCAGTGGTGGGGAGTTCTTCAGTTGCTCCAAATAATGCTGTCTAGATTGAACTGGGTTTCAGTACTACACATGGAATCTGTTTCAACAGCGTCATGTTGCAGAATCATGGGGTCATGTAGCAAATGAGCTTGGGAGGGGACCTATCGAGATGGTCTAGTCCTACCCTGCTGCTTTGAGCAATGTCATCTAGATTAGGTTGCTCAGGGCCATGCCCAGCTGCCTTTTGAATGTGGAAGGAGACTCCTCAACTGGGTAGCTTGTTCCAGTGTTCAGTCATCCTCAGAGTAAAAAAGCTTTTTCCTGTGTTCAGGTAGAATTTCACAGAATCACAGAAACATGCAGGTTGGCAAAGCCCTTCAGGATCACCAAGTCCAACCTAGAACCCTACGCTACAAGATTCACCTTAAACCATCGGCCTAAGCACCACATCCAAACCACCCTAAAACACATCCAGGGTGGGTGACTCCACCACCTCCCTGGGCAGCTCATTCCAGTGCCTGACCACTCTCTCCATGAAAAACTTTCCTAACATCCAATCTAAACCTCCCCAGTCTCAGCTTGAGGCCATTCCCCCTTGTTCAGTCTCCAATGACCTGTGAGAAGAGCCTAGCAGCAGCCTCTCCACAATCTCTTTTCAGGTAACTGTAGACAGCAGTGAGATCTTGTATTTCAGCTGCTTTCCATTTCCTCTTGTCCTTTGTCTGAAAAGAGCCTGCCTCAGACTTACTTATCTCTTTCCACCAAGTATTTATCCACATTGATAAGATCCCCTCTGAGCTTTTTTTCAGCAAGCTAATGAACATCAACTCTCAACCTCTCCTCCCGTGTCACTAGTAGCATGGACATGGCTAGTGACAACATGGGAGGGGCACAAGATCTCCAAGCACCACATTCACTTCAATGAAATTTCCCCAAGTTTTTCCATTTATTCCATATGTGCTCCCAATAAATTTCACATGTTCTGAATGCTAAATACATTTTGTTACTATCTAGCCAGATTTGTAGTGTTTCTGGTATATCTGAAGCAAAATCAACTGCAGCAACAGGAGTTCTGAGGTACAAAATAGACTAAAACTTGATACCTTTCCAGGAACTTAATGGTTTAACATCTTAAGACTTGAGATTTAGAAGTGTTTGAACTGAAACAAGATCACAACTGGTTCCTTTACAGTGAACAGTGAATCTTGTGCATAAAGACATGTGGTACTTGTTAGTAGCAGTGAAAGAGGTGACAGAGGGTTTAGAGAAGAGGTTTGGTTTACTGTGTACTGAATAAGCTGTGCTATTCTCTGACATTTAGCAGTAACTTGGGTGATTTTTTCTTTCCAAGCATGTGTATACGCAGCAAGAGGTGAGGGAGCTTCTTGGCCGTTTAGACCTGGGAAACAGGACAAAGCTTGGGCAGAAGGGCTCCTCTGGGCTATCTCGAGCTGTCTCTGCTTTTGGTGTAGTAGGTAAGTGTTTGGCTTGGTTTAGAAAGCCTTTTATTGCTTAGAACAGTGAGGCTTACTGTGTCATGCTGCTTATCTTTCTCCACATGATTTCATTTTTTTACAACTAATGAGGACTGAGAAATTTCATTCTCAACAATAAGTTAGTTGTTGTGTGTTTAGTGAAAAGAGGTGGCCAGTACAAAGGTGAGAGGTGTGCTTTTCTTTGTCACTAAGAGAGGGATCTAGGAAGTAGGCGAATTCTACATGCTTGATTAAAGATCTGACCAAACTCAGCTGATTGTAGGATGCAAATCACATGGAACTTGGCCTCCTGAATTCCAAAGCTTACAGGATGTGTTTTTAAAGAGAATAACATCCTTTATTAAGTGTTATTTCTTCATCACACACTACTCAGAAAGATGACTTCATTTTCTTTTTGATTAACATTTTGCAGTGACATATTAAAGCCTTTCTTTTTCATGTTTGAACAAATGTAGCTGACTAATACAGGGACTGAATTTTAAAATGCTGATCAGCTGTCCATAAGCCTGGAGAACTGCTTCAAGAATTTAAGAGCTTCCAACTTCATCTGAAAGTCTCTACTTTCCTGCCTGTTGTCAAATACTGAGGTCAATATATTGATGGGTCCTGTCTCCAAAGTAAATGGTAGTGTGTGCTCTAAGAGCCCCAAGAATATTTTGTGCTTTGTTTGCATCAATATAGACATGGATAGCTAAATCCAGAGCTGCAGAGAGAGCTGAGAATGCAGTTCCTTTGAAAGATGCTCCTGATTTTTGTATAATAACTGAAAGATAAGAAAACATTATTGGTATTCTAATGTAAAGTGGCAAATCAAGCAAACTTTCTTCTATATTATTTTTGTCTCTGCTGGAACCTATCAATGGATCCATTTCTCACAAATCCCTCTGATGAATTTGATGATCCTTGTTAATTTAGTAATATTAACAACATAAAGAAGCTTCCAACAGTCTTGCAGCATTGTGGTTTGGGTTTTTTTTGCACAAACCATCAGTGCTCACTCTGTAAATATCATAGAATATCAGGGGCTGGAAGTGACCTCAAATATGTGCTAATATATTAGGTTGGAAAGTGATTGTGCTCAGTGAAAATTTTGCTTCCCAGTTTTGTGTTTCTCTATATGCAGTCTTCATAGCAGGTGAGTTTCTCTCCCATAGCTGGACAAATGCATTGGTTATCAGACATGGAATACTACTTCTAAAGATATTTTCTTTAAAGAATTCACATGCTTAGTGATCTTCTAATTATCCTTGCACTTTTATAGGCTATGTTTTAGTGTCTTCTATCTCGGTCCCATCTATATTAACATGTCATTTGAGAGAATGCAGCTGGTCCTTTATTTCTGCCTCCTGGCTCAGCTCAGGAGGGCAGGGCCTATCTTTTCTAGAGTCTTGGCTTTCTTTTGTAGGGCTTTGTTCTGTTCTCTGGTTATTTCATTAATTTTGGATGGAGAGGACCAGGCAGGAGGAAAGGCTGAGTTACTTAATCAGCCTTTGCTATAATATTGGGTGAAATTCAAAGGATAAAGACTGTTCACGTAAGTGAATTCAGGACCTGGAGGATGCAGGAAGAACTTTGACTGCCTTTTAACAACTGCAATTCAATAATCTGGCTGCCTCAAATGGCAGGCTTTATTTCTTATTGTCAGCAGGGTCTCTTGTCCTTGTGCAGGTGAGAGCATTTTTCCAAGGGGGGCTAATAAGGCAGAAGAGAAGATTGCAGTTTGTTCAATCACATTGCAGCCTCCAGCTGTGCCAGGGAGGAAAACGTGTGCTTTGCTCATCCTTCTTTAATTTATCATGCAAAGCTCAAAGAACTGAGTATACAAGTGAAAAAATTGTGAGGGTTCCACACATGCTCCCCCCTCTTCCCCTTAATATATTTGTTGACAGTGTAGCAGTGACTGAGTTTCAGGTTCTTTCCAAATAGCAACCCATCAAAGCAGCTACCTCCAAGAGCTAATTAATGTGATGTATTAGTTATTAAAACTAAGTACTGCTATATCACTGCCTATAGTTATTAAAACTTAGTACTGCTATGTCACTGCCTATACTGTATTAGAAACAAGTTTGGTTTTGAGGTGGCTACATATTTCTGTTTATCTTTTTATAGGCAATAAGCCAGACACTGTCTGTTCTGCTTCCTTAGCCCTCTGGACTTTAGCAGGGTCAAGTGTTGGTATCTGACTGAGGAAATAGAAAGAATGATGCTTTGAATGGCTAATTTGGAGGAGGTGTTGCTGTAGGTGATTTAAGTTCCTGCTGTTAAGGAGAGACAGTTTAAAAGTGGTGTAGTAACCTCATCTCCTTTTGCTGTTCTATGCCTCTCCCCAATAGACAATACATAAATCTGACAAGAAAATTGGGGATTGGGATTGCTCCTTGCCCCTGGAAAATTAATCTTTGGTATCTGAACTAATTAATTATCATAGAATCTTAGAATCAGACGGGTTGGAAGGGACCCCCAAGATCATCCAGTCCAACCTATCGCCCAGCCCTATCCAGTCAACTAGACCATGGCTTGCTTTGAATGATGAGAGTCCTATAAAAAGCAGATATGACTATTCTAAGTAGACAGCAACTTATTTTATTTTTCCATTGTTCTAACTCTGATTTTTCCATTGTTTTAACATGATTTTAGAAATATGCACAGAGGAAGGGGGAAGAAAAAGTTAAAATTGTGTACTTAGCATTTACTGGAGGTGAACTGTAAGACTTTGTCTATGTGTCTTTCTATTTGTCTCTATACGTGCACATTTTGCACACAACATTAAGAACAACCAACCATCCTATGGAGTCTTGAACCAATTCTGATACTAGATACATATTTTACTAGATACATTTGATGAAACCAAGGCAAACATCCACCTAATAGCATTTTAATGATCTCTTAACAGGTTTTGTCAGGTTTTTAGAAGGCTACTACATTGTGTTAATAACAAAAAGAAGAAAAATGGCAGACATTGGAGGTCATGCAATATATAAAATAGAAGATACAAACATGATCTACATTCCAAATGATTCTGTTAGAGTCACTCATCCTGATGAAGCCAGGTAAAGAATACATTCATGGAATGGTTTGGGTTGGGTGGGACCTTGAAGATCATCTAGTTCTGACTCCTCTGCCATTGATAGGGATACCTCCTCTAGACCAGGTTCTCAAGGCCTCACCCAACCTAGCCTTGAACACCTCTAGAGAGTATTTTCTAAGCAACTGTGAACTGCAACTAGAAGTTTTGGTCATGGATTCCCTTCTGTGACTATGTCACTCAAGACATTTTATCTTAGTTGATAAATTAAGTGTGGAAGACTGAAAAATGGGCCACAAATTCTGTGCTGTCTAACCTGTGAAGTAAATAGAACTGTTGCAGTCTTCTAGAGCTTTCTGTCTACATCTCTGTGTCACCTACATGTAAGAGCTGCATCCTAGCAAATAAGGATCCTAGGATGCAAATATGTATTGTAGCAAATCATTGTTCTTACAAGGGCTAAAGAGTGCAAATGCTGGTCTGTATTGTTTGGGGTACTGTGCTTTTGTTGGTATTTTATTCTCACCTGAAGAGATCTTTTGTGCCCTTAAAAAAAGTGCTGAGTGAATTATTTAATGATACTCTGCTGGTAGAATCTTGTGACTGTTGTAAAGGATGGTTAACTGACCCACTGCACAGTTTAACTTGGATTTTTTAATCCAAACGCTGACATTCTAGTGTCAAAAAAAGTAGAGTAAAATAGGAAGGGGATGTATTTACATGTGGTCTGATTTCTAAGATCCTCCAAATGACTCCTTGGGATTTACCTGCTTAAAATAATTTCCTTTGGACTTGAATTATTTTGCTAGGTACCTGAGAATCTTTCAAAATGTGGACCTTTCTAGCAACTTCTATTTTAGGTAGGTACCAGTTACTAATTCCTTTTAAAAAAATGTATAGTTACACTTGTGGTAGGGTTCTGCTTATGGATTTTGATACCTGAGATCTTCAGATTGGCATTCTGGGGAAGTAAGCCATTGCTTGAGCATTTTCATCTGGGTATTCTGCACCTGCTTTCTCCTTCAACAAATTGACCACAATTTTGGTTCTGAGAAGCTAAAGTCTAGGGAATTATTAGTGACATGGTAGAATCATAGAATGGTTTAGGTTGGAAGGGACCTCAAGGATCATCCAGTTCCAACCTCCTGCCATAGGCAGGGACACCTCCCACTAGAACAGGTCGCTCAAGGCCTCATCCAGCCTGGCCTTGAACACCCCCAGAGAGGGAGCATCCACAGCCTCCCTGGCCAACCTGTGACAGTGTCTCACCTGCTTCACTGTAAAGAACATCCTATTACTCCTTATCCTGTCATTACAAGACCTTGTTAATAGTCCCTTTCCAGCCTTCCTGTAACCCTCTTCAGATACTGGAAGGCCACTATAAGGTCTTCTCGAAGCTTTCTTTTCTCCAGGCTGAAGAGCCTCAGCTCTTGTAACCTGTCCTCACAGCAGAGCTGCTGCAGCCCTCTGATCATCTTGGTGGCCTCCTCTGGACTGGCTCAAACAGTTCCATGTCCTTCTTGTGCTGGGGACTCCAGAACTGTGCAAAGGACTCCAGATGGGGTCTGAGGAGAGCAGGTCCAGGTAGATGATGTCAGTTGCCCTTCCCTTGTCCACTGTTGCTGTGACTTCATCATAAAAAGCCACTAAAAAGTGGCTACTGCTTCCACTGACTGTTCAGCCTTGCCAAGTTATGCAGAAGTTCTCTCTTTGGGAAAGTGATAAATTTCAGAGGGTTTGCTTCTCCTGTCCTTAAATTTGTGACTGCAGCACTGATGCACCTTAAAACAGTAGCTGCTAAATAAACAAAGTGTTTTTTCCACTAGTTTCATAAGAGTAACAAATTCTGCATCTTAGATCTTTAATATTGACAACTGATACAGTTTTTGTGGACCAAATTTTTGTCTGTTTTAAATTCAGGTAGTAGATAGGAAGTAATACTTAGGTCACAGAATGTTAGTTAGAGGTTGGAAGGGACCTCTAGAGATTATCATAGAGTCAAACTCCCCTGTCAAAAGCAGGATCACCCAGGGTAGTCCACGCAGGAATGCATCCAGGTGGGTTTTGAAAGTGTCCAGAAAAAGGAGGCTCCACAACCTCTCTGGGCAGCCTGTTCCAGTGCTCTGTCACCCTCACTGTAAAGAAGTTTCTCCTCATGTTGAGGTGAAACCTTCTATGTTCAAGTTTGCATCCATTGTTCTTTGTCTTATTACTGTGCACTGCTGAAAATAGATTGCCCCCCTCCACTTGACACCCACTCCTCAGGTACTTACAGACATCAGTCAGAACCCTCTCAGTCTTCCCAGGACTCTAAACAACTCAGGTGTCTCAGTCTCTCTCCATAGGGGAGATGCTGAAGTCCCCATATCATCCTCATGGCTCAGGGTCAGAAAAATTACATGACACATAGGGATTTTTTTGGTGGAATAGCTATTTTTGATCTTCAGGACTGCTTCTTGGGACACAGTGAATTAAGTTGGTTGATACACTTTGTTCAAAAGGCATCCAGATCAAATTTCAGTTGCAAGAAGAATAGAAATGCAGTGTCAGCTGTTGTACTGTAAACAGCTTCTATGTTTGTAAAGCTTCTTTTGATATCATTTGTATCCTTTGCCATTACAGGATCAGAATCCATGTATCTTGTTTGAAAGCCTTTCTTTTATTGGATAAACCAGCACTGTGTTAAATACAGTTAGAGATGGAGGGGAAAGGCTTTCAGAACCCCCCTGTGCCTCTGTAGTTACTAATAACTGTTGTCTATCAGTTACAGCTATGATCTGTCTCACTCCCTTCAGTATAATCTTACTGTCCTGAGAATGCCACTTGAGACATTAAAAACTGAGACAGCCCAGACACGACAAGAGAGTTTTGATATATTTGAAGATGAAGGACTTTCAACACAGGGTGGAAGTGGTAAGCAAATACACTCAATCAGTTTGATTGGTCACCTAGAATGTCTTCCACTGGAGTTTACTTTTGAGAAGTGTTTGACCCTTCTGCATTGCTCATAACAGTCATGAGCTAATAAAAGATCACTTAAAGTAGACATTGCAGAGTCTGAATAATACAACTTCTAGAGGTGATTAATCATTGTTTTGTTAATTTACATTGCAACTCAGGGAGATAATTGAGCATGCTGACGTTTTTTTAGGAGCTGATTATTCAAGTGACTTGCAAGGCTCCCAACAGGAATGAATTACAAAGAGAGGGGGCAGGAACAACAGACTACATCCTAATCAATCTCGGGGGTTTGTTTTAGTGTTGGAAACTGTTGATGACAGGAATTGTGTGAAGTTAGGATCAAGTTGATGGATGCTGTCAGGAAGTCTAAGAAAAATCATTGGTTTCAGTTGGGAACTACAGCTTTCACTTTGGATGCAGCCTATTCATAAGAGTGTAGAGATAGTTAGTCAAACAGGATCAAAGAGGAAAAGTATTTTCCCTCCATTTCTTGTGCACACACACAAAATTTCCCCTCACATTCTCAATATTGGATTTCCTTCTGTTGAAGTTGATGGTTTTTATGCTTTATTGCCCTGAATGCATTTTAAAGAAATATATTTTAATGTTGTTGGTTTTTTTTACTTTTATATATATTTTACTTTATAGATATATATATATAACTTTATATATACTTTATATATTCTTTTTATGTATATTTTTTTTTAATATATTTTACTTTTATATAAGACCACTTTTGTCTTTAATTGTGAAATATCAGAACTAGGAGTGCTGCCTTTGATTCATAATGAATACTTTGCTGCAAAAGTGGTCCCAAACAACTCCCCCAGCAGAGCATTTGGCTACTGCCATTGACATGCTGTGATATAACTGCCAGAAACTTCATTTGAAAGAAACTAGGTAATGGAGTTCTTGTCCTGTTCCTTCTCTTTAAGATTCAGGCTCAATTCAATTCCCTTTGCCACCTTTTAGTGCCAATTGTCATCTTGATCTGGATTTTTTAAACAGAAAAAGGCTCAGGTTCCAGATAGATCACAAACTGAATTTTAATTTGCAGGTCTACAGTAGCTGCATTTTGTGGTGTCAGTGCAAATTAAGAACACAACCCTCAAGTATGTGAGAAAGGGATTGACATGCTTTTAGTAATGGGAGCCAGGGCTATGCATGATCTTCCACGGCCTAATAGGTGATCCAGAGCTGGAGAAGCCTATAAAGTCCTCCTGTGAGGGTATTTTTGCTGTAATGGGAATTCACAACTTCATTTATTTTCCTTATTATCAAATCCTCTCCTGCTACCATGCAGAGATCTCTTTTCAGTACTGAAAGTGTCAAAAAATCCTATACTAGAGTGACTGGCAACCAGTGTTGAGGATTCACAGAACTGTGAATCCTCAAAAATGCTGCCCTTCAGCATGTGCCTGAATTTATCTGGGTCTGGCAAACTTCAGGGATGCAAGGAAATTAGATGCTGAGTTGCAGGCAAGGCATAATCAAAACAAAAGTCCATTGACCTGGATTTTGAAACAGTATCATTTAGGTAAGCTTCCTTAACTGCTAACGAATTTTCACTGTAACAACTTCCTAGGTGTGTTTGGGATTTGCAGCAAGCCTTATGAAAAGTATGTGTGGAATGGCAAGCTTCTGGAGGCAGTGAAAAACACAGTTCATCGTGACTGGCTGCTACATATTATTCACGGGTTCTGCGGGCAGTCAAGTATCCTTTGGCTGGGGTAACAAGTGCTGGATTAGAGGCTTTTAAAAGTGGACATACTTATTTTAAGTGAACATACTTTGAAATGCTTTGTTATATGCTTTCTGTTCTAGAGTTCTTGCTTGGTGTCTACATTTAGCCCACTAAATTATAGCAGTAGCTCACATTGCTTGATGAGCCCTCCCAGCAGAGAAGAGGGATTGGGAAAAGGAGAGTAGAGTCGTGGATTTAAATGCAAACAGATTAGTGAGACAGCCAAACTAATACCAGGAGCAATGCAAAGTAAGTAAAGGCTTACTCAGCACAGAGAATGTACAGCAGTCACAACCAAAAGGAAAGCAATCCCTGGGAGTGGGATGGTAAGCAATGCTCCTCCAGGGATGAGAAGGCAGAGCAGAAGGCACTCAGTCCTCAGCAAACTTCGCACTTCAGACTGAGTGTGATGTTTATGGTCTGGGATACACCTGTGAGGCAGCTCAGGTCAGCAGTCCTGGCTGAGCCCAAACTGCTGATGACCTGCAGACCATGGCTGTCCTGTGATTCTGATTGTTTGTTTTCATTCGAAATAAAAGCTGTAGCTGTTTGCCTCTGATTTTTAATCGTTGCTACTTAAGTAGCTGCAAATTTATCTACTATTCCAGACAAATAATTAGAGGGTGACTAATACACCTGATCTGAAAATAGAAGCTCCCAGGCTTTGATCCCATTATTCACAAAGGCAATACCTGCAGCCCTTGGTGAAACTTGTGCCTGTTTGTCAGGGGCTGGAGCTGGGCTGGCCACCAAAGGAGTGGCAGACACTCTTAACTCCTCTCCCTTCCCTAAGGGCAAGAGAAAGGGAATAAGGGACACTTAAGGTTTGGAAAAGAAAATGAAAACCCATTTGTAGTGTGTAGAAAATGAAGTATATACAAATATATACAAACCCAGGTTCGAGCCCAGCCCCCCGATGGCAATTGGTGCTGGGGGCAGGCACTGAGGAGGTCATCCCAGACTGGACTCAGCAGCAGACAGGAACTGGATCCAGAGCTGGATTATGGGACTGGATTCAGAAAGCCATGGATGGGGATTGAAAGCAGAATGGACAGAGTCCTCCTTGGATGCTGGCCACTGAAGGAGAGGATTTGACCCTTGTGGTCCTTTGGTTCTATACTGAATGTTGACATACATTGACTGGAAGCCCTTGGTGGTCAGTTTAGGGTCCCATGTCCTGTCTGCTCCTCTCTGTAGGTGTGACTTCTTACTTTTCTACACTCCATGGCACACAAGATTTAGCAGTGACCTTGCTCCATAGGAACAAGTGTTGGCTGATAGCTTTCTGCGTATTGATCCGTGGTAGTAACTTAAACATTGAGCATCATCACTGCTAAAAGCAGTGATGCAAAAATATGCTGTTAACCTCAGAAAGTGCAGTTACTTGGAAGAGACTTAACTGAATTTAAAGTTAGAACAGCATTAGCTGTCCTAACTCAAACCAGGACACTATTTCGCCTCCATTGTCACTTCATAAAATAGAAACAATTCTTTTTCTGTAGGGTGAGAGGTAGTTGATGCATTGTAATGTAGATTCCCTGTTCAGAGTTCTTAAGATTGACTGTTCAAAAGGGCAATGCTGTAAAAGAAATTTAGCAGTGATGCTCCTCACTGCTAAGGAGCTTTTAGTAAATCAGCTGGCTCAGGTTCATACACCTTGTAGAATTTGGGGTTTTTTGCTTGTGTGAAGTAGTGAACAAAAAGTTGCATGTGAGATGTGAAATAAACCTTGACTTCTCTCTCAAGAACTGTCAATATATGGTCGCCCTATTTTTGTCACTCTGATAGCCAGGAGGTCAAGCAAATTTGCTGGGACACGTTTTCTGAAACGAGGATCAAACTGTGAGGTAAGAGAAAATTGATTTGAGGCCTTCCTTCCTGCTTCCCAACTATGTGAAAGTCTGAGCTTGGCTGTCTGGACAGCTGAAATGTTTTAAAGGGTGGTTAAAACTTTGGCTGTAAATGATGCTGTTAGATTCATAGGGTGGTTTAGATTGGAAGAGACCTTAATGGTCTACATTTGGGCCACAACAATGCCAAGCAGTGCTACAGCCTGGGGACAGAGTGGCTGAGAACAGCCAGGCAGAGAGGGACCTGGGGGTGCTGGTAGATAGTAGCTGAACATGAGGCAGCAGTGTTCCCAGGTGGCCAGGAAAGCCAATGTCATCCTGGCCTGGATCAGGAGCAGTGTGGGCAGCAGGACAAAGGAGGTTATTCTGCCTCTGTACTCAGCACTGCTCAGGCCACACCTTGAGTCCTGTGTCCAGGTCTGCCCTCCTCAATTCAAGAGAGATGTTGAGGTGCTGAATGTGTCCAGAGGAGGGTGACAAAGCTGGTGAGGGGCCTGGAGCACAGCCCTGTGAGGAGAGGCTGAGGGAGCTGGGGGTGTGCAGCCTGCAGAAGAGGAGGCTCAGGGCAGAGCTCATTGCTGTCTGCAGCTACCTGAAGGGAGGCTGTTAGCCAGGTGGGGGTAGGTCTCTTCTGCCAGGCAGCCAGACAGAGTCCCAAGTTGTGCCAAGGGAGGTCTAGGCTGGATGTTAGGAGGAAGCTCTTCCCAGAAAGGGTGATTTGCATTGGAATGGGCTGCCCAGTGAGGTGGTGGAGTTGCCATTCATGGAGGTGTTCAAGAAAAGCCTGGATAGGCACTTAGTGCCATGGTCTAATTGATTGGCTAGGGCTGGGTGATCTTGGAGGTCTCTTCCAACCTGGTTAATTCTATGATCATCTAGTTCTAACCCCCCTGCCTTGGGCAACCTCATTCGAGTTGCTCAAGGCCTCATCCAACCTGTTATGACAGCTGTCATTGCATTTTTATTGGAGATAATAAGGCTGTTCTTAAAATAATAAGTGTTAACCAGCATTTATTGTGCTGTGGGGTTTTTATTTTCACTTAAAGATAATGTATTTCCCATTTAGGTGGGAAAAAAAGAAATCTGATAATACACATTTAGAGTCACATGGGAATTTAGCTGAAGATGTTCTCACTGCTATGATTTGGTGTTGTACAGTTCACTTGTGCTGTGTAATGATCAGTTCTCTGTAACACATGCAGCTCTGAAATATCATCTCTGCATCACATCTGTATTTCTGTTTGTCTTAGGGAGATGTTGCTAATGAAGTGGAAACTGAACAAATCCTTTATGATGCTTCAGTTATGTCATTTTCTGCAGGGAGTTATTCTTCCTATGTTCAGGTTCGAGGATCTGTTCCTCTCTACTGGTCTCAAGATATTTCAACTATGATGCCTAAGCCACCCATAACATGTACGTACAACTGACTCTTTGTGACAGATTATGTTTAGCACTGTTTCCTCAAGCTATACCTGAAAGAGTAAGTGAAAAGTACAAAATGAACAAAGTATCTCTGCATTTGTTCATTGGGGAGACATAATTTAAGGTTACTCAGTGTTATAAATCATAGCATACAAACATTCAACCATATAAAAAACTGCATTTGATGAAATTGATTAGAGCTAGAGGTAGATCTAGAGTTAGAACTAGATTTAGAGCTAGAGTTGGAAAAAAACTCTCCATCTTAGACTTCACACTGAGAAGTGAAAGCCAAACTAGATTTCTGTTTGAAGTTATCAGCTTGCTTTCAGCTTGTTTTGTACAGTTAGCTACATTGATCAGGATTGTAGATACTATTTCAAACCTTTTCAAAGTAAGTGGAAAAAAAATTGGGCTAATGGGGCCAAAGTAGTTGCTCTTTGTAAGCATCTTGGCTAAGTTTTGGTTAATAATTCAGTTTGGAAAAGGGAAGTTTTTTATTTTAAGACCTTTTGCATGAAAATAGGGAAAAACATGGAATGGTATCATGATTACCAGGGTTAGTATGTGCTTTGTAAAGAGGGAAAAATAGTTCAGTGGCTCTACAGCATGTTTAATATCATCCTGAATGTGTATCTGTTGCAGTGGACCAAGCAGATCCTTTTGCACATGTTGCTGCTCTTCACTTTGACCAAATGCTCCAGAGATTTGGCTCTCCCATTATTATTTTGAACCTTGTGAAGGTACAGTATTTTGAATGTGTTCTACATGAGTTCAGATTTTTAAGGTTGTAATTGTTCCTATAGAGTCTTTGTGTAATTTTGGTTGTGCTCTAAATTAATATTAGCTTGTAAATGGAATATTTTCTTCATAAATCTCATCCTACATGGTAAAGGAAGGTCTCTAATTGCTTCCACAGCTGACCTTCCAAAAACTTTCACTTTTTTCATGTTTTCTGCCACTCCTTAGATGTTAATAAGTCCAGCTAAATTATTGTGGTAAAGATTTATGCTCTGTTGTTTGCTCTGATAGAATCATGGCAGGTTGCCCAGGGAGATTGTGGATGCTTCCTCCCTGAAGGTGTTCAAGGCCAAGTTGGATGAGGTCTTGAGTGACCTTTTCTAGTGGGAGGTGTCCCTACCTATGTCAGGAGGGTTGGAACTGAATGATCTTTGAGGTCCCTTCCAACCTAAACCATTCTGTGATTCTATAAGTGGGAGAGAAAATGGGCAGTGCCATTAGCAGCAGAGCTGGGCTGATGGGGGGAGCTTAGTCGTTGTCACAGTCATTCAGTTCACTGCTGTGTGAGAGGCTGTGGTGCAAAGCCTGAGTTTTGGGTGGCTCTGTAATTTTGGCTAGTAAATCTCCTGTTGTGTTGGGTGTTCTTTTCTTGATTTGGTTTGCTTGTTTCCTGTTCTGATCCAGCCATTTTCTGTTCCACATCCAAGCTCAATATATTGGTTTGTTGTGCCTGAATCATAATATATTTATTTTTAGTCTTAAAAAAAAAAATAATGCAGAACTGTAGTCAGTAGGGAAAAAAAAGATCCTCTCTGTGCATGTAGGATCTATTCCTAATGTGAAAAAAAACCCAGAGAATACAAAAGGAAGCATTTCAAAACTCAGAGTTGTGATAAATGGTAACTACCCAATCTTTTAGCTATTTCTAGAAGCTTTCCTGTGTAGTTCTTTTAAGACTGTCCAAGAGTCTGTGGAGTCAACTTTGGATAGCATTTATTGACAAGAAAATGATTTTATCTCATGCAGCCATAGCTTTCAAAAGCCATTGTTGTAGTGTGAGCCTAGGCTCAGATGACCTTGACATGTGAATCATTCACAGGGCTGTTGATAATACAACTCTTTATCTCCCTCTCTGTACATGCTCAATATTAAGGTGCTAAAATTAATTTTCCTTTCTTACTTTATATACAGCTTCAAAAAACCAAAACAACCCAACCAAAAGCAGGGGGGGAGAAAGCTGCCAATTCTGAGCAGCATTTTAGATGTTGCTGTTGCTTCTTACACCAATAGGAAGCACTTCTAGCTCCAGTACTTCTGTCATTTGGTTTCTTAACTCTTGATGAAATAGGGATCTGTGTCCTCCTGTATCTGTTTATCTTAGAGGCTTGTTAATTGGTGCTGAATGTATTTGGCTTCCTTTGGGTTGGTTTGTTTATAAGTTGTTATATATTTAAAGCAGTTTCTGTAACATAGGTTCAGTCTGAGTTTCTGGATGAAATTGCTAGGGCAGCCATGCTAATCTGTGAGTCTCAGAGGGCATATTCAGACAAGGGTCACATAAAGCTAAGTCTTAAAAAGAATTCCAAAGCTGGGAGATGGGAGCTGCTGTTCCCCATCTCCTGTCAGGAATGGAGGACAATTTGCCTGCATCCTTTTGTTGTCCAGAGTGGAATGGGATAGTTTACTTTCTGCCTCTCTTTTTTCTTCCTTTTTTTCATAGATTCATAGGATGGTTTGGGTGGGAAGGGACCTTAAAGATAATCTAATTCCAGCTTCCCTGCTATGGAGACAGACACCCTCCACTAGGCCAGGCTGTCAAGGTCTCATCCAACCTGGCATTAAACACCTCCAGGGAGGGGGCATTCAGGACCTCCCTGGGCAACCTGTTCCAGTGTCTCACCATCATCACTATAAAGAATTTCTTCCTCTTATCCAGCCTGTATCTCACCTCCTCAAGCTTCAACCCATTCCCTCTCATCCTATCACTGCAAGCCCTTGTAAAAATCCCTCCCCAGCTTTTTTGTAGCCCACTGAGGTACTGGTCCACTGTAAGGTCGCCTTGGAGGCTTCTTATCTCAGAGCTGAACAGCCCCAACTCTCTCACCCTGTTCCCATAGGGAAGGTGCTCCAGCACACTGATCAGATACCTTTGTGGACCCTCTTCAACAGTTTGATGTCCATCCATTTCCTCTGTATTGCCTCTTTTGTTTCCTTGTGCTCTTCTTTCCTCTTGTAGGGTTCCATTTTCCAGCCAGTGGTTATGCACAGTTGAAATAGGTGGCTTTTACTACAGGTTGTTAAAAATGCTGAAGGTTTAGATTGTTGTGCCTCTTTTGTCCTCCATTTAGTTGTGCTAGCTGTGAAGAAGTGCCTGCTGATGTTTAATGTATAAGTGGTTATGTACATTTTCTATGGAGTCATGCAATTAAAACTGTAACATTAACTTTCCTTTCCTTCTTGCTAAAGGAACGTGAAAAAAGAAAGCATGAAAGGATTCTTAGTGAAGAACTTGTTGCTGCTGTGACATATCTCAACCAGTTTTTACCTCCAGAGCATGCAATTATATATATCCCCTGGGATATGGCCAAATACACCAAAAGGTAGAGAAGATCCTTCTCTCTACTACTGCTCTTAGCCACGTTATAAGGAGCTGCATGCTGCTGTGCAGATTTTGAGTGGTGTGCAGCTTTCCAGTTGGTGTGCAGCTTTCCAGTTGGTGTGCAGCTTTCGGGCAGTGTGCAGCTTTTCAGTTGGTGTGCAGCTTTCCAGTTGGTGTACAGCTTTTGGGCGGTGTGCAGCTTTCGGGCGGTGTGCAGCTTTCCAGTTGGTGTACAGCTTTTGGGCGGTGTGCAGCTTTTCAGTTGGTGTGCAGCTTTCCAGTTGGTGTACAGCTTTTGGGCGGTGTGCAGCTTTTGGGCGGTGTGCAGCTTTTGGGCGGTGTGCAGCTTTCGGGCGGTGTGCAGCTTTCGGGCGGTGTGCAGCCTTCGGGCGGTGTGCAGCCTTCGGGCGGTATGCAGCTTTTGGGCGGTGTGCAGCCTTCGGGCGGTATGCAGCTTTTGGGCGGTGTGCAGCCTTCGGGCGGTATGCAGCTTTCGGGCGGTGTGCAGCTTTCGGGCGGTGTGCAGCTTTCGGGCGGTATGCAGCTTTCGGGCGGTGTGCAGCTTTCGGGCGGTGTGCAGCTTTCGGGCGGTGTGCAGCTTTCGGGCGGTATGCAGCTTTCGGGCGGTATGCAGCTTTCGGGCGGTATGCAGCTTTCGGGCGGTGTGCAGCTTTCGGGCGGTGTGCAGCTTTCCAGTTGGTGTGCAGCTTTCCAGTTGGTGTGCAGCTTTCGGGCGGTGTGCAGCTTTCGGGCGGTGTGCAGCTTTCCAGTTGGCGTGCAGCTTGTGAGTGCTGTGCAGCTTTCGGGCAGTGTGCAGCTTTCGGGCGGTGTGCAGCTTTCCAGTTGGCGTGCAGCTTGTGAGTGCTGTGCAGCTTTCGGGCGGTGTGCAGCCTTCGGGCGGTGTGCAGCCTTCGGGCAGTGTGCAGCTTTCGGGCGGTGTGCAGCTTTCCAGTTGGCGTGCAGCTTGTGAGTGCTGTGCAGCTTTCGGGTGGTGTGCAGCTTTTCAGTGGTGTGCAGCTTAGGAATGATGGCAAAGTATTATCAGTATCTATAGAACCATAGAATGGTTTAGGTTGGAAGGGACCTCAAAGCTCATCAAGTCCCAACCTGCTGCCGTAGGCAGGGACACCTCCCTCTGGAACAGGACTCTCAAGGCCCCATCCAACCTGGCCTTGAACACCTCCAGGGAGGGAGCAGCCACAACCTCCCTGAGCAACCTCTGGACAGAATAAAACCTCCACTTTTTGCAAGGTGTTTTCTGTAGCTTGACAACTTTGAAATTCTCTGCAAAGGAAGCTTTGAGAGAAAAGCGACACAAAAAGCATCAATGTTTGCTTTTTATGTTGGATCAGTCAAAACACTGCATTTTGTCGCTGCGTTTCAGTCGTTGCAGTTATTGAGGTATAATCTTTTGGAAAGCAAAGGGGTTCATGTCAATCAGTCTTTTCCTAGTTCCTGTTCCAAGAGGAAAAGAAGGAATTAATGTCAGTGTTACAAGAATTGAGTTTATTAGAAGCATGTATTTTAGAAAGGCAAATATGTTCTCTGACTCTTTATGATTTTGGACAATAGAATAAAGTATTTGGATTGTGTGAAAAGGATGAATTTTTCCTAAGGTTAGGAATATTTACAAGGGATGAAAAAAGGGACTAAAGTTGTCCCAGAGGAGCTAGAGATTGGATGTTGGGAAACATTCCTTTACTGAAAGAGTGGTCAGGCATTGGAATGGGCTGCTCAGGGAGGTGGTGGAGACACCGTTGCTGGAGGTGTTCAAGCAAAGCCTGGCTGGGGCACTTAGTGCCATGGTCTGGTTGATTGGCCAGGGCTGGGTGCTGGGTTGGACTGGATGAGCTTGGAGGTCTCTTCCAACCTGCTTGATTCTGTGATTCTATGATTTCTTTACTGAAAGAGTGGTCAGGCATTGGAATAGGCCGCCCAGGGAGGTGGTGGAGACACCATCCCTGGAGGTGTTCAAGAAGAAGGGAGTTGGAGATGTTCAGTCTGGAGAGAAGGTGGCTCCAAGGAGACCTTATTGTGATCTTTCAGTATCTTAAGGGGGCCTACAAGAAAGCTGGGGAGGAACTTTTTAGGATGTCAGGGAGTGATAGGACTGGGGGGAATGGAACAAAGCTAGAAATGGGTAGATTCAGACTGGATGTTAGGAAGAAGTTCTTCACCATGAGGACAGTGAGAGCCTGGGATGGGTTGCCCAGGGAGGTGGCGGAAGCCTCATCCCTGGAGGTGTTTAAGGCCAGGCTGGATGAGGCTCTGGCCAGGCTGATCTAGGGTAGGGTGTTCCTGCCCATGGCAGGGAAGTTGGAACTGGATGATCCTTGTGGTCCCTTCTAACCCTGACTGATTCTATGATTCTAAGTGTGTAGCTGTGGCACTTCAGGATGTGGTTTAGTGGCCATGCTAGGCGGGTTGTGTTTGGACTTGATCTTAGAGGACTTTTTCGACTTTCATGATTCTGATTTTAAATCTACAGTTGCTCAGATGCAGTCAAGTGTCTGTTTCCTATGTCTGAAAGAAAACTGTAGACAGAATTACTGTTGGATAAAGTGTTGATGGAACACTGGAACAGGCTACTCAGGGGATTGTGGAGTCTCCCTCTGGAGATACTTAAAACCCTCCTGGAAGCAAACCAGTGTGATCTGGCATAGGTGATCCTGCTCCTGCAGGGGGGTTGGACTGGATGAGCATTCCAGGTCCCTTCCAACCCCTGACATTCTGTGGTTCTGTGAAAGCTGTGATGAGTCTTCCCTTCGATCATTTTTGTCACTAAAAGACTTTGAAGCAGTGTATTTTTTATTATTAATGAATCTTGACTGTGGTATTTATTGGTTTGTTGGGGCTTTTTTCTCTCTCCTCAGCAAACTTTGCAA